>NC_084554.2:36547500-36592500 GCF_033978685.3 Nerophis lumbriciformis | reverse complement strand
ATGTTCAGAAATGAGTGAACCACCCTTTGCACCACCATGAAAAAAAAACATTGTTTTTCTACTCTTTAGTTCAAAGCCTCCAATCCACTCCAGTTGTCAATTTTCACTGAGGACCTCAATTATGCGTCAAGTGTTTTGTTGATGTCTGGCAGCTTGGAAAGAAAAAGAGCAGCTGTTGTTTAATAAATGACTTGTTTTCCTCATTTACAGCCAACAAATATGTGTGGCTTCTTGGCATCAGTGCCTCCATCAAATAATGAGGTCCTTCTAATCTCACCCAGAGGTTGTTTCGTTGTTGTTACAGCTGCCAAATATACACTTCTTTCAAGTGTACTCATTTCTCGGAGAGGTACACTAGGAGAGGAAGTTGACGGCACCCTAGGGGATTTGAGGCACAGCCGATTGTACCAGGGCTCCAAGCACAAGCACAAAACCAGCTCAGTGGCCTTGTGGTTAGAGTGTCCGCCCTAAGACTGGGAGGTTGTGAGTTCAAACCCCGGCTGAGTCATACCCAAGACTATAAAAATGGGACCCATTGCCTCCCTGCTTGTCACTCAGCATCAAGGGTTGGAATTGGGGGTTGAATCACCAAAATCATTCCCGAGCGCGGCCACCGCTGCTGCTCACTGCTCCCCTCACCTCCCAGGGGGTGAACATGGCGATGGGTCAAATGCGGAGGACACATTTCACCACACCTGGTGTGTGTGTGACAATCATTGGTACTTTTGTGAAGTTTGAAGATTTCTTTCTGCCATTTAAAAGGGAAACATTATCACAATTTCAGAAGGGTTAAAACCATTAAAAATCAGTTCCCAGTGGCTTATTTTATTTTTCAAAGTTTTTTTCAAAATTTTACCCATCACGCAATATCCCTAAAAAAAGCTTCAAAGTGCCTGATTTTAACCAGCGTTTAAAATCCAGCGTCCATTTTCCTGTGACGTCACATAGTGAAGCCAACTCAAACAAACATGGCGGATAGAACAGCAAGGTATAGCGACATTAGCTCGGATTCAGACTCGGATTTCAGCGGCTTAAGCGATTCAACAGATTACGAATGTATTGAAACGGATGGTTGTAGTGTGGAGGCAGGTAGCGAAAACGAAATTGAAGAAGAAACTGAAGCTATTGAGCCATATCGGTTTGAACCGTATGCAAGCGAAACCGACGAAAACGACACGACAGCCAGCGACACGGGAGAAAGCGAGGACGAATTCAGCGATCGCCTTCTAACCAACGAATTGTATGTGTTTGTTTGGCATTAAAGGAAACTAACAACTATGAACTAGGTTTACAGCATATGAAATACATTTGGCAACAACATGCACTTTGAGAGTGCAGACAGCCCAATTTTCATCAATTAATATATTCTGTAGACATACCCTCATGTCAGCAGGCCAGGGAAGCTAGGGTCGATATTCTTCTCTTGATCATCTTCGGTGGCATAAGGGACGGTAGAAGCGGTGTGAGCCAAGACATCCAGGGGGTTTAGCTCGCTCGTCTGCGGGAAAAAACTGCCGCCATTGCTTGCCGTGCTACCGAGGTCCTTTGTCCCTGAATTGCTCACACACTCCGGCAGATTCAATGGGGGTCTGGCGGCAGATTTCTTTGACTTTATCGTTGGAAATGCATCTGCTTTGAGTGTCGCAGGATATCCACACATTCTTGCCATTTCTGTCGTTGCATAGCTTTTGTCGGTAAAGTGTGCGGAACAAACGTCCAATTTCTTGCCACTTTTGCATCTTTGGGCCACTGGTGCAACTTGAATCCGTCCATGTTCGTGTTGTTACACCCTCCGACAACACACCGACGAGGCATGATGTCTCCAAGGTACGGAAAACAGTCGAGAAAACGGAAAATAACAGAGCTGATTTGACTCGGTGTTTGAGAAAATGGCGGATTGCTTCCCGATGTGACGTCACAACGTGACCGAGAGCGAATACTAGAAAGGCGTTTAATTCGCCAAAATTCACCCATTTAGAGTTCGGAAATCGGTTAAAAAAATATATGATCTTTTTTCTGCAACATCAAGGTATATATTGACGCTTACATAGGTCTGGTGATAATGTTCCCCTTTAAATGTTTTTTTCTAAAGTGAAGTGAATTAGATTTATATAGCGCTTTTCTATAGAGACCCAAAGCGCTTTACATAGTGAAACCCACATTAAGCTTTATTTAAACCAGTGTGGGTGGCACTGGGAGCAGGTGGGTAAAGCGTCTTACCGTAGGACACAACGGCAGTGACCGAGGCCATGTCCACACGAACACGGAGAGTTTCAAGAACACATATTTGGGGTTAAAACAATTTTCATCCACACAAGTGTAGTTTCAAAACTGTCTATGAGTACACACAAACGCATACACCTGCTGTCATGCACATTTTGTCCAGTCAGAAGCCTGAAAAAAAACAGCCATAGCTGACTTGGTGGCATTACACCTCCTATTATGTTTATTTTGATATACTAGACCGGGGGCTCCATGGAGCTTTTTCAAAAATGTATAGAAATGGGAAAAAAAGTGGGGTGAAAAATATATTTTTTGTTGTAATATGGTTTCTGTAGGAGGACAAACACGACACAAACCTTCCTAATTGTCAAAAAGCCCACTGTTTAATATGTTTGTGCTTAAGCTTCACTGATGAGAGTATTTGGCAAGCGCCGTTTTGTCCTACTAATTTCAACGGTCCTGGAACTCACCGTTGTGTGGCCTTCCAACAGTTTGTTTACATGTATAACTTTCTCCGACGCTGCCACAGAAAGACATGTTTTATGCCACTCCTTCTTTGTCTCATTTTGTCCACCAAACGTTTTATGCTGTGCGTGAATGCACAAAGGTGCACTTTGTTGATGTTGTTGATTTGCTGGAGTGCTTATCAGGCATATTTGGTCAATCAATGACTGCGAGTTAATCGATACTAACAGGCTATTTAGGCTAGCTGTATGTACATATTGCATCATTATGCCTCTTTTGTAGGAAAAATTGAGATCATTTAATTTCCTTTACTTATGTTATATCTGTATGTAATGTTGGCTGCATTTCTCATAGTTGTTTGTGTGCCATGTTGTTCCAGACCACAGCAAACGTTAGCCAGCTTGCAAAGATTGTAATAAATCCATTAGAAGA
Source organism: Nerophis lumbriciformis (assembly GCF_033978685.3). Taxonomy (NCBI): domain Eukaryota; kingdom Metazoa; phylum Chordata; class Actinopteri; order Syngnathiformes; family Syngnathidae; genus Nerophis; species Nerophis lumbriciformis. Next base: position 36,589,380 of record NC_084554.2, on the reverse strand, counting down.
AGACAGCCTGACGTTTCCTTTAACTTGGACACACACATATATACATTTGGCCATTCTAACAGTCATTTCCAGGAGTTTTCTCACCCTCTGAGAAGTCTTACTAATGTTTTCCAATGTTGTAAAAATGTGTCGAATAAATATTACATTTCAACATTTCTGTCAACGAAGATTTGCGTCCGCCTGTGACACGTAGTCATTTTGATAGTAGGCTAATATACGAAGACTGGTGCACAGTCATGTTAGAAGAGAAAGGAGCCCGCTCCAGGAGTTGGGCTTGGCCCCTTAGTTACAGTGAAAGGAACCTTGAATGCTCCAGGATACCAAAACATTTTGGACAATTCCATGCACCCAACCTTATGGGAACAGTTTGGAGCAGGCCCCTTCCTCTTCCAACATGACTGTGCACCAGTGCACAAAGCAAGGTCCATAAAGACATGGATGACAGAGTCTGGTGTGGATGAACTTGACTGGCCTGCACAGAGTCCTGACCTGAACCCGATAGAACACCTTTAGGATGAATTAGAATGGAGACTGAGAGCCAGGCCTTCTCGACCAACATCAGTGTGTGACCTCACCAATGCGCTTTTGGAAGAATGGTCGAAAATTCCTATAAACACACTCCGCAACCTTGTGGACAGCCTTCCCAGAAGAGTTGAAGCTGTAATAGCTGCAAAAGGTGGACCGGCTGTCATGTCTGTGTACCGTAATCATGTTTTGTTTTAGTCATGTTTTGTTTTGTTTAGTTATTGGACTCTTTAGTTTCTGGCTTTTCACTCCCTTGTCTTGTTTCCATGGTTACCCATTAGTTTCACCTGTTCCACGTTTGGACTCATTGTGCACTCTTGTTTGTCACCATAGCAACCCATTAGTTTTCACCTGCCCTCACGACTCACGCACCTGTCTTTAATCAAGTCACTATTATTTAAGCTTCCAGTTGCCAGGCTGTCTGTCTGGCGACATCATACCCCTGTCACATTCTGTTTACCTCTGCGCACTTCATGCCATGTCCAAGTAAGTTTTTTCTATTCATGCCACAGTTAGCAACTTTTGTTCATGTCCTTAGTTTTTTGCCCATGTGCAAGTATTTGTTTCATTAGTCAAGTTTGTACTTCCGCCTTGTGCGCGTCTTTAGTTTGTTCTTTTTTGATAATTTTTAATAAATCATGTACTTACATTCCCGTCTCGCCCGAGCCAACTTTCCGGAAAAACAAAACCCAAGGACCAAGTCATGACACCGGCATCATATTGAACCCTATGGGTTAGGAATGGGATGGCACTTCAAGTTCATACAGTATGTGAGTCAAGGCAGGTGGCCAAATACTTTTGGCAATATAGTGTAGAAACAGCTTACTGCCTGAGACACCCATAAAGGTCACACCCCCAAATTTTGAATTCAGCAGACACACAAACACAAACACTGACTTATCAGCACAGCAGGGAGATCCAAACAGGATGCTTCCATTCCTCCGTTTGCACCTCAATATGCGGGGGCACAGCCCACCCAGACGAGCATTTTATCTTCCCGCTCAGTTGGGGCTGCTTTATGTTGACAAATATTTCCATTTCTCACAGATAAACAGAATCATCTAAACAGGAAAATGGGGCAGGAGGGCCAAGTCCCACAAATGGTTCAAAACTGGATGCTGAGTCTGATGAGAGCGGTTTGGGGGAACAAAAACGGCGCCACTAAATGTGACCAACAATGGGGCGTTTATTGGCGAGAGGGTGTTGTTTCCAAAATTAGAACATTCTTATTATACAACAATCACAATTTGCAACTTCAAAAATGATTATACCTAATATATTGCACAAGACAACCACTAAGAGCAAACTGCTAAGTCAACATTAATTCTGTCAATGAGTTCATGGTAAACAACCGTACAGCAAGTGTAATACGCATGACTTTTACACCAACAGTTGAGTAACAACAAGATTGTGTGTCTGTCTCCTATGTACATTTGTAATTGCGCTCTGGAATAATGTTGTGAATGACCATTGGCGTTGTTAGGCCTATTTTAGGGGGGCTCAAGCCCCCCTAAAATATTCTTAAGCCCCCCTAAATAATTTGGTGTTTTTTTTTGTTTTTTTTACAAATAAATGCCGACATATTCATTATAAAGTGGCCCAAATATGAGTTTAAAGAAATAATCCTATAACCTGTTATTATTCACTCAGTTTCCCCTCACTTCGTAGCGTAAGGTAGAGAGCCCCTTTAGTGCGTCGGTATCCAATCCATTCCAAATGCCCACATCACTCAAATTCCAGCCCGCATTTTCTCTGCGACCTTGCTTGCGGTCCTGCAGCTGTACGAAGCACATTATCTTCCTTTACAATGAGTGAAGCTGCACAAAACCTTGTGTGTGCAATTGCAAATCATTTATTTTTTAAGTTTTGTGTTTCTTGTAGAATCTATATAAAGTAATATACATTAGCCTATTGTTAAAATAATGAAAAAAACATCATTAAATATATTTGTTTTATTGTATTGTTACATTAATAGCTGTTTTATTATTATAGGATGGCTTGTTAAACATTTCATAGGATTTTCAGAGGGAGGAAAAACCAAGACATTTAATATAAAATGTAAAATGAATAAATACATAAAAAGAAAATGAAAAAAAATGGTTAAAAGCCATCGTCCCGGGGAGCATTTAATTTCGTATCGTGCATTTTTTTTAAATAATAATAATAACAATGAATAATTTCTAAGTCTTTGTTAGCCGTTTGTGAAGTGTTGTGCTCGTGCGTAACATTCGCTTGCATCCTGTACATCTCCTGGGGGCAAAGCCCCCCTTGTCCTTAAAAGCTAGTGACGCCCCTGTGAATGACATCTGCTGGGTTAAAACGTGGCCCCTTCCTAACAGGTATTTACTTACCAACAAAGTCAAAGAGATATCTTTTAAAATCATTCATGGTTATTACTCTGTAAAGACTGTGATGGTTAGATACAAGAAGGACATTGATGTTACCTGCACCTTATGTAACATGCATCCAGAGACTGTTTACCACCTGTTTTGGACTTGTGAAAGCACTCGATCACTATGGCAGGGCATCTGTCGCTTCATTCTGGACAATATTCATGACAAATTTGTGCTTTGTTTTAAAGAGGTACTATTTGGATTTACACTGTATGAAAAAAAATTTGAAAAGGAATTTTACCTTTGCAACCTCATTATACTATTGGCTAAGTTCTAATTTCATAAATGCAGTGACGTGCAGTCACTAGAGGCAAGTGAGGCGGGGCCTCACCTGCCATCATGGAAAGAAAAAAAATGTAAAAAGAAAAAAAATTAATTAAATTGTTATATGTATCCAGTGATTATACTATACAGTTATTTTCCATTTAACTTCCCCAGTTTTAGATTATTTTTATTCAAAATCGCTGATTTTTCACATTTGCCGTTCATATACTGAGAAGAGACGGTGCGGTGAACAGCAGCCAGTTGAGGCACGTCACTCAGTTGTGCCTCACCATGGATTGCGGACTCGGCTAACTGCTGGTCTGCTGTGCAGTGAGACCGTATTGCTATATGAATTATATTATACATTTCCATAGTTTAGTTAGCTGAGGTATATAATGTACAGTGTATTTTGTCAACAACTGTATGTGTGTAACGTATTTCTTGTGCTGCACAATCATAAAACTGCTGCGAAGACGCACTGGCTGAGGCTCGCAGTAATCCCGCCTCCTTGTGCCGGTTAATGCACCCCCGCCGCAGAACGCACCCCCTGACGGGAGTGCCCCACCAACCAAAGCCCACACCCAAACCCCCCACGTGCAAGACCGAACCCACTCAAAAAAGTCACCCAACAAGAAGCCAAAAAGTGCAAAAACAAGAATGCTCGCGTTGGAGGAGCCGCGAACGACCGCAGGGCCACAACATTAGGTACACCTGCAGACAGCAGCACGGATTTCATATTTCATTCATTCACAACTCCTCCAACACGAACATTATTGTTTTTGCACTTTTTGGCTTCTTATTAAATAACTTTTTAAAAAGATTCAATCTTGCACGTGGAAAGTTTAAGTGTGGGCTTTAGTTGATATACCACTCCCGTCAGGGGGTGCATTCTACGGCGGGGGTGCATTAATCCAGCACAACCATAATAACGTTTTTTTTTATTAAATGTGCTTTTTTGTGTGCTACAGTTTGTATGTGTAAAATTAAAGTTAAGTTAAAGTACCAATGATTGTCACACACACACTAGGTGTGGTGAAATTTGTCGTCTGCATTTGACCCATCCCTTGATCACCCCCTGGGAGGTGAGGGGAGCAGTGGGCAGCAGCGGCGCCGCGCCCGAGAATCATTTTTGGTGATTTAACCCCCAATTCCAACCCTTGATGCTGAGTGCCAAGCAGGGAAGAATGCTGCTATGAGCTTTTAAACATCCAATCCAATCCAATCCAATCCACTTTATTTATATAGCACATTTAAACAACAAAATGTTTCCAAAGTGCTGCACAACAATATTAAACACAATTAAAAACAATATAAAATAAATATGATTAAAAACAATTTCAAAGAGTAAAACCAATTAAAACAGTAAATAGAAAGCAAAATTTTAAAAACACAGAGGACAACAGAGGACCACACAACTCACGTAGTGTTAAAAGCCAGAGAATAAAAGTGGGTCTTAAGACGAGACTTAAAACACTCCACTGTGGGAGCAGTTCGAACATGGAGGGGCAGAGTGTTCCAGAGCTTAGGGCCGACCACAGAGAAGGCCCTGTCTCCCCTGGTTTTAAGTCTCGTCTTGGACACCACAAGCTGGAGCTGGCTCTCGGACCTCAGAGCGCGCGCAGGAGTGTAAGTTTGGATGAGGTCTGAGATATACTGAGGTAACATAACCCGTTAACTGCTGCCAATCAAATGGTGAATAAGATACACTTTAGGGTTCATATGTTTGTAAATCTGACTGTGATGAAGTCAGTGCCTCACCAGCCATCAACCTCACCGCACGTCACTGCATAAATGTAAGTTTCTCAATACCCGACCTGTTTTTTGTGCCTTTAAAAAAGATTTAGAACTCTACATTAAAACACTCTCTACCTCTAACAACCAAAAAGCTGTGAAAACGATGATGCTGTGTTCCAAATTTAAGTTATTTACTGAGATTGAGTGAGCCTATGGCTTTGCACTTTGTTTATTATATATATACATATTGCATTCTATTTTAGTTACTTTGAATTTACGCTGTTTTGTACTGTTTTTGTACTGTTTTGTACTTTTTTTGTACTTACTTTGATTATTATTTTCAACTGTTTGTAAATGTTGAAATTTATAAATAAAGGTTTGTATCAAAAAAAAAAGAAAAAAAAGCTGAGTAACAACATTTTAAGCGCATGCAGAGGTAGTTCTTGTGGAACAAAACACCGACATCAAGAGTGGTAATCTGTTTTCACATTTGAACCGATTCTTTGTACTTGGGAGTCGACAACGGTACTCAATGGAACCAATTTTTGAACTTGTGTGTGTGTTAAATATGTTAATTGTTTAATAATAACTCTGATTGCTCAATCTACCATTTAAAATGAGCTGACGAGGATAACTGTGCTGTCCAGTTGTTAGATATTGTTTTGCCATTACATTTCTGAGCCTCATTTGCAAGTATTATATAGTTGATTTTGCATGCAGTTCCAAAACATCAGATGGCTAGGAATTAGCTTTTGCAATCAAGCTGCCTTAGGACAATGGATGCAATTTAGCTTTTGTGCTAATTCCAGCATATTCATGTTGAAGCTGTTTTTTTGCTGACACATTGATTAATATAAACTGTCCGAATTCAAATAAATACATAAGTTGAATCTGCCAGTATAGTATTATGTTGCGCCCTACAACGTTTCTATATTATAAGTACTGTACTTATCACGCACCGGGGACGGTGTTGCGGAGTTGGGAGAGTGGTCGTGCCAGCAACCTGAGGGTTCCTGGTTCAATCCCCACCTTCTACCAACCTAGTCATGTCCATTGTGTCCTTGAGCAAGACACTTTGTGGTTAGGGCCTTGCATGGCAGCTCCCGCCATCAGTGTGTGAATGTGTGTGTGAATGGGTGAATGTGGAAATAGTGTCAAAGCGCTTTGAGTACCTTGAAGGTAGAAAAACGCTATACAAGTATAACCCATTTACCATTTACCAGCTGTTTGATTGTAACGTGCATATTAGTTGGAGTTTTCATTACTAAAGTTGGAGGTTTTGAATTCACAATGTAAAATCACTAATGCTGATCAGTATATAGCAAAGCCAATGTGAATTAGCATCAAGCAACTGCATTTTGAAAAAGGGTATGTTTGAGTGTTTTCTATCAGGCATACTTGCTTTTTTGGCATGGAAAATTCCAACCTTACCTCATAGCAGTCTGGCTGAGTCCACTCTAATTGCTGCATGAGTAATTGTTTCCTCGCCAAGTGTCTGCAAACGGACATGTAATCGCAAGCAACAAAGGTATCCAAATATTAAAGTTAAAGTACCAATGATTGTCACACACACACTAGGTATGGTGAAATGTGTCCTCTGCATTCGACCCATCCCCTTGTTCACCCCCTGGGAGGTGAGGGGAGCAGTGGGCAGCAGTGGTGGCCACGCCCGGGAATCATTTTGGTGATTTAACCCCCAATTCCAACCCTTGATGCTGAGTGCCAAGCAGGGAGGTAATGGGTCCCATTTTTATAGTCTTTGGTATGACTCGCTTATAGTCTTTGGTATGACTTGAGGTGAATCGATACCTGGTAGTACCGACCGAATTCGGTTGCTGCCTCTAAAAGTAGAAATTCTGTACCCATCCCTGATCAGGAGGTTTCCTACAGCCTAGGGTTGTACGGTATACCGGTATTAGTATAGTACCGTGATATTAATGAATCATATTCGGTACTATACCGCCTCTAAAAAGTACCGGTCCCCCACAAACTAACGATAAAGGTGAAGTTATAACACTGAAACTCCCTCAGGAAGAGATGCTTTAAGATATGGTTAGCTAGCTAACGGCTAACATCCAGCCCCTGTCGGCAGTGTTTTATCTACTTCTAAATCACTAATCCTCGCCTCCATGGCGACAAATAAAGTAAGTTTCTTACAAGTATCATCCCTGCTGGACAAGGAATAGCTAAACATGTTCCACTACACACCGTAGCTCACCGGAGTCAAAATGTAAACAAACGCCATTGGTGGATCTACACCTGACATCCACTGTAATGATACCAAGTACAGGAGCGTATCTTGTCGATACTACTATGATAACATCGATATTTTATAGCATCACAAAATCTCCTTTCGTTTTTTTAAAGTTTATAATATGTTTATAAACTCAAGGAAATAATATGAATATGACCAATGTATGATCCTGTAACGACTTGGTATCGGATTCATACCCAAATTTGTGGTATCATCCACAACTACGGTAAAGTATCAAATAACAGAAGAATAAGATATAAAATAAGAATAAAAGAGAAAGTAAGCCGATATTAACAGTAAATGAACAAGTAGATTAATAATTCATTTTCTACCACTTATCCCTCATAATTTTGACAAAATAATAGAATTGAAAATAACACAATATGTTACTACATATGTCAGCAGACTAAATTAGGAGCCTTTGTTGGTTTACTTACTACTAAAAGACAAGTTGTCTTGTATCTTCACTATTTTATTTAAGGACAAACATGCAATAAGAAACATATGTTTGGTAACACTTTAGTATGGGGAACATATTCTAAGTAACAAAGACTTAATTAAAGGGGAACATTATCACCAGACCTATGTAAGCGTCAATATATACCTTGATGTTGCAGAAAAAAGACCATATATTTTTTTAACCGATTTCCGAACTCTAAATGGGTGAATTTTGGCGAATTAAACGTCTTTACTATTATTCGCTCTCGGAGCGATGACGTCACAACGTGACGTCACATCGGGAAGCAATCCGCCATTTTCTCAAACACATTACAAACACCGAATCAAATCAGCTCTGTTATTTTCCGTTTTTTTCGACTGTTTTCCGTACCTTGGAGACATCATGCTTGTCGGTGTGTTGTCGGAGGGTGTAACAACACGAACAGGGACGGATTCAAGTTGCACCAGTGGCCCAAAGATGCGAAAGTGGCAAGAAATTGGACGAAATTTGTTCAAAATACGAGGTTGTGGGGAAAGCCGACGAAAATGGTCAGTCGTTTGTTCCGCACACTTTACCGACGAAAGCTATGCTACGACAGAGATGGCAAGAATGTGTGGATATCCTGCGACACTCAAAGCAGATGCATTTCCAACGATAAAGTCAAAGAAATCTGCCACCAGACCCCCATTGAATCTGCCGGAGTGTGTGAGCAATTCAGGGACAAAGGACCTCGGTAGCACGGCAAGCAATGGCGGCAGTTTGTTCCCGCAGACGAGCGAGCTAAACCCCCTGGATGTCTTGGCTCACACCGTCCCTTATGCCATCAACTCCAAAACTGGACAGATCAGCTTTCAGGAAAAGAGAGCAGATGAGGGTATGTCTACAGAATATATTAATTGATGAAAACTTTATTCATTACTCGCGGTTTTACGTAAATTATTATACATAAACTGTGTTTACCAATAATTTAGCTTAAAAACATTACAACACTTTAAAACAAACACATACCAATCGTTGGTTAGAAGGCGATCGCCGAATTCCTCCTCGCTTTCTCCCTTGTCGCTGGCTGTCGTGTCGTTTTCGTCGGTTTCGCTTGCATACGGTTCAAACCGATATGGCTCAATAGCTTCAGTTTCTTCTTCAATTTCGCTTAAGCCGCTGAAATCCGAGTCTGAATCCGAGCTAATGTCGCTATACCTTGCTGTTCTATTCGCCATGTTTGTTTGTATTGGCATCACTATGTGACGTCACAGGAAAATGGACGGGTGTATATAACGATGGTTAAAATCAGGCACTTTGAAACTTTTTTTAGGGATATTGCGTGATGGGTAAAATTTTGAAAAAAACTTCGAAAAATAAAATAAGCCACAGGGAACTGATTTTTAATGGTTTTAACCCTTCTGAAATTGTGATAATGTTCCCCTTTAACAGTTATTTGGACACTAGGGGAACATATTCTAAGTAACAAAGACTTAATTTAGAGTTATTTGGTTAGTGTTAGGGTTAGGGTTAGTAATGCATTAATAAGTACTTAATAATGACTAATTAAGAGCTAATATGTCACTAATTTGCATGTTAATAAGCAACTAATTAATGGTGAATATGTTCCACATACTAAAGTGTTACCTATGTTTAATGTACCGTCAGATTTTTTGTTATAATAAAGCCAATAATGCAATTTTTTGTGGTCCCCTTTATTTATAAAAAAGTAGCGAAAAGTACCGAAAAGTATCGAAATACATTTTGGTACCGGTCCCAAAATATTGATGTCGGGACGACACTACTACAGCCACACCTACAAATGCAATTTATTGATCCAGTTCTAATTAGAGACCATAGGGTGGTCATTTTCTTTAGTTGACTACACACCCAGCGACTATAGCAGATAAGTCGGTTATTGGACAGAGTTCACTGAAGCAGTTAGAGTGCACTCTATAGCTGATGAGGTTAGATAACAGATCAAATAGATGGGTTGGTATAGCAAGCAGCTCTCCAAAAGATTGACTGCATGACTGATAAATATGATATACCATAAATGTGACATTGCACAGAGTTGACTTAGTGGCCCATGCAGATGCAGAAACAGATCACTTGTGTGATTGTATGTTTCGCTCTTCCTTCATGATGCAATAGCTATGGAACATCACCGGTCGCGGTCGTGGTGGGCGACTGACAGTTATGCACGCCTTGACGTATTGTGCCATTAAGGACAAAAGCTTCATTGCGCCCGAGGAGACAAGACAGGACGGTATCACCGCACATCTGCTGCCATCGCCCATCTCTGACCTCTGTATCTCGTAGCTGGAGATGGATGCATTTTCATGGGTCCACGTCAGGCGCTAATAGTCAATTGATTTCCGTTGCAATAAAGCCCAGAGTTATCCTGGTCTCGGATTGTTTGTTTTCCCTTTAAAGCCTTCCTCCGCATCGCTTTCTATCTCATCGGTCTTACTAAAACGTGACGGCAAAGAAACCCCTACCTCTTCCCCCTGTCTGTCTCTATCTGATGGTGCGGAGAAAAACAATTTTAAGAGATTCCTGATGGCTTACAAGCCAGGACTCCATGAGGAGAAAACACTCAGAGGTCTTAGATGAGATAGACCTCCCAATCAATCACCTCCGCCAGAGGATTGCTCTGATGCTGAATGGCGGTCCTCGATTGTGCCGAGCGAGTGCTGCATTGGCCACCTTCATCATCTTCATGTTTCTGGTTCATAACACAGTCCAGGACTTTTATCTACCAGATGTCTGTAGATTCTCAGGAATCAAGAAGGTTTGATTCGAGGCAAAAGGACTGTTCTTGTTTGTTGAATTAGTGCCACCTTTCTTCCAAAAGGCTGATTGAGTTCCAAATTTTAGGTGTGGGGTTTTACTAATACACTTCTCAGATGGGAGTGGTCAAACAAGGGTTGTTGATGACTGTTATGCTTACAGTTGTTCGCCTTCCTGAGGCAAAACAACTTGTTAGTGGCCATGCAATCCGCCCGTGGGATGAGGCAATCTTTTGTAGGACATTAGGCAATATTTGATTTAAATTATATACATTTGGCAGACGATAGAGCTTTTAATACTATCGTGAAATCATGAAATTGCATGTTGATGACACATTGTAGCGGTGTCCCGCAAATATGACAGTGACAAGCGAACAACGGCGTCAACGCACTGTAGTGTCCTACCGGCTAATGTCCCTCCACAGTGTGAAGATGCTTCAATAATCCTCGCCTCCATGGCAACAAATAAAGTATGTTTCTTACAACTATAGTCGTGTCAAAAGTTTGCATACACTTGTAAAGGACGTAATGTCATGGCTGTCTTGAGTTTTGTTGCGTTTGGACCAGTTGTTCCTCCCAGGGAATTCAAGTCACAAGTCGCTCCCAAGCTCTTTACGACACTTAAAGCTGAGTAGAAAAACCACCAGAGACAGAATAGGTATTTTGTAATATATTTGCAAAGCTTTGTAAATACATTGAGACCAGTACAGCATAGAACATTCAATCGCACCGCCAAGATGATCTGCCCCCTCTTGAAAAAATCCTCTCCCCTCTTAAGTCTCTCTTCCTCCCACCCTCGCAGTCTTGTCCCTCCAGCCAAAACACATGCCCATTGTCCTCCGCACCTGGACATAAGGCTAGATAAGAGAAAGGAGTATCTCTCTTTCTTACATTCCTCACTCAAGGTTAAGCACACAGTATTTGCAGACAACCAAAAGACCACAATTGGAAGAAAAACACTAGCTGTTTTGTAATATGATTATGAAATAAAAGAAGTAACACTTAAATTCGGATATATGTAAATATCTGCCTCGGACAGTTTCCAGTAATTTCGACAACTCTTATTTAAAGTTAAAGTAAAGTACCAATGATTGTCACAAACACACTAGGTGTGGCAAAATTATTCTCTGCATTTGACCCATCACCCTTGTTCACCCCCTGGGAGGTGAGGGGAGCAGTGAGCAGCAGCGGTGGCTGTGCCCCGGAATCATTTTTGGTGATTTAACCCCCAATTCCAACCCTTGATGCTCAGTGCCAAGCAGGGAGGTAATGGGTCCCATTTGTATAGTCTTTGGTATGACTCGGCTTGGGTTTGAACTCACAACCTACCGATCTCAGGGCGGACACTCTAACCACCAGGCCACGGAGTAGGTTTTTTTGTGATAGAGTGATTGGAGCACATGTTTGTCACAAAAAACATTCATGAAGTTTGGTTCTTTTATGAATTTATTATGGGTCTACTGAAAATGTGAGCAAATCTGCTGGGTCAAAAGTATACATACAGCATAGTTAATATTTGCTTACATGTCCCTTGGCAAGTTTCACTGCAATAAGGCGCTTTTGGTAGCCATCCACAAACTTCTGGTTGTGTTTTTGACCAGTCTTCTTGACAAAATTGGTGCAGCTCAGCGAAATGTGTTGGTTTTCTGACATGGACTTGTTTCTTCAGCATTGTCCACACGTTTAAGTCCGGACTTTGGGAAGGCCATTCTAAAACCTTAATTCTAGCTTGATTTAGTCATTCTTTTACCACTTTTGACATGTGTTTGGGGTCATTGACCTGTTGGAACACCCAACTGCGCCCAAGATCCAACCGCCGGGCTGATGATTTTAGGTTGTCCTGAAGAATTTGGAGGTAATCCTCCTTTTTCTTTGTCCCATTTAAAGCACCTGCCTAGAGTAGACCAAAGAACTTACCTCCAGAAGGTCTTATCTTTATCCATGTGATTTCAGATGAAACAAAAATGCAGCTGTTTGGCCACAATACCCAGCAATATGTTTGGAGGAGAAAAGGTGAGGCCTTTAAGCCTAGGAACACCACACCTACCGTCAAGCATGGTGGTGGTACTATTATGCTCTGGGCCTGTTTTGCTGCCAATGGAACTGGTGCTTTAAATGGGACAATGAGAAAGTACGATTACCTCCAAATTTTTCAGGACAAAGATAAGACCTTCTGGAGGAAAGTTATGTGGTCTAGGCAGGTGCTTTAAATGGGACAAAGAAAAAGGAGGATTCCCTCCAAATTCTTCAGGACAACCTAAAATCATCAGCCCGGAGATTGGGTCTTGGGCGCAGTTGGGTGTTCCAACAGGACAATGACCCCAAACACACGTCAAAAGTGGTATTAAAAAAAAAAAAGGGTTTTAGAATGGCCTTCCCAAAGTCCTGACTTAAACGTGTGGACAATGCTGAAGAAACAAGTCCATGTCAGAAAACCAACACATTTACCTGAACTGCACCAATTTTGTCAAGAGGAGTGGTCAAAAATTCAACCAGAAGCTTGTGGATGGCTACCAAAAGCGCCTTATTGCAGTGAAACTTGCCAAGGGACATATAAGCACTTATTAACATTGCTGTATGTATACTTTTGACCCAGCAGATTTGGTCACATTTTCAGTAGACCCATAATAAATTCATAAAAGAACCAAACTTCATGAATGTTTTTTGTGACCAACAAGTATGTGCTCCAATCACTCTATCACAAAAAAATAAGAGTTGTAGAAATTATTGGAAAGTCAAGACAGCCATGACATTATGTTATTTACAAGTGTATGTAAACTTTTGATCGCGACTATATATATATATATATATATATATATATATATATATATATATATATATATATATATATATATATATATATATACACATTCTAGATTTATAACACTGGTTGCTGTATTTAAACGGGACAGATGCCAATCGTGCACACTTATGCATTTATACACATTACAGAATACAACTAGTTTGTTTCTTCATATGACCAATTTAGTCATATTTTATTCAAGATTAGAAAACGATGTAAGGTTAGTGTGAAATAGGGCTGCGCGATATACCGGTATAATAGTTTAAACCGGTATATTTTACAAAGCGGTATATATTTGAGACAATACCGCCATACCGGTATCTTTTGATGTACCTTTGTTACGGTCGTTTGCTCTTCTCTGCGCCTGACCGGCGAAGCACAAGGCGTCCACTTTGGCTCACCCCCGCCCGCTCCTTGCTTTGGTGAGTAACTACAGCATTATTTACACATACACCAATTTGCCTGAGAACCTCTCCTTGTAGTGACTTTATCACAAATCCCGTCTGTTTATGTTGTTTGCGACTCAGCATAGCAGCTAACGATTCCTCCTCTGTGCGTCAAATGTTTAACTACACCTCGACTTGCTGAAAAGTAGCTTTAAACTGAACAGCCAGCGGCATTCACCGCAGTGAGCGAGTAAAAAGCTCCATTTATCCCCGCTCACAAGCGTGAGGTAGTATGAACCTAACAATGAACGAAATGAACGAAAATTGCTTTGACATAGTAACGGCTAACTAATTACTTAATAAGAACAAACAACACATTACTACTTACAACAAAAATAATCTGACTACTCTCAAAAATGGTTATTTAGCCATACAACACTTATGCAACCTTAAGCACTTTGCATGTTTTTTATAAGATACCGGTATATACCGTATACCAGTATTTGGACTAAAAATACTGCGGTATCAGCCCAGTATCAGCCTCGCCCAAGTGCAGGGGTCGGCAACCCAAAATGTTGAAAGAGCCATATTGGACCAAATATTAAAAATAAAAATCTGTCTGGAGCCGCAACAAATTAAAAGTCTTATATACGTGTTATAATGAAGGCAACACATGATGTAAGTGTCTATATTAGCCTACTAGCAAAGGCTGACGCAAATCTTCGTTGACAGAAATGTTGTATTTTAATTTTTAATCTGCACATTTCTGCAACATTGGAAAACATTATTAAAAAAGAGACTCCTGCAAATGGCCAAAGGTATATATGTGTGTGTCCAAGTTAAAGGAAACGTCAGGCTGTCTTCTCCTAATGGATTTATTACAATCTTTGCTGGGTAATGTTTGCTGTGGTCTGGAACAACATGGCACACAAACAACTATGAGAAATAAAGCCAATATTACATACAGATAGTGTCATGAGACATGTAAATATAAATTAAAATACACAGAGGATATAAGTAAAGGAAATTGAATGAGCACAAACATACCTACAAACGAGGCATAATGATGCAATATGTACATACAGCTAGCCTAAATAGCATGTTAGCATAGATTAGCTTGCAGTTTAGCACTGATCAAAGATGCCGGATAAGCACTCCAACAAATCAATAAAATCAACAAAGCTCACCTTTGTGCATTCACGCACAGCATAAAACGTTTGGTGGACAAAATGAGACAAAGAAGGAGTGGCACAAAACACGTCTTTCTGTGGCGGCATCGGAGAAAGTTGTACATGTGAACAAACTACGATGAGTTCAAGGATCGCTGAAATTAGTAGGACAAAACGGTGCTTGCCATATACTCCCATCAGTGAAGTAGGTCGGCGCTAAAGAGCCGAATGCGGGGGTGTCGCTGACCCCCTAGTGTGAAATATATTAATTGATATATTATTCATCATGGAGTGCAGGTGTTGTTGTGAATTTAGTTTTTGAGATAATAAAAGTGGTTTTAAGGCAACTTTAAATGTGTTATACTTTATATTTTAGTCGACAACATTTTCTGTAACTTTAATCGACTAAAATGTCGAGGAATTTAGTCGATAGAAATTAGACTAAAACTAAATCAATTTAGATGACTAAAACTAAAATAATTTTTAGTCAAAATGCTGGGACTAAAACTAAATTAAAAACCACTTTCAATATTAACACTGCCTCATTCCAGGATGTATGACAGAAGATAAAATATTGACCACGCCTAAAGCCTACCTTCCAACCATCCATTTTCTACCGCTTGTCCCTCCCTAAACTAAACTATCGCTTTTGTTGCTTTGGAGTCTTTGGAATTAGCAAGCGACTTCTGTTTATAAAAGCGGCAGCCTTGTAAATGTGCCATATGGAGTCATTCTGGTGCCAGGAGCCATCGAGCCATCGCCAAGCAGCGTCACTTATTTACTTATTCATATTTCTCTGACATGTGATCGGCAATCTGCACACAAAGAGGTCTTCTCCAGATGCCAGCTGCTTGCAGCTGCCAAGGAAGTTTGGCTTCTTTGCATTGGAGAATGGTGCCAAGATATCAGAACATTAGTGGTTGGGCCCTGAAATGGGAGACCAGGAGGGAGACCTGTGTACCTAATTCAGTGCTTCTCAATTATGTTTTGTCAGCCCCCTATTGAGGCTATATATTTTTTCACGCCCCCCCAAGTAAAAATACGATTGAGAACATGATAGTATTTATGTACTTATTTATTTACCCGCACAAACCCCACATTAAGTTGCTGGAACCAGAATCTACATGCCACCGAGCTGAAGACTTATACAAACCCCGTTTCCATATGAGTTGGGAAATTGTGTTAGATGTAAATATAAACGGAATACAATGATTTGCAAATCCTTTTCAACCCATATTCAATTGAATGCACTACAAAGACAAGATATTTAATGTTCAAACTCATAAACTTTTTTTTTTTTTTGCAAATAATAATTAACTTAGAATTTCATGGCTGCAACATGTGCCAAAGTAGTTGGGAAAGGGCATGTTCACCACTGTGTTACATCACCTTTTCTTTTAACAACACTCAATAAACGATTGGGAACTGAAGAAACTAATTGTTGAAGCTTTGAAAGTGGAATTCTTTCCCATTCTTGTTTTATGTAGATCTTCAGTCGTTCAACAGTCCGGGGTCTCCGCTGTCGTATTTTACGCTTCATAATGCGCCACACATTTTCGATGGGAGACAGGTCTGGACTGCAGACGGGCCAGGAAAGTACCCGCACTCTTTTTTTACGAAGCCACGCTGTTGTAACACGTGCTGAATGTGGCTTGGCATTGTCTTGCTGAAATAAGCAGGGGCGTCCATGAAAAAGACAGCTTGGGCCTTAAGAGGTTAAGGAAAATCAGAAGTGTGAGCACTAGAACTGCGTGTTGTACTGACAAATATGCGGTATAGCTCGGTTGGTAGAGTGGCCGTGACAGCATCTTGAGGGTTCCAGGTTCAATCCCCGCTTCCACCATCCTAGTCACTGCCGTTGTGTCCTTGGGCAAGACGCTTTACCCACCTGCTCCCAGTGCCACCCACACTGGTTTGAATGTAACTTAGATATTGAGTTTCACTATGTAAAAGCGCTTTGAGCCACTAGAGAAAAGCGCTATATAAATATAATTCACTTCACAAATGGGGCCAATTATTTTCAATGTGTTTTTATTTTTGTACTTGTCTTAATCCTTTTGTATGTGTTTTGCACTTTTCTCAACTTTTTTAAATGCCTAACCAGGGCCAAATGTTGCCAAGTAGCCTGTGGCTATAAATCTTATGTACTTTGACATTGTGGGTTATACTTGTATAGCGCTTTCTACCTTTTTAAAGGGGAACATTATCACCAGACCTAAGTAAGCGTCAATATATACCTTGATGTTGCAGAAAAAAGACCATATATTTTTTTAACCGATTTCCGAACTCTAAATGGGTGAATTTTGGCGAATTAAACGCCTTTCTAATATTCGCTCTCGGAGCGATGACGTCACAACATGACGTCGCATCGGGAAGCAATCCGCCATTTTCTCAAACACCGAGTCAAATCAGCTCTGTTATTTTCCGTTTTTTCGACTGTTTTCCGTACCTTGGAGACATCATGCCTCGTCGGTGTGTTGTCGGAGGGTGTAACAACACGAACAGGGACGGATTCAAGTTGCACCAGTGGCCCAAAGATGCGAAAGTGGCAAGAAATTGGACTTTTGTTCCGTACACTTTACCAACGAAAGCTATGCTACGACAGAGATGGCGAGAATGTGTGGATATCCTGCGACACTCAAAGCAGATGCATTTCCAACGATAAAGTCAAAGAAATCTGCCGCCAGACCCCCATTGAATCTGCCGGAATATGTGAGCAATTCAGGGACAAAAGACCTCGGTAGCACGGCAAGCAATGGCGGCAGTTTGTTCCCGCAGACGAGCGAGCTAAACCCCCTGGATGTCTTGGCTCACACCGTCCCTTATGCCACCGAAGATGATCAAGAGAAGAATATCGACCCTAGCTTCCCTGGCCTGCTGACATGAGGGTATGTCTACAGAATATATTAATTGATGAAAATTGGGCTGTCTGCACTCTCAAAGTGCATGTTGTTGCCAAATGTATTTCATATGCTGTAAACCTAGTTCATAGTTGTTAGTTTCCTGCCAAACAAACACATACCAATCGTTGGTTAGAAGGCGATCGCCGAATTCGTCCTCGCTTTCTCCCATGTCGCTGGCTGTCGTGTCGTTTTCGTCGGTTTCGCTTGCATACGGTTCAAACCGATATGGCTCAATAGCTTCAGTTTCTTCTTCAATTTTGTTTTCGCTACCTGCCTCCACACTACAACCATCCGTTTCAATACATTCGTAATCTGTTGAATCACTTAAGCCGCTGAAATCCGAGTCAGGATCCGAGCTAATGTCGCTATAGCTTGCTGTTCTTTCCGCCATGTTTGTTTGTGTTGGCTTCACTATGTGACGTCACAGGAAAATGGACGGGTGGTTAAAATCAGGCACTTTGAAGCTTTTTTTAGGGATATTGTGTGATGGTTAAAATTTTGAAAAAAACTTCGAAAAATATAATAAGCCACTGGGAACTGATTTTTAATGGTTTTAACAATTCTGAAATTGTGATAATGTTCCCCTTTAAGGAACTCAAAGCGCTTTGACACTATTTCCACATTCACCCATTCACACTCTGATGACGGTAGCTGCCATGCAAGGCGCTAACCAGGACCCATCAGGAGCAAGGGTGAAGGGTCTTGCTCAAGGACACAACAGACGTGACTAGGATGGTAGAAGGTGGGGATTGAACCAGGAACCCTCAGGTTGCTGGCAAAGCCACTCTCTCAACTGCACCACGGGTAGCAATGTTTCATTGTACTGTCCCTGTCAAATAAATACATGAATGAATGAATCAGTGAGGACGCTCTCTGGAGGGTGGACAAGGGAAAATAACTGGTAGTAGGCATTTCAGACCGAAGCACAGTGTTTCCTCATGCTTGACAAAAAAAAGGCCTATTTTAGCACTGCGATCATCTTTTCCAAAGTTAAACACACATTTTAATACGGGATTGTGTCATTTCAACTTGAAATAATACGCTTCAAGATGACTTTTTATGGCGTGCTGACTTGTAATTGGGAGAATGCTCCGCACGCCTAAGTTACCCCGGGGTGACCAGCCTGGAAACCCAGAGTGACAATTAGCGGCGCTGGAATTCTCTCGCTGCTGCTTTTCGAAATACCGCTGATTGCTGTGATTTATTGCGAGCAGAAGATTTGTTTCCCCCCCGGTGCAGAAATTCATGTGCGGGATGGCGTGCCAAGGATGAACTCCACATGTAATAAATCCAGCTAAATAATACACAAAAAGACACTAGCGTATCTACAGAGGAAGACGGGATGTTTTGACATGCAGATGGTTGCCCTTGGCAACCCGGAGCTGAATACATTTCACAGGACAGCTTTATGTCTCCGCCAACGATATAATTATGAGAATTGTCAAGCGAGTGACAATAACTCCATTCTGCAGTCGTCCCTGATTAATGTTTACTTGCATCAAAGAGAGATGTATCACATGTGACAATTGACTCTTGGTTTAATGCACCATTTGTTACCCTGATCTAATTACCAAGCACGTTGGCATACGCTGCTGATCATCACTGCTTTTTAGCTATTTAATTATAGTCTGTATGTGTGTTCCCTTTCTCCTGCCTCGTCATTGATCTACTGTGACAGCTAAGGTTAATTGCTGTTCCAGCCAAGAATTCAAATAATATTAAACTGGCCAAACAAGATCTTCCCATAACTTAATTACAGTAGTAAAGGCCCAAAGAACAACAAGGCGCTGTCAGTTAGACAGGGAGCAACCGTACGTTGAATACTGTTAAGCGTGTGGTCAGGGGTGGGGCCAAAGAAGACTCCATTCCATTGTCGGTGAGGATTTGGATAAAGCTGGGGACATACACTATATTGCCAAAAGTATTTGGCCACCCATCCAAATGATGAGAATCAGGGGCCGTATTTATCAAGCGTCTTAGAATTACTCCTAAGAAGTCTGCTAAGAGTTGACTTATGAGTAAAGAAATTCTTTGCTGAAAGCTGCACTTAAAAGTTAGTTATCAAGCGTCTTACTCACACTTTCAGCGAAGTGTAGGACTGAATCTTAAGTGTCACACTCAGAGCTCAATTACGACATTACTATGTGCCGTAAACGGAATTTTAGGTGACGTAATTTCTGTGTCCATAGAAATTACCAATCACTGAAGGGAATCCCTTGTCTAAGAATAAAGAAATATCATAGAAATATTTAAGTGGACAATGGGAGTGTATATTTTGACAATAAACTACAAAATAGTACAAAACAAACAAACAATATTGGCAATGAATCAACAACCAATTCATTTTCCCAGTGGCGAGATATCGAAGCATTGTGATGACCTTTAGTTCTGCTGTGAAAGCTCTGCTGCATGATGTTGCTGATGAGATGACGCCCCTTATTAAATCTGTGACAAAAATAATAGCCGCTCTGTCTAAACGATACCGTTTGATCAGCTGCTCGTCATCAAACAAAGCCAGGACATCCTTCCGCTCCCTGAACGTTGACGCATGGCTCTCTCGCCTCAGTGCCGTCCCCCGCTGGCAACTCCTAACCACTTAGGACACCTCTGAAGGTATCTTAAATATCGTGGAGAATAGGAGTGATTCTTAGACTTAAGAAAGTTGATAAATAGCTTTTATTCTTAAGTTTGAGAGTAGGACTAAATTTCGCAAATTCTCAGGACTTAAGTGTAAAATGGCACTCTAAGACGCTTGATAAATACGGCCCCAGGTGTCCTAATCACTTGGCCCGGCCACAGGTGTATGAAATCAAGCACTTAGGCATGGAGACTGTTTCTACAAACATTTGTGAAAGAATGGGCCGCTCTCAGTGATTTCCAGCGTGGAACTGTCATAGGATGCCACCTGTGCAACAAATCCAGTCGTGAAATTTCCTCGCTCCTAAATATCCCAAAGTCAACTGTCGGCTTTATTATAGGAAAATGGAAGAGTTTGGGAACAACAGCAACTCAGCCACGAAGTGGTAGGCCACGAAAACTGACAGAAAGAGGTCAGCGGATGCTGAAGCGCATAGTGCAAAGAGGTCGCCGACTTTCTGCACAGTCAGTTGCTACAGAGCTCCAAACCTCATGTGACCTTCCAGTTAGCCCACGTACAGTACGAAGAGAGCTTCATAGATTGGGTTTCCATGGCCATGCAGCTTCATCTAAGCCATACATCACCAAGTCCAATGCAAAGCATCGGATGTAGTGGTGTAAAGCACGTCGCCACTGGACTCTAGAGCAGTGGAGACGCCTTCTCTGGAGTGATGAATCCCGCTTTTCCATCTGGCAATCTGATGGACAATTTTGGGTTTGGAGATTGCAAAGAGAACGGTACATTTCGGACTGCATTGTGCCGAGTGTGAAATATAGTGGAGGAGGAATTATGATGTGGGGTTGTGTTTCAGGAGTTGGGCTTGGCCCCTTAGTTCCAGTGAAAGGAACTTTGAATGCCCTAGGATACCAAAACATTTTAGACAATTCCATGCTCCCAACCTTGTGGGAACACTTTGGAGCGGGCCCATTCCTCTTCCAACATGACTGTGCACCAGTGCACAAAGCAAGGTCCATAAAGACATGGATGACAGAGTCTGGTGTGGATGAACTTGACTGGCCTGCACAGAGTCCTGACCTGAACCCGATAGAACACCTTTAGGATGAATTAGAATGGAGACTGAGAGCCAGGCCTTCTCGACCAACATCAGTGTGTGACCTCACCAATGCGCTTTTGGAAGAATGGTCGAAAAATTCCTATAAATACACTCTGCAACCTTGTGGACAGCCTTCCCAGAAGAGTTGAATCTGTAATAGGTGCAAAAGGTGGACCGACATCATATTGAACCCTATGGGTTAGGAATGGGATGGCACTTCAAGTTCATATGTGAGTCAAGGCAGGTGGCCAAATACTTTTGGCAATATAGTGTATTATTGGGTTGCTAAGACAAATGCACAGTACTGTATGCACCAACTAATGACGTCCAGTCAGGGGAGGAAAGTTCTGTCATTATGAAAAACAAGTACCGTATTTTTCGAACAAGGCGCACTTAAAATATTTTTATATTCTCAAAAATTGACAATGCGCCTTATAACCCGGTGCGCCTAATCAATTTTGGTTGTGTTTACCTCAAAGCAATTTTATTTGGTACATGGTGTAATGATAAGTGTGACCAGTAGATGCCAGTTACACATAAGAGATACGTGTTGACTGCAAGTTGACGCCTGTTAAATAAATGACGCTAGCAAGTACTCGTAAGCAAGCAACACAAACACTTTGATGTTTCATGGAGAATATAGAAAACACGTCAAAAAGTTTTAGTACGACTTGTGTAAGCTATAAAGCCAGCACCACTTGATGGAACGCGGCGCTTTCAACTACTGTAGTCAGACGTACTGTGCTTCAACATACAGGTATTATTATGGTGTGTGTATAAAGGCCCAAAATGGTACCTATTAGGAGAGATATTATCTGGTGTTTTGTTTCGCAATATTATGCAATAACCAACTTTTCTTACTTATTGATACCTGCTGATGTTTGTTTGGGATCTGCATAAGTCCCAAAAATTGGCGCCCGTGCGCCATTGTAGTTAGCGCCATTGTCAATATGATATTTTCTTGTTGTGGGGCATTCATCCTCCACTCTTGCCATTTCTAATATAGAGTAGTTTACACTTGTAACTCATATTTGTCAGTAGACTCATTATGGAAGCGCTAAAAACTACTGGTACAACAAAGATAACGGGGAGAAGACGCTGTCGAAGTGGAGCCACGTAAATAAGACCGCCCACGAAACGGCGCATCCTGAAGAGACGGTCAGAGAGAGCAGCTTGAAGATGGTCTTTAAAACATAATCTATGCAACATTTTGACCAAAGAACCACCATTACATGTTATGTAGACCGGTGTTTTTCAACCTTTTTTGAGCCAAGGCACATTTTTTGCGTTGAATAAATCCGAAGGCACACCACCAGCAGACGTCATTAAAAAACGAAACTCAGTTGTCAGTAAAAAGTCGTTGTCGCAATTGTTGGATATGACTTTAAACCATAACCAAGCATGCATCACTATAGCTCTTGTCTCAAAGTAGGTGTACTTTCACCACCTGTCACATCACGCCCTGACTTATTTAGAGTTTATTGCTGTTTTCCTGTGTGTATTGTTTTAGTTTTTGTCTTGCGCTCCTATTTTAATGGCTTTTTCTCTTTTTTTTGGTATTTTCCTGTAGCAGTTTCATGTTTTACCTTTCAGCTATATTTCCCGCATCTACTTTGTTTTAGCAATCAAGAAGATTTTGGTTGTTTTTATCCTTCATTGTGGGGACATTGTTGATTGTCATGTCATGTTCGGATGTACTTTGTGGACGCCGTCTTTGCGCCACAGTAAGTCTTTGCTGTCGTCCAGCATTCTGTTTTTGTTTACTTTGCAGCCAGTTCAGTTTTAGTATTGTTCTGCATAGCCATCCCTAAGCTTCAATACCTTTTCTTAGGGGCACCAACCTTTTGTTTATTTTTGGTTTAATCATTAGATACCTTTTTACCTGCACGCTACCTCCCGCTGTTCACGACATCTACAAAGCAATTAGCTACCGGCTACCACCTACTGATATGGAAGAGTATTACACGGTTACTCTGCCGAGCTCTAAACAGCACCGACACTCAACAACAACACATCATTTGCAGACTATAATTACTGGTTTGCAAAAAATATTTTTAACCCAAATAGGTGAAATTAGATCATCTCCCACGGCACACCAGACTGTATCTCACGGCACGCTAGTGTGCCGCGGCACAGTGGTTGAAAAACACTGATGTAGACCACAAGGAAGGTGTTTTAAATGTAGGAAAAATAAATCATAAATGACCCCTTTAATGCGTCTTATAATCCAGAGCGCCCTATTGTCCAAAAAATATGGTACTTATTATTTACTTAACATGTAATTATTGTTTGCGCATTATTTGTCCATTGAACTGTTTTACAGAGGTGGGACCAAGTCATTGTTTTGCAAGTCACAAGTAAGTCTCAAGTCTTTGCCCTCAAGTCCGAGTCAAGTCCCGAGTCAAGACAGGCAAGCCCCGAGTCAAGTCCAAAGTCAAGACTGGAAAGTCTCAAGTCAAGTCCTAAGTCCTGCATTTTGAGTTTCGAGTCCTTTCAAGTCCTTTTAACCACAGACTAATATATTAACACAGATTGTGTATGCTTTTCAAACGCTGTATTTATTTATTAAAACAAGCTTCACGGTGGCAGAGGGGTTAGTGCATCTGCCTCACAATACGAAGGTCCTGAGTAGTCTTGGGTTCAATCCCGGGCTCGGGATCTTTCTGTGTGGAGTTTGCATGTTCTCCCCGTGACTGCGTGGGTTCCCTCCGGGTACTCCGGCTTCCTCCCACCTCCAAAGACATGCACCTGGGGATAAGTTGATTGGCAACACTAAATTGGCCCTAGTGTGTGGGTGTGAGTGTGAATGTTGTCTGTCTATCTGTGTTGGCCCTGCGATGAGGTGGCGACTTGTCCAGGGTGTACCCCGCATTCCGCCCGATTGTAGCTGAGATAGGCTCCAGCGCCCCCCGCGACCCCATAGGGAATAAGCGGTAGAAAATGGATGGATGGATGGAAGTGCATTTTAAATTGCAGGAAAGAAAATTGTGCTGACATTGCACTTTACAATAGCACTATTAACCAGTCATTTTAAACATTAACTCATTCCTTTACAGAACAAACACATTGAAAAATAAAGTGCAAATGTACTTATTTGTACAAAAGTGTTAACATTGAAAAAACATGACATATACGTGAACATAACAAAAAAGTTGTACTTTTTATATGTCAGGGCCCTATGCTGCATTGCATTTGCAAAAGACCAAATTAGCCAAGAGTCTGTCAGTCATTTGTGCACGATGGGGGCGTAGTATGATGCCACCATGGCTGAAAACTCGCTCCACTGGAGCACTGGAGGCAGGCACTGCCAAGACTCTCATGGCCACTCGGAACAGTGAAGGAAGAGTCTTCATGTTCAATGCCCAGAACAAAAGGGGGGAGAGAGTTGTTTTGGGTTGGTGCACTACTTGTAAGTGTATCTTGTGTTTTTTTCATGTTGATTTAATTAAAAAAAGAAAATAAAAAAATTATTTCTTGTGCGGCCCGATACCAATCGATCCACGGTACCAATCGATCCACCAGTACCGGGCCGCGGCCCGGTGGTTGGGGACCACTGAGGTAAACAACCAACAGTATGTCAGAAAGCTAGCTAAAACGGTACACATATTCATAATATAGTATACATTTTAACTGACCTTTATTTTACTATTTTTGTCTTTTTTTAGGTGGCTAAAATACGCGGTGCTGCTGACCGCCGTCTAACGTTACGTGTGATATATTGACTAACGTAACCCTGCTTAAAAAAAATCACTGAACAAAAAGTATGAATAAGGTAGTGAACTGCAACAGATTCCCGTGTTTGCAATAACGTTATAACGTTAGCAGTGAGTTTACAGCCTCACTGATTTAACTACACAGCAAATAAAAGTCACGTTACTTAGCCAATAAACGTTATCTTACATTCAAAACTTACCGTTCTTTGTGCAACTTCAAATGCCGGAGGAAGTTGGAAGTTGTTGCCTCTCCATCAGTAATTTTCGAACCGCATGTGTTGCATACTGCAAACCGTTTTGTGTTGACCACCTCGTAATTTTTATACCCAAACAAAATTATTTTAGGTATCATTTTTTGTTCACTGGCGTGTGGTTTGGACATGTCTTCTTCGTTGGTTGTCCTGCAATTTGATTGGATGAATGCTGTGTGATGAAAACAAAGTAGATCTAATTTGATTGGCTGTTGTACTGAGACCACACCAGCTGACACACGCTGATAGACAAGTACACAATGAAAAATACGGAGCGCTCCCGAATAACTTTTTCATCTTTGGGTTTTGGGGAAAGTAGCAAGTCATGTCAAGTCATGTCAATTCAAAAGGCTCAAGTCCAAGTGAAGTCACAAGTCATTGATGTTAAAGTCTAAGTCGAGTTGCAAATCTTTTTACATTTTGTCAAGTCGAGTCTAAAGTCATCAAATTCATGACTCGAGTCTGACTCGAGTCCAAGTCATGTGACTCGAGTCCACACCTCTGCTGTTTTATGAGTGTATTTCCTGTATGATTCCTCTAAGTTTTAACATTTTCTTAGGTAAAAATCACTGACTTTGCATATGTTTTGATCTAAATACAGGGCAGAAACGTGAGCTAAGGCTGCAGAGAGCCGGTTCGCTCTTAATGCATATAGTACTCCTCACAGGGGGACTTATGTGAGCTGGTAGGTGCTTGAGGCTGCTGTCTTTCTACAGACAGGAAAATAATGAGGTCTTTTACAACAAAGTATCAACAAAGAGCTTTTCCTGAAGAAGGAAAGTGTTGTGTTATTAATACACTATACTTCGAAAGCAAAGGTTGGATCACAAATGATTTTATAGTTTTATGTTAAAAAGAAAATGGGATAGAGAAGTATTTGAAAAATACAAACAACTATTTTGGTATAAATTGTCTGTAAATGTTGAAAAGCTGAACTTTAAATGCCAGCCACATAGTGCCATAAAACAAAAAATAGAACCCTCAGGTGTATCCCTACAAAATAAACAACAAACATTAGCATGCTAATGTTAGCATGCATCAAGTACCAGAATATATGACAAAACTAATGTGCTGATATTAACATGCTGGCATGTCAACAGAAAGTATGCATCAAATGCTAAATACCTGACTCTACCCTAGGGGTTCGGTGAGTCGGGCTCAGGGGTTCGGCGGAGGTCAAGACACACCCGACTCATCGTGTAAATTAAAACTTTTCCCTATCGGCGTATTACGGATACGGCAACAGCAGAAGTCACACTGATTTGCAGGTGTGTAATTTGTTGTGAGTTTATGCAAGTGTTGGTTTTGTTGTTTGAACAAGGTGATGTTCATGCACGGTTCATTTTGTGCACCAGTAAAAAAAACATAGTAACACTTTAGTATGGGGAACATATTCACCATTAATTAGTTGCTTATTAACATGCAAATTAGTAACATATTGGCTTTTAACTAGTCATTATTAAGTACTTATTAATGCCTTATTCGGCATGGCCTTATTATAACCCTAACCCTCTAACCCTAACCCTAACCAAATAACTCTAAATTAAGTCTTTTGTTGTGTTTTTATTTCCCTGCCTTCTCTTTTATTGTGATGTGTTTCCTCAGCTCATTAGTCTCCAGCGAGGGGCGGACACTAAGGCACACCTGCAACCTATTTCTTCAGAGGAGTATTTAAGCTCGTCACCCACAGCTGGGTCTTGCCGGTTATTTTATCCTGCACCTCCCACGTGCATGCGCCTACTTAGCCTCGTCAGTCCTGGTACGTTATTTTTCCTTAGTCCTGTTATTTCTAACTTTGTTGTGTTTGTTTCCCAGCCTCCTTGAGGCAGCAAGGACATTATGCTGTGCTGAGTGCGCCCTGGTTTTTTCCCCTGTCGACCACTGAGGAACCTGTTTTAGTTAGTATTCATGGTGTGCATTTCTGCCCCATCGCTTTTTGTTACACTTTTTGGACTTATTAAATGTATTCATTTTTGTTATTCAAACTTGCCTCCCGTCTCTGCATCCCGGGGTCACCCCCTTGACCAGTTCTTAACATCTTTGTTCCTTAGAATATGTTCCCCTAGTGTCCAAAAACTCTAAATTAAGTCTTTGTTACTTAGAATATGTTCCCCATACTAAAGTGTTACCAAAAATATATAACTTTGTCTTGAATTTTAAAGAAAACAACATTTTATTTTTCACTAAAGAAGGGTTCGGTGAATGCGCATATGAAACTGGTGGGGTTTGATACCTCCAACAAGGTTAAGAACCACTGCTCTAAGGTGTATACCTGGGAAAAATAGCTACAAAAGCAAGCATGAAAGATTTGCATGCTAACGTGAGCGTGCCAACAGTTAGCACGTGTCAAGTACCAGAATACATGACTGAGGTGTATATCTGCAAAATTAGTGACATGCCAATAGTAAGTATGCATCAAGTGCCAAAATACCTGACTACCGGCAAAAAAAAAACTACAAAAGCAGGCATGAAATATTTGCCCGCTAACGTTAGGATGCATCAAGTACCAAAATACAGTGGTACCTCAACTTAACCATGTCCCAACTTAAGAGTATTCTGGGATAAAATCTGTCTCTTGCAAGCAAAAATCTGAGTTACAAGCATCCCCGCAATTAGTTGGTGTACCAAATGTCTGGTCTTACTTGCTACTGTAGCATTAGCTTATAGCTAGAGATCGACATATTATATATATTTTTTAACCATGGGAACGAAGAAATTGAGACAGTGAAAAACAGTGTTGAGCAGAAGTGCCAACTTGGCAAAGCTACTTTGCACCATACTGAAGCAGAACGAGTCTAACGCCAGCCAAGGATGATAAAATACTATATAAATGGTGGACATTTATCCATAAAAATATGGAGAAGCCGCTGATTTCATGTTTGAAGGAAAAGTAGCTGGAAGGAGATACCGCAGAAATCAGCTCTCCAAGGTAAATACTGTACAACATTTAGTTTTTTTGGGAGGGGAGGGGGGGCAAAACACCAATTCATTCGATTTTAATTAATTTTCAATTCGTTGATTTGAAATGCAATTATTTTGAGTTATTAGCTCCATCACAGACTAATTAAGCTTGTACGTTAAGGCACTACTGTATATGACTTTGAGGTGAATACTTGCAAAAATAGATTAAAAAAAAAAAAAAAAGGACAAAATGCTAACAGTATGTGTGCATCAAGTACCAAAATGTCAGACTCTGAGGTGTACACCTGCAAAGTTAGCTTGCATGCTAACGTTACAGTAGCAGAAAAATGTCCTGGAAAATGTAGGACAAAAGGACAAAAATAAACCAGTCATAATCATAACCCCCACCACAAGCCACCGGTACACAAACACACACTGTTAAAAGCCATGCTACATGTGTGGCATAACATTATTGTGGCTGTAGACAACCTCATGAAACACTCGATTCCCTTCTCAGGGCATAAACTGCACAGCTAGTTTGGTCTGAATCAATTCCTATAAATTTTTAGGTGGCCAACAACTAGAGTAGAACTTTCCTCAGGCTTGTGTGTTAATAAAGTTAGAAGAAGAAAAAAAAAACACTTTACCTTGGGGACACTTTATTGTGTACAGGAAAAAGAGGAGAGCTGTAACGTTTTAAAAGCACCATACTTGCGACCATTTATCACAAGGCCAATTTACTGCTCTGCCAAAGCTTCTATGAGTGCTGGCCTGTCAAGAATAGTACTTACTGCATGTTCAGCTCCAACATTTGTTTCACTTTTGGAACCTTGCTGAGGGTTCTAATTACCAAGGTTCATCTCCACATGGGCTTAATGGGAAGTGGCACAAGGTTAAATGGATTCGCACACTGATGGGCCTCAGCCAACACCACTAATAAACACCAATGATAGCGCAAAATTTTAGGATAAAATTCTTCAGATTTTAGTCATTGCATGAAAAAGATGGTACTAAAGCACAGATTTCAAACTCAAGGCGAGGGCCGAGATCTGTCCCACCACATTTTTATATGGCCTGCCACAACTTTTTTATATGACCTGCAACAACAATTGTATATGACCTGCCACAACAATTTTATATGGCTTGCCACCACATTTTTACATGGCCTGTAATGATATTTTATATGGCCTGCCATGACATTTTATATGGCCTGCCATGAAATGTTTATATGGCCTGCCACTACACTTTTACATAGCCTGTCATGACATTTTTGTATGGCCTGCCTTATAATGTTTATATGGCCTGCCACCACATTTTTATGGCCTGCCACGACATGTTTATATGGCCTGCCACCACATTTTTACATGGCCTGCCATGACATTTTTGCATGGCCTGCCACCACATTTTTATATGGCTTGCCACCACATTTTATATGGCCTGCCATGACATTTTTATATGGCCTGCCACAACATTTTTATATGGCCTGCCATGACATTTTATATGGCCTGCCACCACATTTTTAATGGCCTGCCATGACATTTTTACATGGCCTGCCACCACATTTTTATATGGCCTGCCACCACATTTTTAATGGCCTGCCATGACAATTTTACATGGCCTTCCACAACATTTTTACATGGCCTGCCACCACAGTTTTATATGGCCTGCCACAACATTTTTATATGACCTGCCACAACATTTTTATATGGCCTGCCACATCTTTTTATGTGGCCTACAAAAGTCTGGAAATAATGTGTATCAATAAAGAACTTTATATTTTATTACTAAATGTTTTTATTCTTTCCATTTTGACAGAAAATAATACTGCATGCAATTGAACCTTTTAAATTGTTTAATTATTGAGTAATGCTAAAAGAAAATTATATTATCATACATTGTTTTTGCTAAAATGAAAAAAGACTTAAATATCTGCTTGATTCAAGGAGTTCATAGCAAAATATCCGTAAAAATTTTACAATGTGTACAATTGTAAAAACTGGTAGCTCTGTCGCCAGAATTTTAGCCTAAAGAAAATCTGTGGTTTAAGTTTCCCATCTACAGTAATACACCGGAAAAAATAACAAATGTCAATTTTACCGTTAAAAAACATCGATACCATTTTCCCATTTACAGTAATACATCGGGAAAACAACAAGGGTAGACTTTAAAGTAAAAACAAGTGGTACAGTTTCTCCATATACCGAAATATGCTGTAAAACCCATCGTAAATTTTACGGTAAACACTAGCAACTCAGTTGCCAGAATTTCTTCATATTTTATTTTACACTGTACGTAAAAAAAAAAAAAAATGCATCAACAATTGTGTAATAATATCATGGGGAAAATCTTGATACATTTATATTCCTACATTATTAGCTGTTACAAGCGATGTGGCCCTCATCAAAAAGGAGTTTGAGACTCCTGGTATAAAAGTATTTCCTTTAGGACAGGGGTCGGCAACCCAAAATTATGTAAGAGCCACATTGGACCAAAAAAATAAAAAATAAAATCTGTCAGGAGCCGCAACAAATTAAGTTGTATATAAGTGTTATGATGAAGGCAACACATGATGTAAGTGTCTATATTAGCTAAATTAGCATACTAATGTATTTTAATTTTTATTCTACACATTTTTGCAACATTGGAAAACATTAGTGAAGTGAATTGTATTTATATAGCGCTTTTCTCTAGTGACTTAAAGCGCTGTTACATAGTGAAACCCAATATCTAAGTTACATTTAAACCAGTGTGGGTGGCACTGGGAGCAGGTAGGTAAAGTGTCTTGCCCAAGGACACAACGGCAGTGACTAGGATGGCGGAAGCGGGGATCGAACCTGGAACCCTCAAGTTGCTGGCACGGCCACTCTACCAACCGAGCTATACCGCCCCAAAATGGAGGCTCCTGGAAATTACTGGCTTAGAATGGTCAAAGGTATAGATGTGTGTGTCCAAGTTAAAGAAAACTGCAGGCTGTCTTCTTCTAATGGATTTATTACAATCTTTGCAAGTTGGGTAAGTTTGCTGTGGTCTGGAACAACATGGCACACGTACAACCATCAGAAATGCAGCCAATATTACATACAGATAATGTGTCATGAGACATGCAAATATGAATTAAATATACGGAGGACCAGAGGTAAGTAGAGTAGCCAGAAATTGTACTCAAGTAAGAGTACTGTTACTTTAGAGATTTATTACTCAAGTAAAAGTAAGGAGTAGTCACCCAAATATTTACTTGAGTAAAAGTAAAAAGTATGTTGTGAAAAAACTACTCAAGTACTGAGTAACTGATGAGTAACATACACACTCATCATATCATACATATATATATATATATATATATATATATATATATATATATATATATATATATATATATATATATACACACACATATATATATACATACATTGATATATACAGTATATAATTTATATTTATTTATTTTGCTGGTTTTTTTTACATGTTAAAGGTGTTTTAATGAATATACATGCATGTTTAACATATAGATTCCTTTCTTTCATGAAGACAAGAATATAAGTTGGTGTATTACCTGATTCTGATGACTTGCGTTGATTGTAATCAGACAGTAGTGCTGATAACGTCCACGTTTTCAAATGGAGGAGAAGAAAAGTTCCTCCTTTCTGTCTAATACCACATGAAAGTGCTGGGTTTTTGGCATCTTATTTGTCCAGCTTCCATATTTGTTTTTATACACTTTACAAGAAATATATTGGCGGCAAACTCTGTAGCTTGCTAGCGCTGGCTTTCGGAGACTCTTGTTTTGAAAGCGCAGGCGCGATGGAGCGGCACTTTTATTGTGAAGACAGGAACGTCCTCATGTGCGTTCAGTCTTTAGGCTTTTGACGGGATGTACGGTTGAAATAAAAAAGTATCTTTTTTCCTTCACACTTTTGATTGATTGATTGAAACTTTTATTAGTAGATTGCACAGTACAGTATATATTCCGTACAATTGACCACTAAATGGTAACACCCCAATACGTTTTTCAACTTGTTTAAGTCAGGTCATGTGACCACCTGGCTCTGTTTGATTGGTCCAACGTCACCAGTGACTGCATCTGATTGGTGGAACGAAGTGAAACGTCACCAGTAAGGCAGGCACTTTGAAGGTCTGTCTGACAGACCAAAACAAACAAAGCGTGCATTAACAGATCGATAAAAATTAGTAGCGAGTAGCGAGCTGAATGTAGATAAAAGTAGCGGAGTAAAAGTAGCGTTCCTTCTCTATAAATATACTTAAGTAAAAGTAAAAGTATGTTGCATTAAAACTACTCTTAGAAGTACAATTTATCCCAAAAGTTACTCAAGTAGATGTAACGGAGTAAATGTAGCGCGTTACTACCCACCTCTGCGGAGGACGTAAGTAAAGGAAACTAAATGAGCTCAAATATTCCTACTCAACGAGGCATAAAGATGCAATATGTATATATAGCTAGTCTAAATATCAATCATCAATCAATTAATGTTTATTTATATAGCCCTAAATCGATATTAAACTATCACTCCATGCTTGATGGAAAACCTCAAGCTTGGTCGCGCGCCATTTGCGTTCCAACTTTCTACATGATAATTTATGAGCTCTGGTTTCTTCTGTAAACCATGGGGTGCGCCTTTTAGGGGCACTTTTTTGTTTTAGCGGTGCTATACTATCAATGGTTTCGCGCAGGGCATTGTCAAAGTTGTTAGCGAGGTTATCAATAGAGCCGACATAATTTGGGAATAGTGCCATTACCGAAGACAGTAGGTCAGCAAGTCATCGTTGTGGCAGCATTAATGTTGCGGCTGCTATAGCAGTTATTATTATTATTAGCTTGTTGACAATGAGTCAGAACTTCGAATTTTATAAGGTAATGATCGGACATTACTTTAGTATACGGGAGTACCATAACTTTGGAGGTGGTGACACCCCTGACCAGCACTAGATCTATCGTATTACCGTTGCGATGCGTAGGTTCATTTATTATTTGTGTAAGACCACAGCTATCAATTATAGTCTGGAGCGCCACGCACTGAGGGTCCGATGGGGTATTCATATGGATATTAAAGTCCCCCATTATGATTATATTGTCTGCGTGCGTCACTAGATCAGCAACAAACTCTGATAATTCATTGATAAAGTCAGAGTAGGGCCCTGGGGAGCGGTAGATAACAGCCAGGTCGAGAGGCAGCGGTGCGACAGACCTCATAGTAAGCACCTCAAACGATTTGTATTTATTATTTAGGTTAGGGGTAAGGTTAAAGTTTTCATTGTATATTAGTGCGACCCCCCCACCCCTTTTGAGGGGAAGGGCAATATGCGCATTCGTATAGTTAGGAGGAGATGCCTCATTTAGCGCAAAAAAATTGTCTGGTTTGAGCCAGGTTTCGCTAAGACCAATGACGTTAAGATTGTTGTCTCTAATGACCTCATTAACTAATAACGTTTTGGGAGACAATGATCTTATGTTTAAAAAGCCCATATTATAAGTATTGGTCTGTTTTGACGAGTTTTTGTTTAAATTATCCGTAGTAGCAATATTAATAATGTTGCGTTTATTATACGTAGTGTAAATAAATAGCATGTTAGCATAGATTAGCTTGCAGTTATGGAGTCACCAAATATGCCTGATAAGCTGTCCAGCAAATTTGTGCATTCACGCACAGCATAAAATGTTTGGTGGACAAAATGAGACAAAGAAGGAGTGGCATAAAACACGTCTTTCTGTGGCAGCATTGGAGAAAGTTGTATATGTAAACAAACTACGACGAGTTCAAGGATCACTGAAATTAGTAGGACAAAACGGTGCTTGCCAAATACCCTCATCAGTGAAGCATGTTTAATATAAACAGTGGGATTTCTAACAATTAGGAAGGTTTGTGTCATGTTTGTCATCCTACAGAAAATATATTAAAATAAAGAATTTTTTTTTTTCTTCATTCATCCATCCATTTTCTACCGCTTATCCCTTGCGGGGTGGCGGGGGGTGCTGGAGCCTATCTCAGCTACAATTCATCTTTTTCCATTTTCACACATCTCTGAAAGTGTGGCTCTAGAGCCGCGGGTTGCTGACCCCCGCTTCAGGATGATTTGTCACGTGTTCAACTCGCTAACTGTGTGCAAACATGATCCCACACACAAAGCGCGGCGTGGGTGCAACAAAGCGGTGTAATTGCAGCTGCAAAACATCCAAGAGCACGTTAATTAAACAGTTCCGTTTCAGGGAACTCACTGTTCCTGATACCCGCTGAAATCCATTTGCAGTGGTGGCTTTTCAAATAAAAACGCTTCATTCCACCCTCTCCACAAAAAAGGCGAGCATATTGCGCGTAAAATCGCACGAGCAAGTGAAAACAGCGGACAAAGTGTTTGAACAGACTGTTGATGTTCTACAGGAGTGTACTGTATTCCCGCCCGCAGCAGCTGTTGCGAAACCACTCTTTCACACCCACATGCACAAAAAGTAGTATTTACTTAAAACAACCTTTGTTTGTCAGTGGCGAAGCTATAATAGTGTTATTGAATATTGCGAGAACGCCAAGAAACTGTAATGCCGAGCAAACATGGAATGTAAAGTCCAAATGGTTTTATCATGACTAGCCTGAAGAGATGATAAAAACAAGATAACTTTGTGAATATTTATGACTGTGTGGGCTGCAGTGGAGGGAGGCTTTATCCCACGCTCAGCTCATTCATGCATGAATACTAAATATTGATATTTACTCATATGATTTGGAATCAGGCAGAAACTTCAAAAAAAAAAAAAAAGAACTGCTTTTAAAAAAAAAGTCAGACTGTGTGATTTGACGCCCAATCTGTTCAGATGCGTCAAATCAAACGTGTGCTTTCTGAGGACATTCCCGCCAAGAAAAAAGCCATTTAGGTGATAACGGCGCTGTCGGGACTGCTGTAAAATGGGCCCCTTTGGGTTTTTGATGGGGAGAAAGTGGATGCACGCTGACCTTAGACGACACCTTTCTTCCTTCAGCTGTAGGAGTCGTCAAAATTCCACTTGTCTTTGCAGTGCTGTTAAAGGGGAACATTATCACAATTTCAGAATGGTTAAAACCATTAAAAATCAGTTCCCAGTGGCTTATTATATTTTTCGAAGTTTTTTTCAAAATTTTACCCATCACGCAATATCCCTAAAAAAAGCTTCAAAGTGCCTGATTTTAACCACGTGTCCATTTTCCTGTGACGTCACATAGTGAAGCCAACACAAACAAACATGGCGGAAAGAACAGCAAGCTATAGCGACATTAGCTCGGATTCAGACTCGGATTTCAGCGGCTTAAGCGATTCAACAGATTACGCATGTATTGAAACGGATGGTTGTAGTGTGGAGGCAGGTAGCGAAAACGAAATTGAAGAAGAAACTGAAGCTATTGAGCCATATCGGTTTGAACCGTATGCAAGCGAAACCGACGAAAACGACACGACAGCCAGCGACACGGGAGAAAGCGAGGACGAATTCGGCGATCGCCTTCTAACCAACGATTGGTATGTGTTTGTTTGGCATTAAAGGAAACTAACAACTATGAACTAGGTTTACAGCATATGAAATACATTTGGCAACAACATGCACTTTGAGAGTGCAGACAGCCCAATTTTCATCAATTAATATATTCTGTAGACATACCCTCATCCGCACTCTTTTCCTGGAAGCTGATCTGTCCAGTTTTGGAGTTGATGTCAGCAGGCCAGGGAAGCTAGGGTCGATAGGGGGTTTAGCTCGCTCGTCTGCGGGAACAAACTGCCGCCATGCTTGCCGTGCTACCGAGGTCCTTTGTCCCTGAATTGCTCACACACTCCGGCAAATTCAATGGGGTTCTGGCGGCAGATTTCTTTGACTTTATCGTTGGAAATGCATCTGCTTTGAGTGTCGCAGGATATCCACACATTCTTGCCATCTCTGTCGTAGCATAGCTTTCGTCGGTAAAGTGTGCGGAACAAACGTCCAATTTCTTGCCACTTTCGCATCTTTGGGCCACTGGTGCAACTTGAATCCGTCTCTGTTCGTGTTGTTACACCCTCCGACAACACACCGACGAGGCATGATATCTCCAAGGTACGGAAAACAGTCGAAAAAACGGAAAATAACAGAGCTGATTTGACTCGGTGTTTGAGAAAATGGCGGATTGCTTCCCGATGTGACGCCACGTTGTGACGTCATCGCTCCGAGAGCGAATATTAGAAAGGCGTTTAATTCGCCAAAATTCACCCATTTAGAGTTCTGAAATCGGTTAAAAAAATATATGGTCTTTTTTCTGCAACATCAAGGTATATATTGACGCTTACGTAGGTCTGGTGATAATGTTCCCTTTTAAATGCGTACAAGCTTGGCAGGTCTGCTCCCAGCCTGAATAGTCTCCAGAGGATGAATCTTGAAAGTTCTGCTGTCAATTTTTTTTATCTCAAATCTCAAACAGGCAATTTGGCCATCAGTCAAAAGTGGCAGATCTACATCTGATAGAAGACAAATGACTCATCCCACTCACAGATTCAAAACTCATTAGAAAGTTGTTATTGCGTTTTTTTTGTTATGACAATGAGCACCCATAATTGGATTTTCAATACTAATATGGGAATTATTTGTCCCTTCCTTGTGCCTGCAAAAGCAACATTCTAAACAACATATGGATGGGTATAGGATTCGGTATTTTTATGGACACTAACGGAATTCAGTTGGTGCTACCGGGTACCGATTCACATAAAATCAACAGTTGTTACATCAGTCAATCAATCAATCAATGTTTATTTATATAGCCCTAAATCACAAGTGTCTCAAAGGGCTGCACAAGCCACAACGACATCCTCGGTACAGAGCCCACATAAGGGCAAGGAAAAACTCACCCCAGTGGGACGTCGATGTGAATGACTATGAGAAACCTTGGAGAGGACCGCATATGTGGGTTACATGTGACGTCATATCTGATTGCAGACTACGCACCGACTCAAACACTTGGCAGGCAAACAAGCGCCCAAGCAGCACTCCAAGAGGACTACGCCAAACTGCCTCTAGGTAATGTTACAATTTTTGATGCCAACAAAGCAAGAAACAGGCACTCAAAAGTACAGTAAACTGGGTATAACACATGGCACACTGACAAAGCTTAACCTATTGTTACTATAACAATCTACAAGGTTAAGGTAGGTTGCTTCTCTTTCTTCCCTCCATTTTTCTGCATTATTTCGTATCTCAAGTTATCATTACGTATATGTATTGTTGCATTTGAACAACTGTATTGTTTGATAATAAAGGTAAAGTATTGGTATTGTTCATTATCAATAGCGCTATTTCTATTGGTATTTGTATTGCTCCATTTGTAGTGTAATAATGCTCATTGTCATTTCTGTATTATTTTTTATTTTCGCTAACTGCTTATTTGCTATTACTTTTACCATCATATTTGTACATGTCATATTTGCTGATGTTGCTCTATTGTTTTTGCTGTTGTTGTTGTTGTTGTTGTGTTTGCCGTTGTTGTTTTTGTCTCTCTGTCTAATCCGCCTCTTGTCCCCACAATTTCCCCCTCTGTCTTCCTTTTTTTTCTCTTTCTATCCCCTCCTGCTCCGGCCCGGCTGCACCAAATGATAATATAAATACATTTAATAAAGTCAAATACAAATAAGGCAACAAGTGAAGCATCCTACAATTCTCTTTTGTAAAGTAAATCTGAACAGCCGATATGGGCATCTACATCAACTATATGATTTGCCTGAGAAGCTGGACAGGACAAATAAAAAAAATAAATAAATAAAAAGTACAGTAATGCTCCACTTTTCCAAAATGTGCAAATGTAATGCTAATTGGTTTTGCTATACACATGCTAATTAATAGCATTTTACATGGTAGTTTCAACAGCTTCAAATTTGTTAATGAAAACGATAACTAAGATGCATGGTACAATCAAACAGCAAATGTGTGAGAAATATTAAACTAACAGTATAAACACTTTTAGGGTGCAGCATGAGACTAGACTGGCACATTCCGCATAGAGCAGGGGTGTCAAACTTATTTTAGCTCGGGGGGCCACATGGAGAAAAATCTACTCCCGAAATCAAGGCACAATAACTTCAAAAATAAAGACAACTTCAAATTGTTTTCTTTGTTTAAAAATAGAACAAGCACATTCAAATCATAATGTTGCTGGGGGGTTTTTTTACAATTACCGGTTGCGGTTAATAGTATATATACTTTATTTGTCGTTATTTATATATTCTGAATAAATTATGTGATAATGTTCATCAGTCTGTGGGTTCTGTACCGAGGATGTCGTTGTGGCTTGTGCAGACCTTTGAGACACTTGTGATTTAGGGCTATATAAATAAACATTGATTGATTGATTGATCAGTCAACTCATTGGTTTTAATTTTCAATCCATCAAGATAAAAAAAGTATATCCAAATTACAGTATGTTATTTATGTAGTTTGCTCATTTTCCTCGACTGATGTACTAACATCACGTGGTTTATTTTGCACATATGTAGCATCATCTACAAAGATACAAAGACTTGCTAGTGCGACACCCAGTGGACACATTTAGAACAGCAGTTTCTTTCATTCAAATATTTCTGGTTAATTTTTATACTTGGCAAACTCATCCCGCGGGCCGGATAAAACCTGTTTGCGGGCCTGATCCGGCCCTCGGGCCGTACGTTTGACACCCCTGGCTTAGAGGGAAAGACTACTTCCTGACTACGGCAACACTGTAGCCCAAATGGGGGTACACGTACCCCTGCGGGTACTTGAAGGTATGCCAAGGGGTACGTGAGATTTTTTTTAAATATTCTAAAAATAGCAACAATTCAAGAATCCTTTATAAATATATTTATTGAATAATACTTCAACAAAGAACTGAAAAGAAATGCAACAATGCAATATTCATTGTTGACAGCTAGATTTTTTGTGGACATGTTCCATAAATATTGATGTTAAAGATTTATTTTTTTGTGAAGAAATGTTTAGAATTAAGTTCATGAATCCAGATGGATCTCTATTACAATCCCCAAAGAGGGCACTTTAAGTTGATGATTACTTCTATGTATAGAAATCTTTATTTATAATTGAATCACTTGTTTATTTTTCAACAAGTTTTTAGTTATTTTTATATATTTTTTTCCTAATAGTTCAAGAAAGACCACTACAAATGAGCAATATTTTGCACTGTTATACAATTTAATAAATCAGAAACTGATGACATAGTGCTGTATTTTACTTCTTTAGCTCTTTTTTTCAACCAAAAATGCTTTGCTCTGATTAGGGGGTACTTGAATTAAAAAAATGTTCATGGGGGGTACATCACTGAAAAAAGGTTGAGAACCACTGCTGTAGCCTATCCACTACTGCGTTTCGAAATTGCGACTGCATGCAAAGTCGACCATATAATACTTGCAAATGAGACTCAGAAATGTAATAAGAAAACAAGCTATAACAACAGCTCAATTTTAAATGGTACATTAAAACATTTTTGGTTTTTTTAGTAAATGATTAATATTTATTAACACACACAAATTTACCGAAAATTGGTGGTATTGAGTACCGGGTACTGGGAAAAAGTACAGTTCATATGTGAAAGGTACCCATCCGTATCCTCCGTGATGTTGTTGTTCCCTGCTTTCACACTCTCTTAAAAAGTCATTTTGGGTCATCCAATATTTCAGAACCGCCTCCGTCTCACTTGCACACCTTTTGTATGAAGGAGCGATCCTGCCATACGTGGTTCGATGAATATGGCCATGCAGCTAATCCATGAATGTCTCCCATGGCAACATGGGGAGCAGCATCAATAGAAGCAAAGCAGAAAATATTGCTTTGAGAAATTTAAATTGAATCAATGTCTACCACTTTTGCCCTCACCAAGGACAATGTAGAATTGATAGAGAATCTTACAGCACACACAAATATATTCTTTGATGCAGGATACCTGGCATCTAATCTGACTTTAATTGTGGGATTCAGCTTTTGAACAGATATGGCACAGCATTTGGGGATTTGCATCGCATTATTCATTTGCATTTCTAGCAATGACAGCTCTCATTTTCGTGCAGTAATTATTTCGCTTCTAGTAATTTAGGCATTTGTCACACTTGATTTGGACCACAGTTAAAACAGCTTAATTGGATCCTAATTGGAAGAAATTTTAGGAATGAGGTTCTTCCCCGGATTTTAGCAGTCATAAGGACCTCATG
Organism: Nerophis lumbriciformis; assembly: GCF_033978685.3. Lineage (NCBI taxonomy): Eukaryota > Metazoa > Chordata > Actinopteri > Syngnathiformes > Syngnathidae > Nerophis > Nerophis lumbriciformis. Next base: position 36,548,990 of record NC_084554.2, on the reverse strand, counting down.
TACATTTACTTTAGGACATACAGTATACAAAACCCAAAACCAGTGAAGTTGGCACGTTGTGTAAATCGTAAATAAAAACAGAATACAATGATTTGCAAACGAGTTATTGAAAGGAATTTAGGGATTTCACCATCTACGGCCCGCAATATTATCAAAAGGTTCAGAGAATCTGGAGAAATCACTGCACGTAAGCGGCAATGCCTGTGAACCTTCAATCCCTAAGGCGGTACTGCATCAAAAAGCGACATCAGTGTGTAAAGGATATCACCACATGGGCTCAGGAACACTTCAGAAAACCACTGTCGGTAACTACAGTTGGTCGCTACATCTGTATGTGAAAGTTAAAACTACTATGCAAAGCCAAAGCCATTTATCAACAACACCCAGAAACGCTGGGCCCGAGCTCATCTAAAATGGACTGATAAAAAGTGGAAAAGTGTTCTGTGGTCTGACGAGTCCACATTTCAAATTCTTTTTGGAAATTGTGGATGTCGTGTCCTCCGGACCAAAGAGGAAAAGAACCATACAGACTGTTATAGGCGCAAAGTTGAAAAGCCAGCATCTGTGATGGTATGGGGGTGTATTAGTGCCCAAAGCATGGGTAACTGACACATCTGTGAAGGTACCATTAATGCTGAAAGGTACATCCAGGTTGCCATCCAAGCAACATACAGTATGTTATCGCCCCTGCTTATTTCAGCAAGACAATGCCAAGCCACATGTTACATCACACAAATTATGCAAATATATTAATTTAGCACTCGCAATGTGATTTATAAAGCATGATACAGTTTTGCGATCGCTGTTGTGAATCTTACAAAAACTCACAATTCAATTTGATTCCGTTTCCTGGGGTGACGATTCGATTCAGAATTGATTCTTGATTCCTCATCATCTTCGATTCAAACAGATTCTTGCAATATATTGTTTGGTATAAAACTTATAAAACCTTTTTAAAACAGGTTACACACAGTATACATGCAGCGAGTAAGTGCTGATAAGGCCAAAATGTATTCTTAAAACAGATATGTATATATACAAACCCCAAAACCAGTGAAGTTGGCACGTTGTGTAAATCGTAAATAAAAACAAAATACAATGATTTGCAAATCCTTTTCAACCTATATTCAATTGAATAGACTGCTAAGACAAGATACTTAACGTTTGAACTGGAAACCGTTATTTTTTGCAAGTATTAGCTCATTTGGAATGGATGCCTGCAACATGTTTCAAAAAAGTTGGCACAAGTGGCAAAAAAGACTGAGAACATTGAGGAATGCTCATTTCACAGGTGAACAGGCTAATTGGGAACAGGTGGGTGCCATGATTGGGTATAAAAGCAGCTTCCATGAAATGCTCAGTCATTCGCAAACAAGGATGGGGCGAGGGTCACCACTTTGTGAACAAATGCGTGAGCAAATTGTCCAACAGTTTAAGAACCACATTTCTCAATGAGCTATTGCAAGGAATTTAGGGATTTCACCATCTAC
>NC_084554.2:36462500-36545000 GCF_033978685.3 Nerophis lumbriciformis | reverse complement strand
CATCATAATAATCATAATCATCGCGATTCAGATGTGAATCAATTATTTTGAGCACATCTACTGTTTTGCATCTATATTTAGCACCTTTGAAATGTGCATGCAAACTGGCACACAAATGGATGTGCTGCAGTCAGAAGAGGCGATGACTGCAATATGGCATCAAATAAATATATGGAATCTTCCACGCTCTTGTCCACAATCGACATATATCCAGATAGATATAATATACAATAATATTAAACAGGTCATCTGTGCAGCAATTCCATGTCTCAGACTTAAATTATTTAAGCATTGATTTGGAGACAGCAGAAACGGTGTCCAACAGGTTTTTTTGTATAGGTGTTTGTTTTCTTCATATCTCCTATACAAAAACACCTTGTTGCAAAATGCATTTTCTCACAACTGAATCATTCCAGCACACGCTCGCAGTTAGTGCCAAGTGGCTAAAAAGTGGGTTTCGTTGATTTCTTCTCAAATGTAGAGAGAAAGTGGTACATAATTATAGTTGCCTGCTGCAAGTTTAAAACATAGCAAAAGGCCAGGTCGAAGCATAACAACATGAAGGTTGAGGGAAATTAGTGTTTCCATGGTGACAGTTGCGTAGTACACATAAAATCCTTGTTGAAATAAGATGACCTGCACAACCTATGCAGGCCAAGCAATTTGATAGTTTTATAATTTATAGTTTGCACAAGCTGTTTAGCACTTGTTTGGATCTTCGTAAATCAAGCTCTTACTGTATAAACAACATACATTCATTGTTTAAATCACTGTATCTTCCACACTACCAGTTTGGCTGTTCTTGGTAACAAAAAAGTTTAGGGCTCTGATCTTGAATCTTGATTGCACTCTTCCAGCAATATCGGTGAGATCAACTAAAATCCTGCTTTCTTTCTACCTGATAGCCGCCGTTATCCTTGTGATTTCTTCTCTCCGTGGGTACTTCAAAAACTAATGTTCTCCCGGTGAATTTTTTCAAAGCTAAAAATCCCCCGCCCCTTTTTAAAATACCCTTAAGCTGTTGTTTCAGCGTTTGGATCCAGTTTACTCGGAGAGCCTTGCCACATCTCATCTGCCAGACGATATCTCCTGGAGGCTTGTGCGCACACAGAGCCAATGCTTTTAGCCCTCTTTCCCATTTCGCAAGGAACACAATAGGCCCGAGCGCCTGTCCTCTTAACAAGAGCGAGCCGGAGCACAGAGTGCAATATCAAACCAGCGCCTAGCTTATGTTGCCATGGCGATAATGGCAGAGCCCATTGTCTCCTTATTTTTCCTCCACCTCATGTTGGTAATTGTGTTATTTCAGTGTCAAAGATAGACCTTGTCAGTGAAAAACCACAGTGACCTTAGAACACCAATGTCATTACAAATGTGTTTACCGTACTATAGACTTGTTTGAAGAAAGCCATGCATCTTCACAATTAACTGGCAAACAAAAGAGTGCAGCAGTAAAATGTTTGTTTTTAGTTGTATCTTGTTACTCATTAAAATAACACTTAACATAAATGCTAAACATCCAAAAACTCAGTACCTGAGTGGCAACAGTCAACCGTGGTTTTTTGTGAATCTCACTTTGTGTATGATTCGTTTTGACGAGAATTGTGGGCAAAGTTTGCCCGGGTGTCCGTACACCCTCTCGGGCATCATACAGCCAAACATTGTGCAAAATAAACTATAGTCCAATGCAGGGGTAGGGAACCTATGGTTTGCGAGCCAGATGTGGCTCTTTTGATGACTGCATCTGGCTCTCAGATAAATCTTAGCTGACATTGCTTAACACGATAAGTAATGAATAATTCCGCTGGAAATCACAGTGTTAAAAATAACTTTCAAAATATAAAACATTTTCATGCATTCTAATCCATCCGTCTGTTTCCTACCGTGCCGGGGTACAGGAGGGTCGTATTAATGGTAAGAAATATTTGATCTATTATTGGTTAGCTTCAGAATAACAATGTTACTAAAAAGCATAAGATATTTATTATACTCTAAAAATGTCGGTCTTAAAGGGGAACATTATCACCAGACCTATGTAAGCGTCAATATATACCTTGATGTTGCAGAAAAAAGACCATATTTTTTTTTAACCGATTTCCGAACTCTAAATGGGTGAATTTTGGGGAATTAAACGCCTTTCTATTATTCGCTCTCGGAGGGATGACGTCACAACGTAACGTCACATCGAGAAGCAATCCGCCATTTTCTCAAACACATTACAAACACCGAGTCAAATCAGCTCTGTTATTTTCCGTTTTTTCGACTGTTTTCCGTACCTTGGAGACATCATGCCTCGTCGGTGTGTTGTCGGAGGGTGTAACAACACGAACAGGGACGGATTCAAGTTGCACCAGTGGCCCAAAGATGTGAAAGTAGCAAGAAATTGGACGTTTGTTCCGAAAGCTATGCTACGACAGAGATGGCAAGACTGTGTGGATATCCTGCGACACTCAAAGCAGATGCATTTCCAACGATAAAGTCAAAGAAATCTGCCGCCAGACCCCCATTGAATCTGCCGGAGTGTGTGAGCAATTCACGGACAAAGGACCTCGGTAGCACGGCAAGCAATGGCGGCAGTTTGTTGCCGCAGACGAGCGAGCTAAACCCCCTGGATGTCTTGGCTCACACCGTCCCTTATGCCACCGAAGATGATCAAGAGAAGAATATCGACCCTAGCTTCCCTGGCCTGCTGACATGAGGGTATGTCTACAGAATATATTAATTGATGAAAATTGGGCTGTCCGCACTCTCAAAGTGCATGTTTTTGCCAAATGTATTTCATATGCTGTAAACCTAGTTCATAGTTGTTAGTTTCCTTTAATGCCAAACAAACACATACCAATCGTTGGTTAGAAGGCGATCGCCGAATTCGTCCTCGCTTTCTCCCGTGTCGCTGGCTGTCGTGTCGTTTTCGTCGGTTTCGCTTGCATACGGTTCAAACCGATATGGCTCAATAGCTTCAGTTTCTTCTTCAATTTCGTTTTCGCTACCTGCCTCCACACTACAACCATCCGTTTCAATACATGCGTAATCTGTTGAATCGCTTAAGCCGCTGAAATCCGAGTCTGAATCCGAGCTAATGTCGCTATAGCTTGCTGTTCTATGCGCCATGTTTGTTTGTGTTGGCATCACTATGTGACGTCACAGGAAAATGGACGGGTGTATATAACGATGGTTAAAATCAGGCACTTTGAAGCTTTTTTTAGGGATATTACGTGATGGGTAAAATTTTGAAAAAAACTTTGAAAAATAAAATAAGCCACTGGGAACTGATTTTTAATGGTTTTAACCCTTCTGAAATTGTGATAATGTTCCCCTTTAATTAAAAATGCACTCATTTAGTTGTATTCAGTGTTAAAAAATATTATATGGCTCTGACGGAGATACATTTTAAAATATTTGGCTTTCATGGCTCTCTCAGCCAAAAAGGTTCTCGGGCCCTGGTCCAATGTGTCCAAAACAAAAATCTGTACTTTTTTTATTGAGTACGAGTGCAAAATAATCCTCCATGGGGCCAAAGAAAGTTGCAAGAGCAAGCACTTTAGTAAAGATGAGAAATGTTATTTAATTCAAGAAATCCATCCATCCATCCATTTTCTACCGCTTGTCCCTTTAACTCATAGCAAAGTATGAAGGTGACTGATGTATTTTATTTATTTTTTTATATTTAATGTGTTTTTCTGCACTTTTTTGAGCAAATTACTAACAAAAAATAACGTTTGGCTGGATGCGTCCAAGTTCAGAGACAAAAAAGAAAACAATTATACTGTAATTGTATATTATCTTCATGGTGGAGTTAATGATGGACAATAGAGATGTGATGTTCACGAACGAATCGAGCCTTTTGAACGGCTCTTTTAAGTGAACGATGAGAGCTGCTTCACAAATACAAGCCATTAATGTGGAAGACTTTTTTTTAATGCAATTATAATGCATTTACCGGCAACTGCACTAGTAATTGAGTCAGTCACCAATTACTACCAATAGAGTAATATTGGTGTAAAATTGTATTATTCTAATCAATGTCTTATCTTATAAATGCTACCAGTGATTGGGAAAAAAAGGGAAAAAAAATCATAATGAGCCAGTCTTTTAAACAACGCTTTTAAAGAAACTGTTAGGATTTGGTGGAGTGGATCCCAAGGATGCAGAGACGTGTTGTGTACAATTGTTCTTCCTTTTATTTAGGAGGAAGCACAAAGTAACAAAACAAAGGTGATGGTAGATAACACACCAAACTAAAAGCGCTAGACAAGGCTAGGAAAAATACTTCATGAAAGAAGTTAATATAAGGACAAAAGTACAAACAAAAAACGCTAGACAAGGCTAGGAAAACATACTTCATGAAAGAAGTTAATATAAGGACAAAGTACAAACTAAAGACGCTAGACAAGGCTAGGAAAAATACAGGCAAACCTTAGATGAATGGTACACGATGAACTAGTGAGTTCTCTGGCAATATCAACAGGTTTGCAAGCAGTGACAAAGTTCCGGCGCTCACAGGCCGTCAGCAGCCAGGTTAAATAGGCTGCTTCTAATCTACGTCAGGTGTGTGCTGCTGCCTTGCGCCAGCTGCACTCCATACTGTGGACGAGAGAGAGAGTGAACATGGTGTGCAGACAACAACAGAACTGAGCAAGGAAATTTCAGATTACCACAGTACCCCCCCCTTCAACGGACGCCTCCTGGCGGCCTACCTGGCTTGTCTGGAAATCGAATGTAAAAATCCTTGATCAAGTCTTTGTCAATAATAAGCGATCTTGAAATCCATGACCGCTCCTCCGGGCCGTACCCCTCCCAGTCTACCAGGTATTGGAATCCCCTGCCCCTTCTTCTCACATCCAAGATGGTGTTTACTGTAAACGCTGGGTGACCCTCAACCAGCCTGGGTGGAGGAGGCGGTACCTCAGGAGGACTGAGCGGGCTGGATGCGACAGGCTTGATGCGAGACACGTGAAAGACAGGATGGCATTTGAGAGATTTTGGGAGACGGAGCTTGACTGCAACACGGTTGATGATCTTGATAATGGGGAATGGTCCAATGAACCTGGGAGCCAGTTTCCTAGAGTCGGTGGCCAATGGTAGGTCCCGGAACGACAACCAGACCTTCTGTCCCAACTGGTAGTGTGGGGCTGGTGTGCGATGGCGGTTGGCTAAGAGTTGGTTCCTGGCCGATGTTCTTTTTAACGCCGCCCTGGTGTTGCGCCAAGCCTGGTGAGCCCGACGCAGGTGTGCCGTTACGGATGGTACGTCGGCATTGGGTTGGGTAGAAGGAAAAACAGGGGGTTGGAAACCATAGGCGACGTGAAATGGAGACAGGTTGGTGGCGGAGCTAATGAGGGAATTGTGAGCGTATTCTATCCATGGGAGATTCTCAGACCAGGTTGAGGGTTGCCGATGACAAGTGCACCGGATGGCCGCCTCCAGGTCTTGGTTGGTCCGCTCGGTCTGTCCATTGCTCTGTGGGTGGTAGCCGGAGGATAGGCTAGGGGAGGCCCCCAGGGACTTGCAGAATGCCCTCCAGACAGCCGAGGAAAACTGTGGCCCTCTGTCGGATACCACATCAGCGGGGATGCCGTGCAGCCGGAAAGCGTGGAGCACTAATAGTTGGGCTGTTTCAAGAGCCGAAGGCAGTTTGGGGAGGGCCACGAAGTGGGCCATTTTCGAGAACCGGTCCACAATGGTCAAGACAGTGTCATTTCCTTCAGAGGGGGGAAGTCCTGTGACAAAGTCCACCGCTATGTGTGACCACGGGCGGGAGGGGATGGGTAATGGGTGTAACAGTCCTGCTGGGGCCTTGTGGGATGCCTTGTTCCGGGAGCAGGACCGACATGCTGCCACAAACGCCTTCGTATCTGCCAGAATGGATGGCCACCAAAAACGCTGGGAGAGGACAAAACTGGTGCGACGAGTACCTGGATGGCAAGCGATCTTTGACCCATGTGCCCAATCCAGAACGCTGGAACGGAGCCTAGGAACCACAAACAACCGACCTGGTGGGCAGCCCCGAGGAGATGTGTCCGACTTTAGGGCCTCCAAGACTTGCCGCTCGATGTCCCACTGGAGTCCCCCAATGATGTGGGTATGGGGAACAATTGGTTCAGGTGAGGAATCCTCAAGAGACGAAGAGTAGAGACGGGAAAAGGCATCGGGTTTCCCATTCTGAGAACCAGGTCGGAAAGTGATAATAAAGTTAAAACGGGTCAGAAAAAGTGCCCACCTGGCTTGGCGGGGGTTCAGTCTCTGTGCGGTCCTTAAGTAGGACAGGTTCTTGTGGTCCGTGAAGATGATGAATGGTAGCTCCGCCCCTTCCAGCCAATGTCTCCACTCCTGAAGGGCCAAGATGACCGCCAGAAGCTCCCTGTTGCCAATGTCATAATTTTTTTCAGCAGGGGATAGGCGACGAGAGAAGAAAGCACAGGGGTGCAACTTCTGGTCGGTGGTAGATTGCTGGGAGAGTACGGCCCCTACACCTGAATCAGAAGCGTCCACCTCAACAAAAAATTGGAGAGAACGGTCAGGGTAACAAAGCACAGGAGCCGAAGTAAACAATCTCTTCAGCCTCAAGAACGCGGAATTGGCTTCGGGTGTCCATTCAAACGGAACTTTAGTAGAGGTTAGCCTTGTAAGTGGCTCAGCGACGCGACTAAAATTGCGAATAAATCGCCGATAAAAATTAGAGAAGCCCAAGAATCTCTGAAGGTGCTTCTTGGACACCGGAGTGGGCCAGTCTACTACTGCTTTGACTTTAGCGAGGTCTGGTCTGAGTCTACCCTCCTCAATGATAAATCCTAAAAAGGGAATGGAGGAAGAGTGAAACTCGCATTTCTCCGCCTTCACGAACAGTTTATTTTCGAGCAATCGTTGAAGGACCAACCGAACCTGCTGTACATGTTCGTCAAATGTCGATGAATAAATTAATATATCGTCCAGGTAAACGAAGAGAAACCGACCTGTCATGTCCCGAAAAATATCATTAATGAAGCCCTGAAAAACGCCAGGTGCATTAGTAAGTCCAAAAGGCATGACAAGATACTCAAAATGTCCGAGAGGAGTGTTGAATGCGGTCTTCCATTCATCCCCCTCTCGGATGCGAACTAGATGGTACGCGTTACGTAGATCGAGTTTAGTAAAAAACTTTGCGGACTGTAAGGGAGTAAAAGCAGAATCAAGGAGTGGAAGAGGATACTTATTCTTGACAGTAATCTGATTAAGAGCACGGTAGTCTATACAAGGCCGTAGGGACTTGTCCTTCTTTTCGACGAAAAAAAATCCGGCGGCTACCGGTGCGGTCGAAGGGCGAATGAGGCCCGCAGCTATTGATGTGTTTATGTATTCTTCTAGTGCTTTGAGTTCGGTGTTAGACACCTTGTACAAACGGGTCGATGGTAAAGCCGCTCCGGCTAGCAAATCGATACCACAATCGTAGGGTCGGTGGGGGGGAAGTGAGAGTGCTCTATCCTTGCTAAACACCGCTCTTAAGTCATGGTAGTTTGTGGGCACGTTTGTCAAGTCTATGTTCTCTATAACGGCGGTAGGTGGCGGTGTGTGAGATCCTGCTGCGGAACGAAGACAATGTGTGTGGCAGGTCACACTCCAATTAATAATGGCCGAACGAGGCCAGTCTATGTGCGGGTTATGCTTATGTAACCAGGTGATCCCCAGAATGACGGGCGCGGACCGTGATGGCACAATAAAAAAAATTATTTTCTCACAATGATTACCAGACAAGCGCAGGTTGATTGGCAGGGTCTGGTGGGTTATGCTGGCTAATAGGCGCCCATCAAGAGAATACACCCTCTTGGGCACAAACAGTTTTACAACAGGAATCTTATGAAGTCTCATGAACTCAAAATCCAAAAAGTTATCATCTGCTCCTGAGTCAATGAGAGCGCAAATGTCTATTTGTTGGTTAGGCCAAGAAAGAGTACCTTTTAGTTGCATTCTGCCTGCGGCCAACGAAGGAGAACGGCGACCTCTGGTGGACGTGTCCTCTGGCGAGTGAGGGCGCACTCGTGGCCGTGCGGCGGGGCGCGGTAGTTCCTTACAGTGGGAGATGAGATGATCAGCGGCCCCACAGTATAGGCAGAGTTTGAGGCGAAAGCGGCGTTCCCTCTCGGCGGTGGTGAGTCGGCGACCTCCCAGTTGCATCGGCTCATCTATCTGCCACGAAGGAGAGGTGTCTTCAGGAACGAGATGCTCCGTCATGCAGATGGCAGGTCTAGCAGGCGCTGATTGGCTGCTAGGTGGGGCTTGTCTCCCTCGTCGATCCCTCCTCTCTTCCAATAGGCGGAAATCGATCTGCACCGCCAGCTCGATGAGATCATCCAGATTCGTCGGAAGTGACAGCGGGATCATCATGTGACGGATCTCGTCCGCGAGACCCAGGTAGAAGGCGTCCAACAGCGCCGCGGGACCCCAGTCACAGTCGGCGGCCATGGTGCGGAACTCGATCGCGTAATCTGCGACCCGTCGTGAACCCTGTTGCAGCCGGAAAAGGGATCTAGCTGCCTCTCTACCTGGGAGTCGTCGTTGGAAGATCTGCCTCAAGGATTTGGAAAAGTTTGCATACGTGGAGCTGGAGGCGGTCTGACGGTTCCATTCTGCAGTCGCCCAGGTGCCAGCACGGCCTGACAGGTGGGAGATGACAAACGCTACCTTAGCCCGCTCAGAGGTGAAAGCGGAAGCGTTTAGTTCAAAATGTAGTTCACACTGCGTCAGGAATTGTCTTACATCTTCCTTTTCTCCGGAAAAACGTTCGGGTCGGGATAGCCACATGTTGCTGGTACTGGCGGGTTGTGTAGGTTGGGTGGATGCCTGGTCGGGCACGGTGGTCGAGGTGGGTACGACGGTGGCTAGCAGCATATTGACTCGCTCCAACATGGTGTCTTGACGCTCCGACAGTCCCTGTAGACCTCGGCTCAGGTGGTCTAGCTGGTCCCCCTGCTGGTTGATTCGTTGAGCCTGGCCTTGCAATGCTCTTTTCCAGGCATCTGTCTCTGCGGGTTCCATAGTATGGCCGGAACTTTTCTGTTAGGATTTGGTGGAGTGGATCCCAAGGATGCAGAGACGTGTTGTGTACAATTGTTCTTCCTTTTATTTAGGAGGAAGCACAAAGTAACAAAACAAAGGTGATGGTAGATAACACACCAAACTAAAAGCGCTAGACAAGGCTAGGAAAAATACTTCATGAAAGAAGTTAATATAAGGACAAAAGTACAAACAAAAAACGCTAGACAAGGCTAGGAAAACATACTTCATGAAAGAAGTTAATATAAGGACAAAGTACAAACTAAAGACACTAGACAAGGCTAGGAAAAATACAGGCAAACCTTAGATGAATGGTACACGATGAACTAGTGAGTTCTCTGGCAATATCAACAGGTTTGCAAGCAGTGACAAAGTTCCGGCGCTCACAGGCCGTCAGCAGCCAGGTTAAATAGGCTGCTTCTAATCTACGTCAGGTGTGTGCTGCTGCCTTGCGCCAGCTGCACTCCATACTGTGGACGAGAGAGAGAGTGAACATGGTGTGCAGACAACAACAGAACTGAGCAAGGAAATTTCAGATTACCACAGAAACAGCTCCTCCGGATCGGTCTCCCTTCAAAGAGCCATAAATCTCCTCTCTAATGGACAAATACAAGTTGTTACTCCACTTACACGCCAGTAATAAGTCATATATTTCAGGCCGTGACATCATACACTTCAAACGTGAACTATTCCAACAATGCCAGGGTCACGGCTGCTTTGCTGCGTGGGCGATTGGATGTTGTTCAATCACCCACACGAGCCCGACAACGTTAAACTGTCAGCGCTCCTCGGCACCGGAGCATACGGGATGAGGCTCCCCGGTGGGGCGCCATATGCTGGGAAAACAAGGCACGCTCATAAATATTGAACACATATATTCCATCCCAAAAAATAAGAAAGCAGCTGTATTGAATGCATGGTCTTTGGTAACTTCTGTATGGCTGTTGTCTAAAATAGACCCATACCAGTAAACGGCTTGACGGTTTTAGTTCCTTTTGTTTGTTTTCATTTTAAGCCGCCTTGGCTGTGTTGAATGAATCAAAAGGATACCTATTGAAAACATTCTAAAATAAATTAGCCTAAAATGGCAAAGCGACAAAAAAACGTGTCTCATCATAAATGCCACTTTATTTATCATATACAACCCTTTATTGAAAGATTGAATTTTGCTTTCTGTTTTGATTTGTATATTCCTCCACCAGATGGCGCTACTTTTTCCCAATCAAAGCATGCAGTAAAAATTAAGCATCGTTTACATCCTCCTATAATTATTAATTAGTCTGTCTATCTGTGTTGGCCCTGCGATTAGGTGACAATTTTTCCAGGGTGTACACTGCCTTCCACCCGTGTGCAGCTGGGATAGGTACAAGCGGTTGAAAATGGATGGATATTGATCCCAAGCTGAATTGTTTTTATAGGTAAATAATTTAACGTTTTAAATACATATAAAATGATAATACGGAATTATAACAACAGTTTGGGGAATGCTGGCAGTTAAATATGTGACCTCCTACTGTCAGCCATTAAAAACCAAATAAGACACAACATGCTTCATAAAGAAGGTGTTGCACCTTTCCTGCTTCCGGCTCTCAGACCGTAGTCGGAGAGTGCAGGGGAGACACTTCTCCAGGGCCGATGTATGCTCGGGGCAACACCCTTCACTTTACCCGGCAGTGGGTCTCCACAGCGGACGACTTTAGGGTGAATGCTGAGTACGGCGATTAGTTGCAAACCTTGGTTTATTGATTGCTTGACCACAGCCAATCCAACACAAAACAAATTAGTCCCCGCCCGCACTCACGCTACCGCTCCCTCTCTTCTCTCGCCCACACACTCACTGACGTCACTCACCTCACATGCTGTCACCTGTTAAAGGGCCACATACACACATACGCTACTCTCATAACAAAGGTGTTTGGTTAAAAAAGACTTTAAAATGACATTTTGCACCCCTTCGTGGTGAAAATTAACCAAATCGCTCTTTCATTTTAAGAGACGGTTGAAAAATAAGTAGTTGACAAATGAGCAGAAAACAGGCGGAAAAAAATATAATTTACGAACTCACGTCAATGTTCCACCATTCCCCTCTCCAACTGCTCCTCCACACGCTCTTTGGAGCAGACATTGAAGCAAATGTTCCACAAACTGCAAGAGCCAAAATGCGAGAGCCAAAATGCTTGCCCTTTCCTCCTCAATCTTCCACGCGCAATATTCAGTTCAGAAAATGTTGACTTTAATTGCACAAAATCTACTAGAGTTTGAGCCATGATTACTTCCGTTAACGCTGCAGCACGTGTGACGTCATGTCTGCATGCGGGTCAGTTTACGTTTACATTGGACATTGGATTTTTTGGGAATGTTAACAACTACATTGGAAGTGTGAATTGCAGTGTGAGCCCAGCCTAAATTTATTAGCCGCATGCAAAGCTTGTGAACTCAGATAAAATCTATAAATTAGCCTCAGCGAGAGTTCAAAGCTTGGGAAAAGAGTAGCAGTTTATGGTCCGGAAATTACATTAGATGTTCTCAGAACGAAGTAGAGAATGATAATAATTTTTAGTCTGGGCACTACCACTAATGTCAGCAAAACATTGAACACGTGCATTCAAAAGTTCAGAGGTTAAATGAAGTTCACTTATAAAGGTTGTAGAGCATTTTAGGTCACACAAACACAGATACCTAACAAAAGTATATACTTATCTCTGCATTTTAGCTTCTTGTCCACACGCAAACACATACTTTTGTCCTTAAAAATGCAGACTTTTGCAAACGCTGGCTCAGCGTATGCGTGTACGCAGCTCAAATAGAGACTTGTACTCATCTGATGACATCACAATTGTAGGCTGTCATTTTCAATATAGTAAATAACACTTGCTTTGCTGACTTTAAACACAAGAGGACTTATTGTATGTTTGAACGTAAACATGCTGCTATTTTCACTCAACATTGATAAAAATATGCATCAAAATGAGCTTTGAATGACTCAGATTGCCTGCGACACTACGCTAAACAGTTGTTTTGCACCAATTATATTGATTCCAATTCCTTTCAACATGAGACGTTGATTTGAGAATCAAGTTTTAGGTTGAGAGTTTTGTCACAGAACCAACTAAGCTTGTAAATTGAGGTATTGCTGTCATGTATTCTTGAGCAAAAATGGTTAGACATTACCTTTGTTTTCGGACTATAAGGCGCACTTAAAATCATTTCATTTTCTCAAAAATCGACAGTGCGCCTTATAACCCGGTGCACCTAATGTACGGCATAATTGTGGTTGTGCTTACCGACCTCGAAGCAATTTTATTTGGTACATGATGTAATGATAAGTGTGACCAGGAGATGGTAGTCACACATAAGTGATACGTGTAGACTGCAATATGACGCCAGTAAACAACACCAAGACTTTAAATGTTCCATTGAAAATAAAAAACATTACACACGGCACTCAAAAATCTGTCAAAATGTTTTAGTACGACTTTGAAGCCGCACCCCTTGATGGATTGTCGGCCCATTACGGCAACCGTAGTCAGAGATACAAGTATTAATATTGTGTGTGTATAAGTACCGCAAAATGGCACCCATTAGCAGACATATCTGCCGTTTTGTTTCATAATATTATGCAAAACCAACTTTTCTTACCTTCTCGTACCTGCTGATGTGTATTTGAGATCTGCATAAGTTTTTAAAATTTGCGCAGGTCCGCCACTGTAGTCTACTGATACCGTAGTCGATAAGCTTCTTTTTTTTCCACTATATTGTTGTTATGGGACATTCACCTTCTGCTGTTGCCATTTCTAATATAAAGTAGCGTAAAGTTCTAACTTATTTCTCGATATGGAAGCGCTAAAAACAACCGGTGTAGAGGGTTTACATAATTCACCCACGGAACTTTAGTGATTACAGAGATCCGGTTGGACGGCGTTGTTGCACTAGTGAGCCACGGATGAAAAGATGCTGCTCCGTTGTTGATTTAAGTAAAGTCTGAATGTCATTAAAACAGTTAGCTCCATATTTTGACACTTCTTCCACTCCCGTCCTTGCACGCTACACCGCTACAACAAAGATGACGGGGAGAAGGCGCTGCCGAAGGTGAGCCACGTAAATAAGACCGCCCAAAAAACGGCGCATCCGGAAGCGACTGTCAGAAAGCGACTTGAAGATGATCTGTAAAACATCATCTATGCAACATTTTGAGCAAGGAACCACAATTACATATTATATAGACCACAAGGAACTGTTTTAAATTTAGGAAAAAAATCATAATATGACCTCTTTAATGCGCCTTATAATCCGGTGTGCCTTTTGTACGAAAAAATACCTGAATAGACCCGCTCATCGCCAGTGCGCCTAATTATCCGGTGCGCCGTATGGTCCAGAAAATACGGTACTTTTAATATTGTTTACAGTAAACCGTGATAGCAATTTAAAGTACCCACAGGTGACAGATGTTAATCTGCGGGAAAATGAGTTTCATACATATTTAAATGAAATCCATCCATCCATCCATCTTCTTACGCTTATCCGAGGTCGGGTCACGGGGGCAGCAGCCTAAGCAGGGAAGCCCAGACTTTCCTCTCCCCAGCCACTTCGTCCAGCTCCTCCCGGGGGATCCCGAGGCGTTCCCAGGCCAGCCGGGAGACATAGTCTTCCCAACGTGTCCTGGGTCTTCCCCGTGGCCTCCTACCGGTTGGACGTACCCTAAACACCTCCCGAGGGAGGCGTTCAGGTGGCATCCTGACCAGATGCCCGAACCACCTCATCTGGCTCCTCTCGATGTGGAGGAGCAGTGGCTTTACTTTGAGCTCCCCCCGGATGGCAGAGCTTCTCACCCTATCTCTAAGGGAGAGCCCCGCCACCCGGCGGAGGAAACTCATTTCGGCCGCTAGTACCCGTGATCTTGTCCTTTTGGTCATAACCCAAAGCTCATGACCATAGGTAAGGATGGGAACGTAGATCGACTGGTAAATTGAGAGCTTTGCCTTCCGGCTCAGCTCCTTCTTCACCACAACGGATTGATACAGCGTCCGCATTACTGAAGATGCCGCACCGATCCGCCTGTCGATCTCACGATCCACTTTTCCCTCACTCGTGAACAAGACTCCTAGGTACTTGAACTCCTCCACTTGGGGCAGGGTCTCCTCCCCAACCCGGAGATGGCACTCCACCCTTTTCCGGGCGAGAACCATGGACTCGGACTTGGAGGTGCTGATTCTCATCCCAGTCGCTTCACACTCGGCTGCGAACCGATCCAGTGAGAGCTGAAGATCCTGGCCAGATGAAGCCATCAGGACCACATCATCTGCAAAAAGCAGAGACCTAATCCTGCAGCCACCAAACTGGATGCCCTCAACGCCTTGACTGCGCCTAGAAATTCTGTCCATAAAAGTTATGAACAGAATCGGTGACAAAGGGCATGAATTTAAATGAAATCAAAAAAACAATTACAATTCCCATATGTAGCTGCCAACGTCAACGTGTTGTTTTAATGAAAACTCTTGAAGTGGGTATTTCCTTGCTGGCCTGAACCTAAGGGACGCTATCAGCATGACAAGGCTGGCGTTGTAGATATAAAATGTGAGACATGTAGACACAAAAGCTGCGGTCCTGCCTTAATCATGCGAGACACCCGCTACCTGCCATGGTCCTGTGAAAGCGCACAATAGGAAGGAGGGAGGGAGGTACGGGGGGAGTGATAAAAGCGGGGCGGGAGTATAGTAGCTTCATCACGACCATCACATATCCAACAAATTGCTACCATCCTGGCGGCACACAGAGTAAGAAAGGGCGGCTGGAGGGAGAGCATCTGTCTTCTTTGTGACAAGATTCCCTTTTACAACCGGGCCTGTGTGCTGTGCATAATAAACAGGCAGCGTGGAATGGAACTTGCGGTGTAGAGCTGCTAATTTGACCGGCGTGTAAGACGCCCGAGTGACAACACGCCATGCAGGGATGCTTTCAGACGTATGAAAGGTGGGCTTCCTGATGCTTTATTCATTCAATTTTGTCAGGAGCGTGGCACATCCTGCATTGCTTCCCATGTTGTCGCCATGTCTGATGTCTAAATCTGTCCGACTGAACCATGCACACTGTTGGATGCTATTTCCAGCACTCTAATATAAGAAGAACCCGTGGAGACAGTTTTCTCCCATCAAAGTGCGAAAGATCACCAATTTGGTACTTTAAACACTTCTAGACGGTGTTTTTATTTATTCACAATACAGATAAGCCCCATGTGAACTTTGAAGCACCAACCGCTTTTGTTTTGCATAACAGGGCTATTTTCTTTAAAAAAAAATAGGGCTGCACTATATATACCGGGCTAATTTTAGGAATTATGACAACACAATGATAATGAGATTTTTTTTATTTTTTTTTAAATATCCTATAACCGGTAAAACACGTTTAAAAAAGCTCAGATGAGGGTAGGGTGAAGAAATCAAGCACTACTACCACATAGAAGTTCAACGAACCTCACAGTGTAACGAAACATGACGGAACTGTTTTAGTAAGTGAGTCTGGACTGGAGCCTGCTGTGCCTCAGACTGGAAGTCTCTGCAGAGAATGGTGAGGACGGCGGAAAAGATCATCAGGACTCCTCTTCCTCCTATCCAGGAAATCGCAAAAAGCCGCTGCCTGACCAGGGCTCAGAAAATCTGCAGAGACTCCTCCCACCCCCACCAAGGACTGTTTTTACTGCTGGGCTCTAGAAAGAGGTTTCGCGGCCTCCGTAGCAGAACCTCCAGGTTCTGTAACAACTTCTTCCCTCAGGCCTTAAGACTCTTGAACGCATCATAATAATCCCCTCAATTCCCCCCGAAAAACAGATTAACTCGCTGGACTATAAGGACAATATAACATACATCCATAAACGTGGATGCATATGCAATAGTGCAATATATTTATCTGTACAGTAATCTATTTATTTATATCTGCACATTATTGCTCTTTTATCCTGCACTACAACGAGCTACCAGCACCACCTACTCAGTGGCCTAGTGGTTAGAGTGTCCGCCCTGAGATCGGTAGGTTGTGAGTTCAAACACCGGCCGAGTCATACCAAAGACTATAAAAATGGGACCCATTACCTCCCTGCTTGGCACTCAGCATCAAGGGTTGGAATTGGGGGTTAAATCACCAAAATGATTCCCGGGCGTGGCCACCGCTGCTGCCCACTGCTCCCCTCACCTCCCAGGGGGTGATCAAGGGTGATGGGTCAAATGCAGAGAATAATCTCGCCACACCTAGTGTGTGTGTGACAATCATTGGTACTTTAACTTTAACTTTAACTAATGCAACAAAATGTCCTAAGTCCAAGTAAGTACGTACATTTTATTTATGAAGCGCTTTTCACAGATAAAATCACAAAGCGCTGTACAAAACATAGGTGAAGTAAAACAACAATTCAATTAAAACAGGGGCAACATCATAGAAAGGATACAAAGTGGATTAAAAATTATAGTTAAAAGGTGCATTAACTAAAAGCACCTTTTAAAGAGAAGTTTTCAAATGTTTCTTAAAAATGTCAACACAGTCAAGATCACAGAGGGACTGGTGCAAGTTGTTCCAGAGTCTGGGAGCTATAGCCTGGAATGCCAGGTCTCCACGGGTTTTAAAATGAGTTATTGGGATCTTTAGATGATCCTGGTCTGAAGACTGGAGGCTGCGCCCTGAAGAGTAGGGGCATAGCAAGTCAGTGATGTACTGAGGGGCTTCACCATGCAATGCACGGAAAGTCAGGAATAAAATCTTAAACTCAATGCGGAATTTGACTTGAAGCCAATAAAGACTGGATAAAACGGGGGTGATATGGGCTGTTCTGGGTGCACCGGTCAAAAGTCTGGCAGCCGCATTTTGTACAGTCTGAAGTCTCTTTAGTGTTGACTTGTTGAAAAGAGTGAAGAGAGAATTGCAATAGTCAATACAAGATGAAATGAACGCGTGAATGATCATTTCGAGATCCAATTTTGACAGCAAATTTCTCACTTTAGAAATATTTCTGAGATGATAAAAACAGTTTTTGGTCCGTTGAAGGCAGTGACCCTCCAAAGACATTGACTGATCAAACACAACCCCAAGGTTTCTGAGGCTGCTTTTAACAGCACCCAGAGCAATAAGGGAGTTATTGATCAGGGAGATCTTTACTCCTTTAAAGGGGAACATTATCACAATTTCAGAAGGGTTAAAACCATTAAAAATCAGTTCCCAGTGGCTTATTTTATTTTTCGAAGTTTTTTTCAAAATTTTACCCATCACGCAATATCCCTAAAAAAAGCTTCAAAGTGCCTGATTATAACCATCGTTATATACACCCGCCCATTTTCCTGTGACGTCACACAGTGATGCCAATACAAACAAACAGCAAGGTATAGCGACATTAGCTCGGATTCAGACTCGGATTTCAGCGGCTTAACACTGTCTGATAAAATAATTACTAACAACTATGAACTAGGTTTACAGCATATGAAATACATTTGGCAACAACATGCACTTTGAGAGTGCAGACAGCCCATTTCAGGCGCGATAAGAACATATATTTTTCCACAATTTCAGCACTCAGGTTAACCATACCTAAATAGACACAAAATACTGCATTACACAAGACTACCCGAATGTACTCAAATGATTGAAAAAAATTAATGTTTTTAAGCTAAATTATTGGTAAACACAGTTTATGTATAATAATTTACGTAAAACCGCGAGTAATGAATAAAGTATGTAGACATACCCTCATCCGCTCTCTTTTCCTGAAAGCTGATCTGTCCAGTTTTGGAGTTGATGTCAGCATCTGCTTTGAGTGTCGCAGGATATCCACACATTCTTGCCATCTCTGTCGTAGCATAGCTTTCGTCGGTAAAGTGTGCGGAACAAACGACTGACCATTTCGTCGGCTTTCCCCACACCCTCGTATTTTGAACAACATTCGTCCAATTTCTTGCCACTTTCGCATCTTTGGGCCACTGGTGCAACTTGAATCCGTCCCTGTTCGTGGTGTTACACCCTCCGACAACACACCGACGAAAGTGAGAAAATGGCGGATTGCTTCCGAGAGCGAATAATAGAAAGGCATTTAATTCGCCAAAATTCACCCATTTAGAGTTCGGAAATCGGTTAAAAAAATATATGGTCTTTTTTCTGCAACATCAAGGTATATATAGGCGCTTACATAGGTCTGGTGATAATGTTCCTCTTTAAAGGAAGACATCCCGCGTACCGCCCGCACTAAATGCCCTACAAACACTCTGCAAGGAAGGGAAACAACTACTTGGCTTTAGCACATTATACCTTGCTAGTAGGGATTTAACGGTTTTGTAGATACTGCGGTATTACGGTTTCAAAATCGTCTCAATAATGCTGTGACGCGTGAAGGTATCAACAAAAACTTGTTTTTTTCAGTCTCTTTTACTTTGGCGGGTCTGAAAATAAAAATCTTCTCCCAGAATCCTCTCCGAAGCGTGGGCCCGCGATGTAGGGGTGTGAAGCGAAAGCAAAATCAGGAAGTGAAGTGTGTTCCATTTCGTAGTAGATAGGGAAAGTGTTTTGGGTTTTTTTCAAATCTGTTTATAATTTTTTAAGTTATGTTTCTAACAGACAGACAACCAAACAAACACTGGCAAACGGAGGTAATAAAGCGCGCCACATTTGTCTCGAGTGTTCCAAGCCAAAACAGACTCGGTTAAGGCGCGCCGTGCTGAGGAAAAAATTAACTACTTAGTAAACTACCATCACCCGGAAAAAATTAACCTAGCGAAGCTAAACGTCAATTTGTTGGGTACTAACATTATTAATGATTAAAACGGGAGTTAACTTTTCTGAGAAACTGAATTGTTCTATCTAATAGAAAAAAGGCCCACTGTAGAGGACAGTGCTTCTAAGAAAGTAAAAGTTGAGAAACACAGTGGATGTTCCCGCACAGTTCTTTGTACTTTAAAATACTATTTTGTAGTAATAAATATGATTAGAACGTCAATTACAGGGAGTGTATTTATCCTAAACATTCCTGCCACTTCATTTTACATACAATGGGAATTTAAGTATTTTTTTTTATACCACAATAATATCGCACCATGGCTTTAATATTGTGAAAATATCATACTGTGAGATTTTGATATTAGCCTCCATGCCACGAATGCCAGCAAAAAAAGCCAGCCGCAAAAAAAAAGTCGTGGGCCGTTCTCACCGCCGCTGCATCCGACGTGCAAAAAGCCTGCCAGGCACGACCCTAAGGCCAAAGAGATCTGCAATTCCCTCAGTGAAACAAAATGATGGCTCTCAGCAAACTGAGAATCATTGATACACTTGACAGCAGTGATATCATCTCAGAAGACCCAGCCTCCCATCATCACTGTAGATACTCTGTCGGCCTGTAGACCACCCAGAGCCAATTTGTACTTTGGAGTATGCATCCGAGCTGTTTGCTAGCGGAATACGATGTAATAGCCACTCTCCTGCATAGCTTGATTAAGTTAAAGTTAAAGGGGAACATTATCACCAGACCTATGTAAGCGTCAATATATACCTTGATGTTGCAGAAAAAAGACCATATATTTTTTTAACCGATTTCCGAACTCTAAATGGGTGAATTTTGGCGAATTAAACGCCTTTCTATTATTCGCTCTCGGAGCGATGACGTCACAATGTGACGTCACATCGGGAAGCAATCCGCCATTTTCTCACTTTCGTCGGTGTGTTGTCGGAGGGTGTAACACCACGAACAGGGACGGATTCAAGTTGCACCAGTGGCCCAAAGATGCAAAAGTGACAAGAAATTGGACGAAATTTGTTCAAAATACGAGGCTGTGGGGAAAGCCGACGAAATGGTCAGTCGTTTGTTCCGCACACTTTACCGACGAAAGCTATGCTACGACAGAGATGGCAAGAATGTGTGGATATCCTGCGACACTCAAAGCAGATGCATTTCCAACGATAAAGTCAAAGAAATCTGCCGTCAGACCCCCATTGAATCTACCAGAGTGTGTGACTATTCAGGGACAAATTACCTCAGTAGCACGGCAAGCAATGGCAGCAGTTTGTTCCCGCAGACGAGCGAGCTAAACCCCCTGGATGTCTTGGCTCACACCACTTCTACCGTCCTGTATGCCACCGAAGATGATCAAGAGAAGAATATCGACCCTAGCTTCCCTGGCCTGCTGACATCAACTCCAAAACTGGACAGATCAGCTTTCAGGAAAAGAGAGCGGATGAGGGTATGTCTACAGAATATATTAACTGATGAAAACTTTATTCATTACTCGCAGTTTTACGTAAATTATTATACATAAACTGTGTTTACCAATAATTTAGCTTAAAAACATTTATTTTTTTCAATCATTCGAGTACATTCGGGTAGTCTTGTGTAATGCAGTATTTTGTGTCTATTTAGGTATGGTTAACCTGAGTGCTGAAATCGTGGAAAAATATATGTTCTTAGCGCGCCTGAAATGGGCTGTCTGCACTCTCAAAGTGCATGTTGTTGCCAAATGTATTTCATATGCTGTAAACCTAGTTCATAGTTGTTAGTTTCCTTTAATGCCAAACAAACACAAACCAATCGTTGGTTAGAAGGCGATTGCCGAATTCGTCCTCGCTTTCTCCCGTGTGGCTGGCTGTCGTGTCGTTTTCGCTTGCGTACGGTTCAAACAGATATGGCTCAATAGCTTCAGTTTCGTTTTCGCTACCTGCCTCCACACTACAACCATCCGTTTCAATACATGCGTAATCTGTTGAATCGCTTAAGCCGCTGAAATCCGAGTCTGAATCCGAGCTAATGTCACTATACCTTGCTGTTCTATCCGCCATGTTTGTTTGTATTGGCATCACTGTGTGATGTCACAGGAAAATGGACGGGTGTATATAACGATGGTTAAAATCAGGCACTTTGAAGCTTTTTTTAGGGATATTGCGTGATGGGTAAAATTTTGAAAAGAACTTCAAAAAATAAAATAAGCCACTGGGAACTGATTTTTAATGGTTTTAACCCTTCTGAAATTGTGATAATGTTCCCCTTTAAAGTACCACTGATAGTCACACACACACTAGGTGTGGTAAAATTACCCTCTGCATTTGACCCATCCCCTTGTTCCAACCCCTGGGAGGTGAGAGCAGCAGTGAGCAGCACTGGTGGCCACGCTCGGGAATCATTTTGGTGATTTAACCCCCCAATTCCAACCCTTGATGCAGAGTGCCAAACAGGGAGGTAATGGGTCCCATTTTTATAGTCTTTGGTATGACTCGGCCAGGGTTTGAACTCACGACCTACCAATCTCAGGGCGGACACTCTAACCACAAGGCCACTAAGCAGGTAAATAAAGGGCTGGTGGCCTTGTTACTGCAGATAAATGGAAATCATGGATGTGATGTTAGCTCTATAGTCATATATTTGTTTAGGACTAAGTTTGTTAATACTATAGTCAAATCGCCATCAAAAAATAATACATACAATTAAGTTATCGTGTCGGTTTTAAAAACCAGAACGTTATTGGAATCGGCTTGAGTAAAGAAGATAACGTTCATCCCTAGTACCCGTCATAAGAAATCGACCAAAAAACTATTCAGAGGAAGCTGGTTCTCTGGAGGCTATTGCTCGCAAAAAAAGAAAGATTCAATCGCATAAGTCTCAAGTCAAAGAAAGATAGGTCGTAAATGTAAGACAACCTATATTTACGCTGAAGACGCGCTCGGGCGTGAGTAGTAATTACCAGCAGCGCAAATCAGATGATATCCGGTGGGAAGGAGGTCGGTGGCGATGGCTGCATTAAAAAAAAAACATTCTGTCTCAAGAAATTTGCCTTTCATTTCCAAGAGATGTATGTTTTATTTCACCCATAACCTTTAACAGCCTGCTTATTACGACAACCAGCTTAAGAAAACTTCCTATACACACACACACACACATCAGAAATATGTGTCTTACATAAAGAAAAGAAAAAATTAACTACCACATCGGAATCCCAAAAACACCACCTACTCCTCCCCCCCTCATTTAAAATCCCAGAGTACACATTTCACAAGTTGAAATACGTCTATTCTTAGTGTCGTGCCCTGCGGAGGGATTCCATTTTCGCCATTATCATGCATGAGCTTTTGGCCTGGGATCAGCTTGCAACCATGGGCCCGCCTTTTTATAATCAGGTTTGCAGTGAGAGCAGTAAAAAGAAAAAGAAAAAAAAAAGTGAAAGCTGAGCGCAGAGAAGGTTGGAAAGATCAACAGCAAGCAGGAAGACGTCCATGACTGCAGGGAGGCAATAAACTCTAATGCTTCTGTAAACTTAACCACCACTTGAACCTAAACTGAAGATGACCTTAAAATTCTTCATTGACAGAAGCAAAAGAAGCCATGATTGTTTAGCAGCGAGCTTGAATCAATTAAAAGTTGCAACCGACGGAACTCAGAGTAAAAAACATAGATATGAACCTGAAATTCAGAAACCTCAGAAAATGTTCTGAGTCACATTTTTTTGGATTGAGGAAAATTTGAAATGAGTGAAAAGGAACTACCTGGTACATCTTGTATGCAAAGTTTTTCAACACGCATTCAACATTTTGCTTTAACATAAACTTGTATTTGTTTTTAAATGTCCAAACAACCTCGCGCCAACCTATCTCTCCGACCTCCTTTAGCCTGACTGCCCCACCCGATCCCTAAGATCAGCCGATCAGCTGCTACTGACAGTCCCTGACACAAGGCTGAAGCTTAGAGGTGACAGAGCTTTCGCCGTTGCTGCTCCCAAGCTCTGGAATGACCTACCTCTGAGTGTTAGACAAGCCTCCTCTCTTCCTGTTTTTAAATCTCTCTTAAAAACATACTTTTATTCCATGGCTTTTAACACTGAGTGATATCCATCCTGCAATGGCGCCCCATAATACACCTGCTCTGAACCTGTTTTTATGTTTTTTATGTTTTTATTTATTCTATTTTATTTATTTATTTTTTATCGTGTTCTGTTTGTGTTGTGTTGTGTTTGCTCGGTACTCGTTTTATCTTTTAACCTGTCCATTGTACAGCACTTTGGCTACCCCTGTGGTAAATTTTAAATGTGCTTTATAAATAAAGTTGATTTGATTTGATTTGATTTGTCGTTCTTAACATAGAACCATGGCTGTGTTGGGTTCTGTCTGTTGTAGTTTAGGAGTATGCAAGATCTGTGCAAACAATTGTCCGGAAAATCCTCAATCTAAGTTCCGTTCCTACGATGGCGATGTCAAATTTGTGTGTATTTTGGAACTTCTACGTAAACTAGAAAGCACTCTCTGAGAACTCAGACCTCCACCAGGCCCTTTATCTCAATAATAAAAAAAAGCATTGATCCAGATGATGATCCGGATCACCTGCTCAGTGGCCTTGTGGTTAGAGCGTTCGCCCTGAGATCGGTAGGTCATACCAAAGACTATAAAAATGGGACCCATTGTCCCCCGCTTGGCACTCAGCATCAATGGTTGGAATTGGGGGTTAAATCACCAAAATGATCCCCGAGCGCGGCCAGAGCTGCTGCTCACTGCTCCCCTCACCTCCAAGTGGGTGGAACAAGGGGATGGGTCAAATGCAGAGGGTAATTTCAGTGGTGACTATCAGTGGTACTTTAACTTTAAAATGTAGTCATTCATTCCTTATACCGTTTGGACATTTTTTTAAGTTTCACCAAAATGTGCCCATAACTTTTTGAGTTATCTCTAGCAGAATGAAATAAATAGAGTGAAGACTATTTGTATTTGTGAGAGTGGGGGCAGGGCCCGCTAGCCTACAAACAGATATTGAAACTCCTAATGTACCGTATTTTTCGGAGTATAAGTCGCTCCGGAGTATAAGTCGCACCGGCGAAAATGCATAATAAAGAAGGAAAAAAACATATATAAGTCGCACTGGAGTATAAGTCGCATTTTTTGGGGAAATGTATTTGATAAAACCCAACACCAAGAATAGACATTTGAAAGGCAATTTAAAATAAATAAAGAATAGTGAACAACAGGCTGAATAAGTGTACGTTATATGAGGCATAAATAACCAACTGGGAACGTGCCTGGTATGTTAACGTAACATATTATGGTAAGAGTCATTCAAATAACTATAACATATAGAACATGCTATACGTTTACCAAACAATCTGTCACTCCTAATCGCTAAATCCCATGAAATCTTATACGTCTAGTCTCTTACGTGAATGAGCTAAATAATATTATTTGATATTTTACGGTAATGTGTTAATAATTTCACACATAAGTGTCTCCTGAGTATAGGTCGCACCCCCGGCCAAACTATGAACAAAACTGCGACTTATAGTCCAAAAATTACGGTATACGTAGTAAAAAATTTCCAGATCAACCTCAAAATGTAATGACTTGTTCCCTATCTCAATTTGGACATTTCCTTAAAGGGGAACTGCACTTTTTTTTGGAATGTTGCCTATTGTTCACAATCCCTATCTGAGACACAGATCTTTTTTTTTTTGCCAGTCTAAACGCTCCAAAGTGCTTCAAATCTGATCTTATGGCATAAGATTCAGGCCACATCAGGAGGTAGTCCTGAATCCGAATGGAATCTGATCTTTTCAAATGTGACTGCAGTCTTAACGCAATGCGACTTGAATGGGATTTTTTCGTCAGCTTTGGGCAGTCGCCAGTGGAAATGGATACTTCGTCACTAAATCCGTTTTTATTTTTTATTTAAGACGACCAAATTTTCAGTGCATCATTTGTCAATAGTGCGCCAACAATAGGCTGTATGTAACTTATGAATATATATTTTGATTTCGATTGTTAAAAGACCGGAATTGATGCTTACATGTGAGTTGAAAAACAAAGCTACCGTAGAGCCATGCTGATGTTCGTGTCTATATTACACTTTGTACATCCATTCATACATTATAATACTTTCACTTTCTTTCACATAAAAAACCCACTCATTTTTAAGGTGTTGTGACTTTTATTTGAATTTTTGTAGTCGCGACTTCCTCACGGTCAACTTCCTTTTATTTAAGTTTATCGAAGTGCGCATGCAAGTGACGTCGAAGCCACATTGGGACCTATGTGCACGTTTACACTGGAGTCTGATAAAAATCACATTTTGCTGGAAAAAATCTGATCTAAAAAAAAAAAATCTGATTTGGGCCACTTTATATCGATCGATAGAAAATCAGTTGATTTACAGATTTAAGCGTTGACTAAAAATGTTTTAATAATATGACTTTTTAAAAAAAATTATTTATTGGACTGAGACCCTTCTGGGTCCCCAAGACCAAACTTGACAGGAGCAGTGAAGGTTACAAAAACATCTGAATATTGAATTTTGAAAAATGAAAAAATATCAAAATGGTCCTCTGCATGCTTTGATTTTTCAGTGTGTAGCCCTCAGTGGAAAAAGTTTGGACACCCCTGATTTGTATCATCTATCGTATATATCGTGCAACCAAATGATCCTATTTTGGACATTTCCTAAAGTTTTCATGAAAATCTGATTAATGCTTTTTAAGTTATTTTACTAAGTAACTAACAAACCAACTGGCAGAGGTAATGAACACCAAGCTCACTCACGTTGTACCCAAAAAAAGATCAATTACAGTAAGAAAAGGTGTGAGGCAAAGCCTTCATCTTTCCCAATATGATGCAAGTTCATACTTGCCAACCTTGAGACCTCCGATTTCGGGAGGCGGGGGGGGCGGGGCGTGGTCGGGGTGGGGGTCGTAGTTGGGGTGGGGGCGTGGTTGGGGGCGTGTTTAAGAGGGGAGGAATATATTTACAGCTAGAATTCACCAAGTATATATAAGAAATACTTGACTTTCAGTGAATTCTAGCTATATATATATATATATATATATATATATATATATATATATATATATATATATATATATATATATATATATAATAAGAGAAATACTTGAATTTCAGTGTTCATTTATTTACACATATGCACACACATAACACTCATCTACTCATTGTTGAGTTAAGGGTTGAATTGTCGATCCTTATTCTATTCTCTATCACTATTTTTCTAACCATGCTGAACACCCTCTCTAAGCATTCTGCTTAGTCTCCTTGTTGTGTACGCAGTTGTGCACTGCACTCTCTAAAAGCCATAGATAGATGTTGTTGTCACATATGCATGTACAGTAGATGGCAGTATTGTCCTGTTTAAGAGTGTCACAACATTGCTGTTTATGGCAGACGAACTGCTTTACGGTAGACGAAAACGTGACTGCTGCTGTTGTGTGTTGTTGCCGCGCTGGGAGGACGTTAATGAAACTGCCTAACAATAAACCCACATAAGAAACCAAGAACTCGCCCTCGATCATTCTACAGTTATAATGTGATTGGGCAGGCACGCTGTTTATATTGTGGGAAAGCGGACGTGAAAACAGGCCGTCGACACGTCACTCAGGTCCGCATGGAGCTGGAGGGGTTTGTGACCTCCAGCTCCGCCTGAATTTCGGGAGATTTTCGGGAGAAAATTTGTCCCGGGAGGTTTTCGGGAGAGGCGCTGAATTTCGGGAGTCTCCCGGAAAATCCGGGAGGGTTGGCAAGTATGCTGCAAGTTTGACATTTTGATACTCATGCACTCGGAGGTAGTACTGGATAAGGTAATGTAAGTTAAAATAAGGTGGGTAAGACCACAACTTATTTCATGCTATAGTGAAGCTGGGGAACCATGAAGGGGAGAGAATAAGCATCTTTGAGCACAGGCTACAAATATAATCAAGACTATTTTTGGAGGCCGCCTTCTTCTTCGTGTCAGACCATGCAGGTGCTCTCAGGAAAGTGTTTGTGAAAGTCAAAGGTAGTCTGTGAAAAAATACAAAGTGCAGCGTGGAAATGTCAGACAGTTGCTGAGAAGGAAGGCAGCGGGAGAGATTTCTAAAGAAGCACGTTGCATCTCCGGGAATCAAAAGGAAAGTACTTTTTAACGTGTATCGTGAACGTTGCGTTTGCGACACTTTATGATCACACGCTCGCACCGGAGATGCGTTCCTATCAACATTTCCCTCAAGTGTGTCGACTACAAGCGGCATCAATTCGACAACCTAACAAGGTTTGCCGTCGTAGTGCTTGCAATGAATGCATATGACTGAAATAGCAGCACCGAAAAACTCATTTTGAACTGCTTTTTTTTCCAGTCTTCTTCAGCAGTTGTGTCGTTAACAGGTACAATATTAAATATTTTTTTAATAATGGCAAATGAGTCACAATGGTGAACTGGAAGTGAAATCTAACCTTGATACTGGAATTTAGTGCTTTTTAATAAGCCCCACTTGGTTTAGTGTGTCTGTAGCTTTTATGCTATTGAGCTGTGTGAGCACAATTACGTACTGCATCTACTTTTTACAGACAAACTGTAACTCTGTACTTGTTCAACATAATAAATGCCATTATGCATTAATAATAGAAACGCAAGCAGCTATGTCATCTACGCTAACATTATACTCACATTTTAACAACATCATGCTCGGTTATTTTCTGAAGAAAAACAAAATGATCAAATTTACAGCTCCCACCCACGTCCATAGCTGATTGACATAATTGGCAGAGCTTTATTTTAAGATGTGGAGAGAAGCCTACTTTTTTGTATGAAGCTGTAACTCTGCAGTTTTCCTAAGTAATTCAGTGGAACCTTGATCTATCAAACCTTTATTGTACAAACTTTTCAATTTACGAACCACAGACTAGGGATGGGCGGTCTGGCCTCAAATCTTTACTGCGATATATATTGCAGCGTCTTGCAATAACGATGTATATATCGCGTTATATTATTTGGTATGATGATGAGAATTATTTCAGTACTGTTAACAAAGGTTCTTAATTTGGCTGCTGACATGTGCTGTGACTCATTCCCATTGTATTATGTTCTCAAAAATATTATTATTTGTACTTGTTAATTTAATGTTAATAGCTAGCTACTTTCTGTTGTAACATGGTTCTATTTACATGTAATAAGCACGTATTCTGGATATTTAACATGTTTTGGGAAATACTACAAATTTGAGTATCGATTCAATACCAAGTAGTTACAGGGACATACCACTGCTGATACTTCATGTGTTTAAGAGAATTTAATGGCAATAAAAAAATACCAACTAAATATTTAAATTATTTCCTACAGTGGATTTAAATGCTTTGGTTTTGCCATTAAAGACCATCCGTGTCCAAGGACTTACTTCTTGAGTTTGTAAACAATATAAAAAATCACATAATATTTTTAGGATACTAAAAATTATTGATCGAACCACCATAGTATCATCCATATACTGATTTTAAACTTGGTATCGTTACGGTCGATATTTGTATTTATTTGCGTGACACACCTATAATGCGTGATTATCATGCATTTTCACTATATAAAGATAGTATTAAAAACCTTATCGTCAACTAAATCTCCATCCATCCATCCATTTTCTTCTGCTTTCGGGTCAGGTCGCAGGGGCAGCAGCCTAAGCCACTTTGTCCAGCTCTTCCCGATGGAGCCCGAGGCGTTCCCAGGCCAGCCGGGAGACGTAGTCTTCCCAACGTGTCCTGTGTAGTCCAAGTGGCCTCCTACCGGTCGGACGTGCCCTAAACACCTCCCCAGGGAGGCGTCCGAGTGGCACCCTGACCAAATGGCCGAACCACCTCATCTGGCTCCTCTCCTCTCGATACTTTGAACTCTTCCCGGATGACAGAGCTTCTCACCCCATGTCTAAGGGAAAGTCCCACCACCCGACGGAGGAAACTCATTTCGGCCGCTTGTACCTGTGATCCTGTCTTTTCGGTCATAACCCAAAGCTTGTGACCATAGGTGAGGATGAACGTAGATCGACAGGTAAATTGAGAACTTCGCCTTCCGGCTCAATTCCTTCTTTACCACAAAGGATACTGAAGACGCCGCACCGATCCGCCTTTCGATCTCACAATCCACTCTTCCCTCACTCGTGAACAAGACTCAGAGGTACTTGAACTCCTCCACTTGGGGTAATATTTCTTCCCCAATCTGGAGATGGCACTCTACCCTTTTCCGGGCAAAAACCATGGACTCAGACTTGGAGGTGCTGATTCTCATCCCTGTCGCTTCACACTCTGCTGCGAACCAATCCAGTAAGCGCTGAAGATCCTGGCTGGATGAAGCCATTAGGACAGTGGTTCTTAACCTGGGTTCGATCGAACCCTAGGGGTTCGGTGAGTCGGCCTCAGGGGTTCGACGGAGGTCAAGACACACCCGACTCATCGTGTAAATACAAACTTCTCCCTATCTGCGTTATTACGGATACGGCAACAGCAGAAGTCAGACTGGTTTACAGGTGTGTAATTTGTTGTGAGTAACTCACAACAAATTACACAACTCACAGTGAGTTTATGCACTGTGTTGGTTTTGTTGTTTAAACAAGGTGATGTTCATGCACGGTTCATTTTATGCACCAGTAAAAAAAACATGGTAACACTTTAGTATGGGGAACATATTCACCATTAATTAGTTGCTTTTTAACATGCAAATTAGTACCATATTGGCTCTTAACTAGTCATTATTAAGTACTTATTAATGCCTTATTCGGCATGGCTTTATTATAACCCTAACCCTCTAACCCTAACCGAATAACTCTAAATTAAGTCTTTTTGTTCCCCATACTAAAGTGTTACCAAAAACATATAACAATGTCTTGAATTTGAATTTTTTTTTTTTTTTTTTTTCACTAAAGGGTTCGGTGAATGGGCATATGAAACTGGTGGGGTTCGGTACCTCCAACAAGGTTAAGAACCACTGCATTAGGACCACATCATCTGCAAAAAGCAGAGACCTAATCCTGTAGCCACCAAATCAGATCCCCTCAACGCTCTGACTGCGCCTAGAAACTCTGTCCATAAAAGTAATGAACTTGTGAACTGTTACAAAATCATGTAAATGTTAAAAAAAAAAAAAAAGTTATTTGGTGGAAGCTTTCTTTTTTCTTTTCTTTAATGTTAATAAGGATACAATGTTATGCAGAGGTTTACTCAACAATTTTACATACAACATATACTGTTTATAGTCGCAGCAAACAGGGGAACTATTTTCTTCTTGCTGGGGGGCGGTTTAACAAAAAATAACTAAAAAGCACGGCATTACACTTACATTTTAACAGCAACATCTGAACAGAAGGAACCTGCTTGTCTGGCTATTTGGAAATGGTTGACATTTCAAGTGCCAAAATAAATCTGGAGCAGAATGTGCTGGGTTGTTATTGGTATTGCATATTTTGTCCTCAGGCAAAGACTCCACAGTTTGACCCTCAAATTTGCACAACACTCAAGCAGTTGGCCAAAAGCCTGTTCGACTGACTTTCCTGGCCACGCTCGACCATGCTTCCACTAATCCGCCTGGCCCTCGTGTGCTCTACTTGGCCTGGAAAAAAAGCAAAGTGCCGACTCACTCTGCAGGCCAATTGGAGCGGGAGCCCCATGAGTAATCCTGCTAATGAGTGTGAGGAGGCTTGGTGGCGGCGATCGATGCTGCAAGCAAAAGCTCGGCCGAGTGTTGGCCCGGGCGGCTTTGGGGTTGTCAATGTATCCATAATCACCTGTTAGCTCCTCCACAACAGCACCTGCGCCACTCTGTTCCACCCACATACGCTTCACATTTTGGTCCATTTTACATTTGAGTAAAAGTAGACTATAACAAACTATCTTCGTGTGTTATCTGACATTTCCCGGCCATGGATATCCATCATTGCTTCGACCTTTTAGTGGAGCTTTGGTCTGACCTACGCGGGCTCCACGGGGAGGCCCAGTGCCACTGAGAACCGCACAAAGCAGGTCTCCTATGGATCGTGGAGATCAGAGCTAATGCTAATCAATAAGCCTTTTTCCACCAAAAGTTCAGGAACTTCAAGTTGTATGGGTTCCTGTAAAACAGTGTAGTGTGAGTTTAGGGAAGTTTAAACAAATCAGGCTGATGACCAGTGTTGGGTTAGTTACTGAAAACCAGTAACTAGTTACAGTTACTAGTTACTTTATTTCAAAAGTAACTCAGTTACTAACTCAGTTACTTACACCAAAAAATAATGCGTTACTGTGAAAAGTTACTATTTAGTTACTTCTTTTTTTCTTCTTTTTTTTTAAAGCTCCCATTAATGCCCTTTTAGCCTTCATTTCAGTACTGTTATTGCACTGGAGAATAATACAATCTGTTGATCAACTTGACATGCATTTTTATTTTCCTTTTAACATAATTAATGAAAAACAGTGCAACGTAAAAAGGCATTCCTCCTTTCTTTAAACTTGGACCATCCATCCATCCATCCATTTTCTACCGCTTATTCCCTTTGGGGTCGCTGGAGCCTATCTCAGCTACAATCGGGCGGAAGGCGGGGTACACCCTGGACAAGTCGCCACCTCATCGCAGGGCCAACACAGATAGACAGACAACATTCACACTCACATCCACACACTAGGGCCAATTTAGTGTTGCCAATCAACTTATCCCCAGGTGCATGTCTTTGGAGGTGGGAGGAAGCCGGAGTACCCGGAGGGAACCCACGCAGTCACGGGGAGAACATGCAAACTCCACACAGAAAGATCCCGAGCCCGGGATTGAACCCAAGACTACTCAGGACCTTCGTATTGTGAGGCAGATGCACTAACCCCTCTGCCACCGTGAAGCCCTAAACTTGGACCAATGACCATTAATAATTGCACTTTAACTTGTTTTTTTTTTATTAATGGTCATAAACTTGGATCAATGACCATTAATAAAAAACAAGTTAAAGTGCAACATAAGAAGGCACATCATCTTCTTTGAAACATAGGTAGTTAAATAAAGCCTGACATCTGGAGTGATGCTGCTGTCTTCCACACTTGGAGCCATGGATTGTAGAATCCTTGTTTTCAGTGGCAGGATCATTGACACAGATGGTGAAGTTTCAGTGCTCAGTAGAGATGTAACACTTTTGAGGGGTTTAAGCACCCGGAGGACCTCATCTGCCACTCTCACATCATCATCAGACAGGGTGACCTTTGTCTTCAGGGTGTTGTGGGTCAATGCAGAGTATATAGCTGCCTGCTGCTCCAACATATCATAAGTGGAGTTCCACCTCGATGGGACATCATGTATGAGCTTATGAGTATCTGTGGTCCCAGTCCTGCCTCATTCACTGTAATTATTTGATTTTTGGCATTATCACGTGTGACTGGGATATCTTTATCTTCCATTCCTCCACTGCTTGTGTCAGTACCTGCGCAAGGTGACTCTCGTAGAGGGGGCGTGTCTTCTTATCTCCCAGTCTGCTGTGATGAAGTGAGCGCTTATAGTTCCCCTGGACGTCCACCCGTCTGTCATGAGCGCAACAGATGATGCTCGGGATAGTTCATCCACAACTTTTTTCTTCTCCTGCTCATAAAGATCTGGCACAATCTTATCGCTGAAGTGGGTGCGTGACGGGATGTCGTAACGTGGCTCAAGCACGTTCAGCATGTGTTTAAAACCCTCGTTTTGCACAACCGAGTCTGCACTTATAAACACACCGATTCAATGGCGCGGGGCGTTCAAGCTCCTCCGTTACTCCGCTCGCCATGACCACGCTGTGTGTGTAGTTTGAACGTGCCAACAACATTTTTTGTTTTTTTTGTTTCATATATCAAACCGCGGATCACGTGTGTGCCTCCCCTCCCCACACTCACACCCAGACACACACATAGACCGCGCTTCTTTTCTTCTCTCCGGCTTGTGACAGAGGAAGATTCAGAAGAACGACAGCGCTTCTGTTTCTAGCCGATACTACATCAAAAGTAACGTAAAATAACGCAGTAACGCATCATGTAGTAACGATAACTGAGTTACTGAATATAAAAAATAATGCGTTAGATTACTAGTTACCGCCGAAGCTAACGGCGTTACAGTAACGCGTTAGTCCCAACACTGCTGATGACTAGTGGTACAGTATTGTAGCGTCCCGGAAGAGTTGGTACTGCAGGGTATTCTGGGAATGCGTTCCGTTGTGTTTATGTTGTGTTGCGGTGCAAATATTCTCTAGAAATGTGTTTGTCATTGTTGTTTACTGTGGTTTCATTTATGACAGTGTTGGCATTGTTTTTACGGCCACCCTTAGTGTGACATGTATGGCTGTTGACTAAGTGTTCCCTTCATTCACTTGGTCATGGATGAAGCGCTGGCTGTCCAGAGTCGGGACCCGGGGTGGACCGCTCGCCTGTGCATCGGTTGGGGACATCTCTGCGCTGCTGACCCGTCTCCGCTCGGGATGGTCTCCTGCTGGCCCCACTATGGACTGGACTCCCACTATTATGTTAGATCCACTATGGACTGGACTCCCACTATTATGTTAGATCCACTATGGACTGGACTTTCACAATATTATGCTAGACCCACTCGACGTCCATTGCATCCGGTCTCCCCTCGAGGGGGCGGGTCACCCACATCTGTGGTCGTCTCCAAGGTTTCTCATAGTCATTCACATTGACTTCCCACTGGGTTGTGAGTTTTTCCCTGCCCTTTTGTGGGCTCTGAACCGAGGATGTCGTCGTGGTTTGTGCAGCCCTTTGAGACACTTGTGATTTAGGGCTATATAAATAAACATTGATTGATTGATTTGATTTAGCGCTAGCCTGTTAGCATTCGGCTCATTTGGGTTGATGCTATTAACTACTCAAATGGTGTGTCACGGACTACTTTTACAGCATGTAACAAAGTAAATAGTGAATATTTGATGTGATTTCCCTTTTTTTGTATTTGTCTTTTATTTTAAATTACTCTTCACATATACTTTATATCCCTCTGTGAATACATTTAAAAAGAGTTTGTCCACTTCTCCTATTAAAATTAAGTTTGTAAAGATGAATAAACAGCACTGAACTGCGAACTAGTTTAAATAAACAAGTTGTCCTTGCATATTGTAATGACGGTTCAAACTTAGAATGTAAAGTTTAAAGGGGAACAGTATCACAATTTCAGAAGGGTTAAAACCATTAAAAATCAGTTTCCAGTGGCTTATTTTATTTTTCAAAGTTTTTTTCAAAATTTTACCCATCACGCAATATCCCTAAAAATGTTTTCAAAGTGCCTGATTTTAACCATCGTTATATACACCCGTCCATCTTCCTGTGACGTCACACAGTGATGCCAATACAAACAAACATAGCGACATTAGCTCGGATTCAGACTCGGATTTCAGCGGCTTAACACTGTCTGATAAGATAATTACTAACAACTATGAACTAGGTTTACAGCATATGAAATACATTTGGCAACAACATGCACTTTGAGAGTGCAGACAGCCCATTTCAGGCGCGCTAAGAACATATATTTTTCCACGATTTCAGCACTCAGGTTAACCATACCTAAATAGACACAAAATACTGCATTACACAAGACTACCCGAATGTACTCGAATAATTGAAAAAAATAAATGTTTTTAAGCTAAATTATTGGTAAACACAGTTTATGTATAATAATTTACGTAAAACCGCGAGTAATGAATAAAGTTTTCATCAATTAATATATTCTGTAGACATACCCTCATCCGCTCTCTTTTCCTGAAAGCTGATCTGTCCAATTTTGGAGTTGATGTCAGCAGGCCAGGGAAGCTAGGGTCGATATTCTTCTCTTGATCATCTTCGGTGGCATAAGGGACGGTGTGAGCCAAGACATCCAGGGGGTTTAGCTCGCTCGTCTGCGGGAACAAACTGCCGCCATTGCTTGCCGTGCTAGCGAGGTCCTTTGTCCCTGAATAGCTCACACACTCCGGCAGATTCAATGGGGGTCTGGCGGCAGATTTCTTTGACTTTATCGTTGGAAATGCATCTGCTTTGAGTGTCGCAGGATATCCACACATTCTTGCCATCTCTGTCGTAGCATAGCTTTCGTCGGTAAAGTGTCCGGAACAAACGACTGACCATTTCGTCGGCTTTCCCCACAGCCTCGTATTTTGAACAAATTTCGTCCAATTTCTTGCCACTTTCGCATCTTTGGGCCACTGGTGCAACTTGAATCCGTCCCTGTTCGTGTTGTTACACCCTCCGACAACACACCGACGAAAGTGAGAAAATGGCGGATTGCTTCCCGATGTGACGTCACAACGAGAGCGAATAATAGAAAGGCGTTTAATTCGCCAAAATTCACCAATTTAGAGTTCGGAAATCGGTTAAAAAAATATATGGTCTTTTTTCTGCAACATCAAGGTATATATTGACGCTTACATAGGTCTGGTGATAATGTTCCCCTTTAAGGAAGGCCCTCAGCTGCGTTCAACTAATCAGCAGTCGACAGCACAGCCAGTCCCTTATAAAGTTCTTGGAACTATTTGAAAGTCCCATCTTGCTACTAAGAACTAGGAATAGTTCTTAAAGAACTAAATCTACTCAGGTTTTTTTGGTGGACATACAAGGGGAAACTTTATTTACTCAGGTAATTCACCAAAATGATTCCCGAGCGCGGCCACCGCTGCTGCTCACTGCTCCCCTCACCTCCCAGGAGGTGGAACAAGGGGATGGGTCAAATGCAAAGGGTACTTTCACCACACCTAGTGTGTCTGTGAGTATCAGTGGTACTTTAACTTTAAATGTGAAAGTTCCTGATAAAGTTCCTGCGGTGGAAAAGGGCCTAATGGGGACCGAGAATTGTTTGCAGTGAAACTTCTTCTACTGTGATATCTCGGAGGAGACACAATCTCATCGAGCCTGCTCGTCGTTTCACGAATGAGGATGCAAATAAATGCAAGTTAATTCGAGTGTCAGATGTTTAAGGCATGAGGCTTTCTTTCTTCATCTGGTGTTGCCGCCCTTCTCTCGCAGCAGGAGTTCAGCTTGCTTCAGGCTAGGCGTCCTCTTCCTCACTTCTCTCTGGTGAATTAGCTCATATTTTGCCTTTCAAGAATCATTTTCATACGGGATGAGCGCTTGTGTCCCGCTGAGACTTCACCCTCATGGTAAAATAATCTCACTTTCAAAAGGAGGTGACAATCTTTTTGCACATTACAGCATGGAACTCTGACCCCCGGTCTCGGTTATTCCTTTTCATCAACAGGTTGGGAGGGGTGGGCTCGTGAAAAAAAGGCACGGCGCCCAACAATGGCCATGTGGAAGAAAGCCACGAGGCTCGTGTCCACACAAATAGACAGAAAATCTCCCCTGCAAACCCAAAGTTATAATGATTTAAGCTGTCAAGACGTTTCAAGGCCTAAAAACTCCCGAGCTAGCGGCTCATATTTAGGGTTAGTGGCTTCCTCCTGGTTTCCATCAGACAGATTTATCTGTCCTGTGGCTCCATTTGCGGAATCCAGCTCCAATTGAGCCTTTTTGCAGATAGCGCAGAAGAAGAAAAAATGGTTAAAATGCGATAACGGCCAGTGATTATGGAATAATAGGTAAAAAGGGACAGAAAAAACCCAAGAGCGATCTAAGGCATATTCATAGGGTAATATTTAAATCCAATATATATGCTTAGTCGCACATGTTTTATTCATTGCTTATATTCTCTGCAGAGGAGCAGAAAATAGGCAATAACTTGCATTCGGAATGCTGCGGCCAGTGCACTTATTCACTTTGACGCTAAACGCTTGCATGCGTGCACTCCAGCGGCACTTTGGACATATGCTAGGGGACGTGCGTCAGCGAAACAAACCATTGGATTGGGGATAAGGTTATGCATCTGGCATTTTGCATATTTATTCCTAAAATGAACGCAATGGGGTTTAGGAATGCTCGGCGAATGTTAAAAGCGTGGATGTTGGCTGTCGTACTTTCCTGAGAGGAGCTGTTCTCAAGACATGAGACTGCAGGCAACTTTCGTTTATAGAGAAATAAAGTTTTTTGATTTTGTCATGATGCTCCTGGTGGTGTTCAAGGCCTATTGTTCCCTCTATGCGCCTCTGGACCCTTCATTAGGTACACTTGCACAATCAAACGCAAGAAAATGCTTGGAAAAATACTTCAGTTGTCCTTACTGCTACTCCAGGCAAAGCTACTTAGCTATCAGAATGATGCATTGTTGTTGCTACTTCTGCAACAACAAAAGGGCTGCAACAATTCATCAATGAAATCGATCGATTCGATTAGAAAAAAAGCTCAGATTTATATAATGTTGCTTTGATTAATCAGTTCATTGTAGTGAGTTAAATTGATCAAATCCAGATCGCATAGAGCGCCCGGAGCTTTACATACGTGGACATACACTATATTGCCAAAAGTATTTGGCCACCCATCCAAATGATCAGAATCAGGTGTCCTAATCACTTGGCCCGGCCACAGGTGTATAAAATCAAGCATTTAGGCATGGAGACTGTTTCTACAAAACATGTGTGAAAGAATGGGCCGCTCTCAGTGATTTCCAGCGTGGAACTGTCATAGGATGCCACCTGTGCTGCAAATCCAGTCGTGAAATTTCCTCACCCCTAAATATTCCAAAGTCAACTGTTGGCTTTATTATAAGAAAATGGAAGAGTTTGGGAACAACAGCAACTCAGCCACAAAGTGGTAGGCCACATAAACTGACAAAGAGGAGTCAGCGGATGCTGAAGCGCATAGTGCAAAGAGGTCGCCGACTTTCTGCACAGTCAGTTGCTACAGAGTGCCAAACTTCATGTGACATTCCAATTAGCCCACGTACAGTACGCAGAGAGCTTCATGGAATGGGTTTCCATGGCCGAGCAGCTGCATCTAAACCATACATCACCAAGTCCAATGCAAAGCGTCGGATGCAGTGGTGTAAAGCACGTCGCCACTGGACTCTAGAGCAGTGGAGACGCCTTCTCTGGAGTGATGACTCACGCTTTTCCATCTGGCAATCTGATGGACGAGTCTGGGTTTGGAGGTTGCCAGGAGAACGCTACATTTCGGACTGCATTGTGCCAAGTGTGAAATTTGATAGAGGAGTAATTATGGTGTGGGGTTGTTTTTCAGGAGTTGGGCTTGGCCCCTTAGTTCCAGTAAAAGGAACTTTGAATGCCCCAGGATACCAAAACATTTTGGACAATTCCATGCTCCCAACCTTGTGGGAACACTTTGGAGTGGGCCCCATTCCTCTTCCAACATGACTGTGCACCAGTGCACAAAGCAAGGTCCATAAAGACATGGATGACAGAGTCTGGTGTGGATGAACTTGACTGGCCTGCACAGAGTCTTGACCTGAACCCGATAGAACACCTTTGGGATAAATTAGAACGGAGACTGAGAGCCAGGCCT
The DNA here is from genome assembly GCF_033978685.3 of Nerophis lumbriciformis. Lineage (NCBI taxonomy): Eukaryota > Metazoa > Chordata > Actinopteri > Syngnathiformes > Syngnathidae > Nerophis > Nerophis lumbriciformis. Next base: position 36,506,846 of record NC_084554.2, on the reverse strand, counting down.
TCTCGACCAACATCAGTGTGTGACCTCACCAATGCGCTTTTGGAAGAATGGCTGAAAATTGCTATAAACACACTCCGCAACCTTGTGGACAGCCTTCCCAGAAGAGTTGAAGCTGCAATAGCTGCAAAAGGTGGACCGGCCTCATATGAAACCCTATGGGTTAGGAATGGGATGGCACTTCAAGTTCATATTTGAGTGAAGGCAGGTGGCCAAGTACTTTTGGCAATATAGTGTAGTTTACGCACAGCTGCTGCAATAGAGAGCACACGATGTTGTATGGATGCCATGATCTGTGTGGCATCTTAATAATGCACACATGTTTAAAGCTTGATGTCAAAGTTGATGTGAAAAAAGTGTCAAACTTATTTCAACTATTTTACCTAAAATAGGCATTTAGATTATTAAGCGTTTTATCCAATTACTCAATTATTGTAACCAAAAATGTGATTACCAAAATAGTCCATAATTACAGCCCTAAACCACAACAACTAGAAATGCATGTGTGTAGATAACCACCATGTACCCAGAAGGTAGCATCGTCCAACTGCTATCTTGCTTATTTTAGGGTCTTTTAAAATGATATTGTATCTAAGTGGAACAATGTGGTAAGTTTCTTTCAATAAAAAACATTTCGTAAACCTCAAGATGCTAACAGGGAAAATCTGCATTCTTCTCAGTGGCCTAGTGGTTAGAGTGTCCGCCCTGAGATCGGTAGGTTGTGAGTTCAAACCCCGGCCGAGTCATACAGACTCAGCATTAAGGGTTGGAATTGGGGGTTAAATCACCAAAAAATGATTCCCGGGCGCGGCCACTGCTGCTGCTCACTGCTCCCCTCACCTCCCAGGGTATGATCAAGGGTGATGGGTCAAATGCAGAGAATAATTTCGCCACACCTAGTGTGTGTGACAATCATTGGTACTTGTTGGTATTGTTCAGGGGCTGAGGTACAAATATAAAGTCAAATGGAACTGAATGTATTCATTCATTTATGAAAGCCACTATTTAATTATTTTTTTGTTTTCATTAGTGCTATTGTTTGAACTTAACTTGTTAAACTCCATGAAATGAAAAATGTTCTGAACAATGCTTCCAAAAGAATAAAATGTAATGTAAAAGCACACTAACAAAGTATTTATGTCTCGCTAGCCCATTACACACTAAGGATGGACCTTGAGAGTTCTTTCACTGTAGGTCGAACATAACTGTCTTAACTGATGAATGGGAAAAGGAGGAGGAAGTTCAGTGCACACCCGTCTGTTTCCAAAGAGCATTCAGCCTCTAATTCTTATTTGAGCCTTTTATTGCAGGCAAAAAAGACGTGCAGTAGCTCATTATTACACCCTGTGAGCGATTTCACAGCTCATAGATCCATTTGGTCCATTGAGTGATGCGGCAACACTGCAGCAGTCCTGCAGTGGCTATACAAAAATGAGTAGCACAATGTTAATGTTTGAGTGAGAAAGACCGACTAGTAGAGTGTGTCTGTCTGCAATGTTTGGAGTCATACTAATGAGTCATTATGGAGATAACACGGGTGGAAACTTGCAATCGTGTGTGGTTTGGGCTCACGATGCGTGGCGTTGGAGGGCGGTCAAACTGTTGGCCAAAACAATGCTTCTTAATTACTGCTGCTTCAAACTCAGTCATGGTTATCTCTGACAGGCACACTCATGTCTGGAGTTTAGCGTTCAAAGTAGCAGAACAAGTCGAGAGCTCTTGACTTTGAATGCCGCTTCAATCATTAAATGCAGTTTTTTTTTCGTTTTCTTTTTTGACACGGCGTCGGCAAAAAGATGACAAAAGCTTCACAAGTTGCTTTTGGCAGCGGATGAGTCGGTCTATCGTGTTACTGCAACTCTGGCTAAATGTCACTTTGACAAGTTTTACTGCTGTAAGACCACACAAGACCAACTCCATTTAGTTTATGTGTATCAACGTTTATGTCACCAAAGTATAACAAGTATCTTTATCCTATCAATGTTTATGACACCATGTCATAACAAATATCTTCATCCTATAAACGTTTATGACACCATGTAATGACAAGTATCTTTGTCCTATTAACGTTTATGACACCATGTAATGACAAGTATCTTTGTCCTATTAACGTTTATGTCACCATGTATAAACAAGTATGTCCATTGTATTAACATTTATGTTGCCTTGTATTAACTATCTTTATCCTATTAACGTTTATGACACAATGTACTAACATGTATCTCTCTCGTGTTAATGTTTGTGACACCACCTGTCAAGATGTATGTATCTTCATAATGATATTATTCATTTTGTTTGTATTAAAAAGCATTTTTATCCTATTAATGTTTAGGAAACCATGTATTAACATGTATTGCCATCGTATTAGAATCAGAATCAGAATCAGAATCAGCTTTATTGTCATTACGCAAGGTAACGAGATTGAGGCCATTCCATACAGTGCGATGTGTGCATGCTAGAAAAACAATGTGCAAATATATAAAAATATAAAAAATGTAGAAGTGCAATGAATATGGTGTGAAATGAATATATACATGAAAAAACAAAACAAAAACAGGGTGGTTGGTGGAATGGGTTATTGCACCGAAGAGAAGGCAGTTATGAGGGACAATGGGGCAGTCCGTTCAGGATGGTTATGGCCCTGGGGAAGAAGCTGTTCTTTAGCCTGTTTGTTTTGGTTTTAATGCACCTGTAGCGCTTCCCAGAGGGCAGCAGGTGGAACAGGTCAGAGCCAGGGTGGGTGCTGTCCTTGATGATGGCACTGGCTCTGTTGAGGCAGCGGGAGGTGTAGATGTCCGTCAGAGAGGGGAGAGGGCGGCCGATGATCTTCTGAGCCGTCTTGACCACTCTTTGCAGCCTCTCCCTGTCTGCTGCAGTGCAGCTGCCGTACCATACCGTAATACAGTAGGTCAGCAGGCTCTCGATGGACGAGCGGTAGAAGGTCAGCAGCAGGTCAGGCTTCAGGTTGTACTTCCCGAGGACTCTAAGGAAGTGTAGCCGCTGCTGAGCCTTCTTGATGATTGATGTGGTGTTGACTGTCCAGGAGAAGTCATTAGAGATGTGGACTCCAAGGTACCTGAAGGTGTGGACCCTCTCTACACGCTCGCCGTTGATGTAGAGGGAGGCAGGGTCGGTGCTGCTCCTCCTGAAGTCGACAATGATCTCTCTGGTCTTGCTGGTGTTGAGAGCGAGGTTGTTCTCCGAAGACCAGGCCGTTAGCTTCAGGACCTCCTCTCTTTAGGCAGCCTCGTCACCCCTGGAGATGAGCCCGACCACTGTGGTATCGTCGGCGAACTTGACGGTAAGGTTGTCACTGTGGGCCGGACTGCAGTCATGGGTGTAAAGGCAGTAGAGGAGGGGGCTCAGCACACAGCCCTGTGGGGAGCCGATGCTCAGCGTGCGGGAGGATGAGAGGTGCGGGCCAAGTCTCACATTCTGGGGTCGGTCCGTTAGGAAGTCCCTTATCCAGGCGTTTGTGAGAGGGGGGAGGCCAAGAGTGTCCAGTTTATTGCAGAGTCTGTCCGGGATTATTGTATTGAAGGCAGAGCTATAGTCCACAGAGAGCATCCGGACGTAGCTCTGCTGCTGCTCCAGGTGGTTCAGAGCAGAGTGGAGAGCAACAGCGATGGCGTCCTCTGTGGACCTGTTCGCCCGGTATGCGAACTGGTGGGGGTCGAAGTCTGGAGGGATATGGTCCTTGATGTGCTGGAGAACAAGTCGCTCGAAGCACTTCATGATTACCGGAGTGAGGGCCACTGGTCGGTAATCATTCAGGCTGGTGATGGGAGACTTATTCGGCACCGGGATTATTGTAGATGACTTCAGGCAGGATGGGATGACTGCCTGAGCCAGGGAGAGGTTGAAGATCCTGGTGAGGGGGGGAGCGAGCTGGTGGGCGCACGTCCTGAGCACCTTTCCAGGTACTCCGTCTGGTCCGGTAGCCTTCCTGGGGTTCACAGCCAGGAGCACTCGTCTGACACTGTGCTCCTGTACAGTGAGTGGAGTGGCGCCGGAGCCCGGTGGGGGCGGGGGCAGGGCTGGAGCAGATGAGTGTCGCTGGGGGGTTTCGAAACGGGCAAAGAAACAGTTAAGCTCCTCTGCCAGTGTCGCACTCTGATCCGCAGTTGTCATATTGCAGCCTCTGAAGTTCGTGATGTCATGAATGCCCCGCCACACCTCCCGTGAGTTTTTGCTGGACAGATGGGACTCTATGCACCTCCTGTGGTCCGCCTTTGCTTTTTTAATCCCTCTCTTCAGGTCGGCTCTAGCAACACTGTACAGTGCCCTGTCCCCTGACCTGAAGGCTGCGTCGCGGGCCCTGAGGAGTGTGCGGACCTGGCTGGTCATCCAGGGTTTCTTGTTGGGGTAAACCCGGATGGTTTTTTCCACAGTCACATTCCCGATGCAGAACTTTATGTAGTCCAGCACCGTTCCTGTGGCTGTCTCCAGCTCCTGTTGTTGGAAGAGGTCCCAGTCTGTGTGTTGGAAGCAGTCCTGAAGTTTGGGGAGTGCATCGTCAGGCCAGGTCATAACAGTCTTTGTGATAGGCCTGGCCTGGCGTCTGATGGGGGTGTAGGTAGGAGAGAGCAGGAGGGAAAGATGGTCTGACTGTCCAAGCTGGGGGAGGGGTGTAGCTCTGTACGCGTGCTTTATGTTGGTTAGTATTTAGGTCGCCATGTATTAACTTGTATCTCCATCGTATTAACAATTGTTGCATGCATCTTTATCCTATTAACGTGTATAACATGTATTAACATGCATCTCCATCGTATTAACATTTATGTCACATGTATTAACAAGTATCTTTATTCAATTAACTTTATAACACCTTGTAGTAACATTTATCTCCATTGTATAAACATGTATGTCACCATGTATTAGCAAGTATCTTTATGCTATTAACCTTATAACACCATGTATAAACATGTATCTCCATCGTTTATGTCACCATGTATTAACAAGTATCTTTATCCTATTAACGTTTATAACACCATGTATCTCCATTGTATTAACATTTATGTCACCATGTATTAACAAGTATCTTTATCCTATTAACCTTATAACACCATGTATAAACATGCGTCCCCATCGTATTAACATTTATGTTGCATGTATTAACAAGTATCTTTATCCTATTAACCTACAAACCCCGTTTCCATATGAGTTGGGAAATTGTGTTAGATGCAAAAAAAATGCTCAGTCTTTCACAAGAAAGGATGGGGCGAGGTACACCCCTTTGTCCACAACTGCGTGAGCAAATAGTCAAACAGTTTAAGAACAACATTTCTCAAAAGTGCAACTGCAAGAAATTTAGGGATTTCAACATCTACGGTCTATAATATCATCAAAAGGTTCATAGAATCTGGAGAAATCACTCCACGTAAGCGGCATGGCCGGAAACCAACATTGAATGACCGTGACCTTCGATCCCTCAGACGACACTGTATCAAAAACCGACATCAATCTCTAAAGGATATCACCACATGGGCTCAGGAACACTTCAGAAAACCACTGTCTCTAAATACAGTTGGTCGCTACATCTGTAAGTGCAAGTTAAAGCTCTACTATGCAAAGCGAAAGCCATTTATCAACAACACCCAGAAACGCCGCCGGCTTCTCTGGGCCCGAGATCATCTAAAATGGACTCATGCAAAATGGAAAAGTGTTCTGTGGTCTGACGAGCCCCCATTTCAAATTGTTTTTGGAAATATTCGACATCGTGTCATCCGGACCAAAGGGGAAGCGAACCATCCAGACTGTTATCGACGCAAAGTTCAAAAGCCAGCATCTGTGATGGTATGGGGGTGCATTAGTGCCCAAGGCATGGGTAACTTACACATCTGTGAAGGCACCATTAATGCTGAAAGGTAAATACAGGTTTTGGAACAACATATGCTGCCATCTAAGCGCTGTCTTTTTCATGGACGCCCCTGCTTATTTCAGCAAGACAATACGAAGCCACATTCAGCACGTGTTACAACAGCGTGGCTTCGTAAAAAAAGAGTGCGGGGAACTTTCCTGGCCCGCCTGCAGTCCAGACCTGTCTCCCATCGAAAATCTGTGGCGCATTATGAAGCGTAAAATACGACAGCGGAGACCCCGGACTGTTAAACGACTGAAGCTCTACATAAAACAAGAATGGGAAAGAATTCCACTTTCAAAGCTTCAACAATTAGTTTCCTCAGTTCCCAATCGTTTATTGAGTGTTGTTAAAAGAAAAGGTGATGTAACACAGTGGTGAACATGCCCTTTCCCAACTACTTTGGCACGTGTTGCAGCCATGAAATTCTAAGTTAATTATTATTTGCAAAAAACAAAATAAAGTTTATGAGTTTGAACATCAAATATCTTGTCTTTGTAGTGCATTCAATTGAATATGGCTTGAAAAGGATTTGCAAATCATTGTATTCCGTTTCTATTTACATCCAACACAATTTCCCAACTCATATGGAAACGGGGTTTGTAATAACACCATGTATCTCCATCGTATTAACATTTATGTCACCATGTATTAACAAGTATCTTTATCGTATTATTGTTTATGTCGCCATGTAATAACAAGTATCTGCATCTTACTAACGTTTATGATCCCTGTTTTTTAACATGTATCTCCATCGTGTTAAAGTTTAGGTGGCCATGTTTAAACAAATATCTTCGTGGTATTAACGTTTATCTCTACTCCACATGTATGAACAAGTATCTCCATCATATTAATGTTTATGTTGCCATGTATGACAAGAATCATTATCCTATTTACATTTCTGTCACCATGTATGAAAAATAACTATCCTATTTAGAGTATCTTTTTCCTGTAAAATAATCTTTATCCAATTTGCAACATTTATGTCGCCATGTATGACAAGTGTCTTCATTGTATTGTTTATGGTGCCTTGTATGAAAATAATCTTTATCCCATTTTACAATATCTATGTCGCTATGTATTATCTTACAAACCCCGTTTCCATATGAGTTGGGAAATTGTGTTAGATGTAAATATAAACGAAATACAATGATTTGCAAATCATTTTCAACCCATATTCAGTTGAATATGCTACAAAGACAACATATTTGATGTTCAAACTGATAAACTTTTTTTTTTTTGCAAATAATCATTAACTTTAGAATTTGATGCCAGCAACACGTGACAAAAAAGTCGGGAAAGGTGGCAATAAATACTGATAAAGTTGAGGAATGCTCATTAAACACTTATTTGGAACATCCCACAGGTGAACAGGCAAATTGGGAACAGGTGGGTGCCATGATTGAGTATAAAAGTAGATTCCATGAAATGCTCAGTCATTCACAAACAAGGATGGGGCGAGGGTCACCACTTTGTCAACAAATGCCTGAGCAAATTGTTGAACAGTTTAAGAAAAACCTTTCTCAACCAGCTATTGCAAGGAATTTAGGGATTTCACCATCTACAGTCCGTAATATCATCAAAGGGTTCAGAGAATCTGGAGAAATCACTGCACGTAAGCAGCTAAGCCCGTGACCTTCGATCCCTCAGGCTGTACTGCATCAGCAAGCGACATCAGTGTGTAAAGGATATCACCACATGGGCTCAGGAACACTTCAGAAACCCACTGTCAGTAACTACAGTTGGTCGCTACATCTGTAAGTGCAAGTTAAAACTCTCCTATGCAAGGCGAAAACCGTTTATCAACAACACCCAGAAACGCCGTCGGCTTCACTGGGCCTGAGCTCATCTAAGATGGACTGATACAAAGTGGAAAAGTGTTTTGTGGTCTGACGAGTCCACATTTCAAATTGTTTTTGGAAACTGTGGACGTCGTGTCCTTCGGACCAAAGAGGAAAAGAACCATCCGGATTGTTATAGGCGCAAAGTTGAAAAGCCAGCATCTGTGATGGTATGGGGGTGTATTAGTGCCCAAGACATGGGTAACTTACACATCTGTGACGGCGCCATTAATGCTGAAAGGTACATACAGGTTTTGGAGCAACATATGTTGCCATCAAAGCAACGTTACCATGGACGCCCCTGCTTATTTCAGCAAGACAATGCTAAGCCACGTGTTACATCAACGTGGCTTCATAGTAAAAGAGTGCGGGTACTAGACTGGCCTGCCTGTAGTCCAGACCCGTCTCCCATTGAAAATGGTGCATTATGAAGCCTAAAATACCACAACGGAGACCCCCGGACTGTTGAACAACTTAAGCTGTACATCAAGCAAGAATGGGAAAGAATTCCACCTGAGAAGCTTAAAAAATGTGTCTCCTCAGTTCCCAAACGTTTACTGAGTGTTGTTAAAAGGAAAGGCCATGTAACACAGTGGTGAACATGCCCTTTCCCAACTACTTTGGCACGTGTTGCAGCCATGAAATTCTAAGTTAATTATTATTTGCAAAAAAAAAAAAAAGTTTATGAGTTTGAACATCAAATATCTTGTCTTTGTAGTGCATTCAACTGAATACGGGTTGAAAAGGATTTGCAAATCATTGTATTCCGTTTAAATTTACATCTAACACAATTTCCCAACTCATATGGAAACGGGGTTTGTATTAACGTTTATGTCACCGTGTATTAGCATGTATCTCCATCATCGTAACGTTTATGTCACCAAGTGTGACAAGTCTCTTCATCAGCCACCAAACCAAGCACTTCCTTCTAAGACCACACCTTCCTCGTTCATTTTGTCATAAGACAACTAGCCATGTCATGAATTTATGACAAACACGAGACCTCTTATTACGCTACTCAAGCTGTACACGGCCTACACTAAAGTTTATTTTCCACAGTCCCTTGACAAGATATACTTTAATAAAAACGCTTGATGAAATGTGATCCTCCCGCACACCACCGTGTAAATTGGCTGACATCTTGATCTCCCCGTCAAGGTGGAGAATGGAAGGTTGGCACTGTGTGACAAATGCAAACTCTGATTAGATTTGGCAGGCTGTGCTCTTGCAAGGTGTCTCCCTGTCACACCAGAGCATGAACATTTTCTCTATTAGGTCCAGGCCAACATACACTACATTGTCAAAAGTATTTGGCCACCCATCCAAATGATGAGAATCAGGTGTCCTAATCACTTGGCCCGGCCACAGGTGTATAAAATCAAGCACTTCGGCATGGAGACTGTTTCTACAAACATTTGTGAAAGAATGGGCCGCTCTCAGTGATTTCCAGCGTGGAACTGTCATAGGATGCCACCTGTGCAACATGTCCAGTCGTGAAATTTCCTCGCTCCTAAATATTCCAAAGTCAACTGTCGGCTTTATTATAACAAAATGGAAGAGTTTGGGAACAACAGCAACTCAGCCACGAAGTGGTAGGCCACCTAAACTGACAGAGAGGGGTCAGCGTATGCTGAAGTGCATAATGCAAAGAGATCGCCGACTTTCTGCACAGTCAGTTGCTACAGAGCTCCAAACTTCATGTGACCTCCCAATTAGCCCATGTACAGTACGCAGAGACCTTCATGGAATGGGTTTCCATGGCCGAGCAGCTGCATCAAAGCCATACATCACCAAGTCCAATGCAAAGTGTCGGATGCAGTGGTGTAAAGCACGTCTTCACTGGACTCTAGAGCAGTGGAGACGCCTTCTCTGGAGTGATGAATCACGCTTTTCCATCTGGCAATCTGATGGACGAGTCTGGGCTTGGATGTTGCTCCAGGATACCAAAACATTTTGGACAATTCCATGCTCCCAACCTTGTGGGAACAGTTTGGAGCGGGCCCCTTCCTTTTCCAACATGACTGTGCACCAAGGCACAAAGCAAGGTCCATAAAGACATGGACGACAGAGTGTGGTGTGGATGAACTTGACTGGCCTGCACAGAGTCCTGACCTGAACCCGATAGAACACCTTTGGGATAAATTAGAACGGAGACTGAGAGCCAGGCCTTCTCGACCAACATCAGTGTGTGACCTCACCAATGCGCTTTTGGAAGCATGGTCAAAAATTCCTATTGACACACTCCGCAACCTTGTGGACAGCCTTCCCAGAAGAGTTGAAGCTGTAATAGCTGCAAAAGGTGGACCGACCTCATATTGAACCCTATGGGTTAGGAATGGGATGGCACTTCAAGTTCATATGTGAGTCAAGGCAGGTGGCCAAATACTTTGGGCAATATATTGTATATTGTATGTTCATGACACACTTAGCAATAAAGTCTGCTTAAGTCGTCAATTTTGGAAATGAAACAAAACATTCCTGGAAAATGGCAGAAATCTGACATCAAACGAAGAAAAAAAATCATTACACATGTCACTTGTTATCACAGTTATGTTAAGCTAGTTTACTTTTGTATAGTTTTTTTTACAGTGTTTTACACTTTTAAAAGTGTTACGAAACGATATGGACAAAGTCACTAAGGTGGCAACAGTGATCCCTCCTGCTATGTTTTCTTATTCTCTGGCAGAGCCGTAGTCTCATTTATAAGGGGACGGCGTGTGGAAGTTGGGAGAGTGGCTGTGCCAGCAATCTGAGGGTTACTGGTTTAATCCCCACCTTCTACCATCCTAGTCACGTCCGTTGTGTCCTTGAGCAAGACACCTCACCCTGCTCCTGATGGGTCTTGGTTAGCGCCTTGCATGGCAGCTCCCGCCATCAGTGTGTGTATGTGTGTGAATGGGGAAATAGTGTCAAAGCGCTTTGAGTTCCTTAAAAAAGGTAGAAAAGCGCTATACAAGTACAACCCATTTACCATTTACCATTTATAAAGGGTGCTGCACACAAAAAAGTTATATGAGCAGGGGTAAAATGTGTTATAAAAAATATATACAGTATATGGTAAGGTTGCGTATTACTGTCTGTAGTACTACAGACATACGTAGAGGACACGCAAAGTTTTTCCAGACACGGCAATCAGTGACACCACGAAAAAAATCTCACACTGAAAAATATATATGCACTGTAAAATACATAGCAACACATATCTCACGAAGTCCAAGCCTTCCTTTAATTCTGGATGTATTGTATATGTATTTACTAAAGCCCAATTATGAAAATAGATATGTATGAATGTAGTTATATTGTACATGTAGTTATATTGTGGAGGGTTATTGAAGTATTGTTTTTTTTCATATCTAACTGAATAATAATGTATAAATAGATCAGGACGTGCGTCTTAGACTTTGTATATGGCTACACAGTATCTAAGAAGAAAGACTCAAAAATATTAATTGCAGCACAATATTGTGTGATAAAATCATGTTAGGAATGTTAACAATTACCATAATTCTATTTTATCAATACATTAGGAGTTGGAGAGCAAATGTTTATGTCTCGAGCAGCCACGCTGCATATACACAATCATGATGTAATCTATATTATTACCACTAAAATATTTATACAAGATAAACTGGAAAAAAAACATTTATTGTGCTAATAATACAGTGGTTCTTAACCTGGGTTCGATCGAACCCTAAAGGTTCGGTGAGTCAGGCTCAGGGGTTCGGCGGAGGTCAAGACACACCCGACTCATCGTGTAAATAAAAACTTCTCCCTATCGGCGTATTACGGATACGGCAATAGCAGAAGTCACACTGATTTGCAGGTGTGTAATTTGTTGTGAGTTTATGCACTGTGTTAGTTTTGTTCTTTGAACAAGGTGATGTTCATGCACGGTTCATTTTGTGCACCAGTAAAAAAAACATGGTAACACTTTAGTATGGGGAACATATTCACCATTAATTAGTTGCTTATTAACATGCAAATTAGTAACATATTGGCTCTTAACTAGTCATTATTAAGTACTTGTTAATGCCTTATTCGCCATGGCCTCGTCATAACCCTAACCCTCTAACCCTAACCAAATAACTCTAAATTAAGTCTTTGTTACTTAGAATATGTTCCCCATACTAAAATGTTACCAAAAACATATAACTTTGTCTTGAATTTGAAAAAAAACATTTTATTTTTCACTAAAGAAGGGTTCGGTGAATGCGCATATGAAACTGGTGGGGTTCGGTACCTCCAACAAAGTTAAGAACCACTGCAATAATATGTTCAAATCATCTTGTGTGCGTGCCAATTGCCCACAAGAGCTTTAAATATTGATAATGGTGACTACTCGTGTCAAACAGAATGTATGCTTTGCATTACTTTACAAAATACATACATACAATTATTAAATACATTATTTGGACAAAGAATTGGCAAGCAGAAGGCTAAAATGTGAACATGGTTTATTTCAACTCAGAAACAGTTCTCAGTCACGGTGTAGCTGACATTATGACTTGTCAAATATTGACAATACAATAGTTATTTTTATCAGATATACTGTGCTCCACGTAATAAGCACCAATCTGAAAATATTGCCTTCTCAGTCTTCCTTTATTGACAGTCCAACAACTGATCTTTTATATAATCACTATATTCATGAGCAAACGAGCAAGGCCATTTATGAGTAACTGTGGGAGGGAGGAGTAGTGAGAAAACAATGGGGAGGAACTCTTCAGCGCACAATTCACTGCAGGTCTGATTTTTAATGAGAAGAGTGTGTAGAAGTGTGAGCAGCGTGGTTTCATAAATCTGATCTTTATTTGATATACATACATTCTAAAGTATGTGCTTACGTTGGAATCCACAGACTTTTATAATTGAGGTATACTGCCACTTACTGTACAAAGCACCAACAACAAGCTTCCTTCACAGACAGTCCCATTATATTGCGTTTATGAGCGAGGGTGAATAGGAAATATCAATCAATCAATCAATCAATCAATGTTGACTTATATAGCCCTAAATCACGAGTGTCTCAAAGGGCTGCACAAGCCACAACGACATCCTCGGCTCAGATCCCACATCAGGGCAAGGAAAAACTTAACCCAATGGCACAATGAGAAACCTTGGAGGGGACCGAAGATGTCAAATCTATTTTCCATCCATCCATCCATTTTCTACCGCTTGTTCCTTTCGGGGTCACGAGGGGTGCTGGAGCCTATCTCAGCTGCATTCGAGCGGAAGGCGGGGTACATCCTGGACAAGACAGACAACATTCACACTCACGTTCACACACTAGGGCCAATTTAGTGTTGCCAATCAACCTATCCCCAGGTGGCAAACCTAATGTATAGGCCCCGTTTACACTGCACACCAAATCTGACTTTTTTGCCAGTCCAAACGCTATAAAGTGCTTCAAATCTGATCTTTTCGCATCAGATTCAGGCCACATCAGAAGGTAATCCAATCCGATTGGAATCTGATCTTTTCAAATTTGACTTCAGTTTAAACGCAATGCGACCCCGTATGTGACTTGTTCGTTAGCTATGTCATTTGTGTGCGCGGGGAAAGACGCAGCCTGCCAGCGGAAGTGGATACTTCATCACAACATACTCTTTAACGGGTACATTTTCGGTGCATCACTAGTCAACGGTGCGCAAATGTGCAATTGGTAAGATACGAATATATATTATGATTCCGAGGAAATACCGATTGTTGAAGGACCAGAATTGACGCTATGCGTATTTGCTTACATGTTACGTACATTGCGTAAGTTGTTTACGTAAGTGAGTTGAAAAATAAAACTAACGTAGATCGACGCTGATGTCTGTGTTGCCTCTACTTAACAGCTATTAAAAGATTAGAACCCATCCAAACATATTACACTGAATATATATATCCATTCATATCGTCGAGGTTTCTGTGGTTTAGCCGTTATACAGTGCTCAATACCGGGGTAGAGCGGAATATATCTTAGGTCAGGAAAAAACACAGAGGCTATATCATCCCTACAAGCCCGTTTCGCAGGTTTCCCTGCTTTTTATTTTTATAAAATCCCCTGACGAGCAGGGAAACCTGCGAAACAGGCTTGTTTTATTTTATTTTTTTAATTTTATTTATTTTTATTTTTATTTTTTTATTAAATCAACATAGAAAAAAACAAGATACACTTTCAGCTAGTGCATCAACCCCCAAAAAAACCTCCCTCCCCCATTCATACTCACTCACACAAAAGGGGTTGTTTCTTTCTGCTACCAATATTCTGGTTCCCACAACATGAACAACACGTCTGCAGGGGACACAGTCCCTGAAGCACACATGATTGTATGTGTTGCCGGTCCACTAACATTTTCATTAATTACTATTTTTTTATGTAATTATTTTTATATTATTTTACCTTCTTTTTTATCCAAGAAAATGTTTATTTATTTATCTTATTTTATATAAAAAATAGGACTCCATCTTCACCAGACCAGGTTGTAAATGAAATTAGATTTGTTTAAAGGGTTTTTAAAACCAGGTCCAGTCCAGATAATGTCGGGATCTGCAACACACACCTTCATTCATGTACAATGAAAATAAAAAAATAAAAAACAGGCTTGTTTTATAAAAATCTCCTGACGAGCAGGGAAACCTGCGAAACAGGCTTGTAGGGATGATATAGCCTCTGTGTTTTTTTCCTGACCTAACGTATATATCCATTCATACGTAGTAGAAGAAGCCACTTCTTTGTTTATTTACGGAATCTGTTAAACTTCCTTTGTTTTCTCCTTATCGAACTACGCATGCAAGTGATGTCGAGGTCACATGGGGCCTGTGCGCACTTACACTGGAGTGTAAAATCACATTTTACTTGCAGTGCAAACAGTCAGCTGGAAAAAATCTGATTTTGAAAAAATCTGATTTGGGCCACTTTAGCCTACAGTGTAAACGTAGTCTGAGTGGCGGCCCGTCACAATTGAATAGACATACTGTATGTAAGTATTGGATTATGATGTAAGTACTGAATTGGCATGTCCAAAATTGAAGCCTAACTCCTTACACCAAAACAGTGGTGTGCCGTCAGGGCCAGCAAGGCCTTCTCTGCTGGCCTAACATAACCAGAAATCATGATCATAACTAAAAATACAATTATTTTTTAAATTTACTTACGGTAAATATCTAAAAGTATTTAGTTTTAATTTGTATCCAATCACACTTCAGCTAGCTTATGTTGCCATGCTGTACCAAATCTTCCAGGGGCCTTCAGAATCAACACTGTCAGTGAACAGGGACATACAGTGATAGACAGTTGCGATAGCCAATCAGATCAAGAGTTGTTGTCAGTAAGGCCTTCTAACTGGTCTCACGTTGAATGTGACATTTACGCGTCCTGTGATTGGATACTCATCGGAACAGTTAGCGGATGAATTTGAGAACACAGAGTTGAGAGACAGTGGCGATAGCCAATCAGATCACAAGTTGTTGACAGTAGCCTATCTAAGTAGCCTGATGTTTTTTACGAGACTGTGATTGGATACTCACTTGTCATTCCAAAGTGATTATCTATTCACAAGTAGAAAGTTAGCAGGAAACGGGAAACAAAACGTTGATTAGGTGGCAGACAGTGACGTGCGGTGAGGTTCATGGCTGGTGAGGCACTGACTTCATCACAGTCAGATTTACAAACATATGAACCCTAGTGAGTATCTTATTCACCATTTGATTGGCAGCAGTTAACGGGTTATGTTTAAAAGCTCATACCAGCATTCTTCCCTGCTTGGCACTCAGCATCAAGGGTTGGAATTGGGGGTTAAATCACCAAAAATTATTCCCGGGCGCGGCGCCGCTGCTGCCCACTGCTCCCCTCACCTCCCAGGGGGTGATCAAGGGATGGGTCAAATGCAGAAGACAAATTTCATTACACCTAGTGTGTGTGTGACAATCATTGGTACTTTAACTTAACTTTAACTTTACACATACAAACTGTAGCACACAAAAAAGCACATTTAATTAAAAAAAACGTTATTATGGTCTTACCTTTACTTATAAATTAAGTTCATTCACCGCTGTTGTGCTGGATTAATGCACCCCTGACGGGAGTGGTATATCAACTAAAGCCCTCACTTAAACTTTCCACGTGCAAGATTGAATCTATTTAAAAAAATGTAACCGAGGGTTTATAAATGTCGCCTATACTGTATGAAACTACAAAATAAACACGGAGGCTCCAGTTTACACGAGGACCACTTTATTTACCTTCTTTCAAAAACTTCCGCTCCACTCCAACGTGTCATCACTTCTGCTCTTAGCGCCTTCAAAATAAGAGCTCAAGGCATATACTGTATAACAGCGCATAACAGGAACTTAACATCACAAAGAGGTAAGCCCATAAAAATAGGTTACAAAAGTTATTTAATAAGAAGCCAAAAAGTGCAAAAACAATAATGTTCGTGTTGGAGGAGTTGTGAATTAGGTACACCTGCAGTCTGCAGGTGTACCCAATGTTGTGGCCCTGCAGTCATTCACAACTCCTCCAACACGAACATTATTGTTTTTGCAGTTTTTGGCTTCTTATGAAATAACTTTTTTAAATAGATTCAATTTTGCACGTGGAAATTTTAAGTGTGGGCTTTAGTTGATATAACACTCCCGTCAGGGGTTGCAATCTACGGCGGGATTACTGGAGCCTCAGCCAGTGCGTCTTTTGCAACCGTTTTATGGTCGCTCAGCACAAGAAATACGTTACACACATACAGTTGTTGACAAAATACACTGTACATTATATACCTCAGCTAACTAAACTATGGAAATGTATAATATAGTTCATATAGCAATACGGTCTCACTGCACAGCAGACAAGCAGTTAACGAGTCCGCAATCCATGTTGAGGCACAACTGAGTGACGTGCCTCAACTGGCTGCTGTTCACCGCACCGTCTCTTCTCAGTATTTGAACGGCAAATGTGAAAATTCATCGATTTTGAATAAAAATAATCTAAAACTGGTGAAGTTAAATGGAAAATAACTTTATAGTATAATCACTGGATACATATAACAATTTAATAAAAATGTTTTCTTTTTACATTTTTTTTCTTTCCATGATGGCAGGTGAGGCCCCGCCTCACCTGCCTCTAGTGACTGCACGTCACTGGTGGCAGATATATATTTGGAAGGCCATTTTCAAGAAGGATATTTAAAGAGAAACTACATCTTGTGAGACGATGTCGGCCAACCCCGGAAGCTAGCTCAGCTGTTCTGGCCATGAAATGCTCGCCATTTCCACTCGAATAAGCCGAGTGGAAATGGCAACGAGGGGTCCCAGTGGCTTATACGACAACGAATAGGTCCTTCTAATTGTGAGTTCAAATATTTTATTTTTACACTTTTAATGTTTTTTGCAATTTTAATTTTGACATTATCACATAAGATATGTTTTAATTGCTCCAGCAATGGTCGTGTGGTGACATCAATTATAGTATTTTGAGAGGTAAACTTTGAAGTCGGACATCACTGAGGGCCGAGGTGGGAAACGCACGGCCCGCCACTGCACCAAAATAATAATAAGCAAAAAACACATTGAAAGTGAACAACCAGTGTTGTCTATTGAGCGCTATAAGCAAGCCAAACCTTTTTGTTCAGTGACAAGCGATAAGGTTTATGATATGAGAGAGCCCAAAGGAGTTAAACACAAACAATAGGCTCACACCAGCCTTGCTCGTTTTAAAGCCATCCTTAAGCCACCCGTTAGCAACATGCACGCATCTTAAAGAGATTATTTGTACTGCTTCCATCAAACAATGTTTTCCTAATTATGAGTATTTCATGATTACAGTGTGCTTGCAGCGGCAAATAACATGGTCTATAGGGCAGCAGGCGAGGTGAGAGTGAGAGTGGCTGGGGAAGCAATTAAAAAGCTTTTAGGGGAGCTAAAAAAAATAAAAAAAACACACTTCCAATTGGATAGGATGGTAAACATAACCGCTGGCCAGCACCTTAGTGCCGACCAAGGCTTTAATACATTCTGCAGAAGCGCTGCCTGCTGTGACTTTAACATAAAGTGAGCCACCATCGCAACTCAGCGTGCCTTCATTCCCTACGGGAAGGTTTTAAATCTGATAGCTTTAAAATGTACATCAGCAAAATATACTGTAACCATTCAAGTTACCTTAAAAATATATAATAAATGTTGTGAGCACTTTGTGTTTTGCGCGATTACCCAAAATCATCCCAACAGCTGTCTTCCGGCATTAACATGTTATTCAGTTTTCTTGTTTAAAAAAAAAAAGCAGCGAAGGCTAATAAAATCCATAATTCCTATTGTCAATGCAAACAGGTGGTTGCTCATGTTATGTTAGTGAGACTTAGCGCACTAAAAATTTCATTTTTGGCTAGCCTATATAGCTGACAAAGAATAATGACAAGCTACAGTATTAGGGGTGCCCATAAAAATCGATTCACATCCAAAATGCTATTCTTCTTTTTTACAATTCTTAATCATTTGTAATAATACATTTTCTTTAATAAACACTTTTAGGCTATTGATACTCACAGTATCTGCACGTCATAAATAAATCAGCAGGCAAGAGGAGCTTTTGTAACTGGTTTTGCAAAGATTTTATAATAATTCAGCTGTTTTAATTTTAATTTTATTTTTGTTGGCATTTGCACAGCTGAGTTCACAAAATTGTTAGCTGTAACTACGATTTTATAACGAACAGTTACAATTGATAATGGCGACTCCTAGCTATTGTTGCTATACGTGATAACTTGATAGTCATCTATCTCATTACGGGCAGTAACAAGCTACAGAGGCGGGTAATGTCAAAAATACACTCAAAATTCCTACAATACTACAACTCTGTCTATGTGGTCCAAAACAGTGTTTGACTTAAAGACTTCAGGACAGACTCCTAATGCAGATTCTACAAAAGGCTCTGCTTACTTTCATTTATGTTTTGGCACCAAGTGAGTCTGTCCAGAAGAGTGCAAGAGACGTTCAATCCTCAACGTGTCATCCCGGACGAGCCCCCAAATTGTTGGGTTTGACCAGTCTTCCTCTCAGGGAATAAAACGCACTGGTCAATCCCAGGTTCCTTCGGATGACATATGTTGAGTAAGAAGGACCACCAAGACAGAACAGCAATATTATCAAGTTTTACTAAAGCTTTAGGAGACCAGCCCTGACAATGCGGTAATAGCAGCATCAAGAAGCGTTTTAAAAATCAAACGGAAAGAGTCCGTTTTTTTAGTACGAAAACAGCCCCTGCCGCCCAGAAAGAAATACAGCCTGGTTGTTTTAAACCGATAAGGCTTCCTCCACAAAAAGGGAGTACATTATACTCCCAGCAGACATTCCAGGCCTTCAAGGTGAAACACAGAGTTCACTAACGAGCATAAGAAAAAAAACAAAGTGTACACATAGGAAAATATTAGCTACTTTAAACATGACTATGGACAAAGAAAGAACACTTAAATATACAGGTAAAAGCCAGTAAATTAGAATATTTTGAAAAACTTGATTTATTTCAGTAATTGCATTCAAAAGGTGTAACTTGTACATTATATTTATTCATTGCACACAGACTGATGCATTCAAATGTTTATTTCATTTAATTTTGATGATTTGAAGTGGCAACAAATGAAAATCCAAAATTCCGTGTGTCACAAAATTAGAATATTACTTAAGGCTAATACAAAAAAGGGATTTTTAGAAATGTTGGCCAACTGAAAAGTATGAAAATGAAAAATATGAGCATGTACAATACTCAATACTTGGTTGGAGCTCCTTTTGCCTCAATTACTGCGTTAATGCGGCGTGGCATGGAGTCGATGACTTTCTGGCACTGCTCAGGTGTTATGAGAGCCCAGGTTGCTCTGATAGTGGCCTTCAACTCTTCTGCGTTTTTGGGTCTGGCATTCTGCATCTTCTTTTCACAATACCCCACAGATTTTCTATGGGGCTAAGGTCAGGGGAGTTGGCGGGCCAATTTAGAACAGAAATACCATGGTCCGTAAACCAGGCACGGGTAGATTTTGCGCTGTGTGCAGGCGCCAAGTCCTGTTGGAACTTGAAATCTCCATCTCCATAGAGCAGGTCAGCAGCAGGAAGCATGAAGTGCTCTAAAACTTGCTGGTAGACGGCTGCGTTGACCCTGGATCTCAGGAAACAGAGTGGACCGACACCAGCAGATGACATGGCACCCCAAACCATCACTGATGGTGGAAACTTTACACTAGACTTCAGGCAACGTGGATCCTGTGCCTCTCCTGTCTTCCTCCAGACTCTGGGACCTCGATTTCCAAAGGAAATGCAAAATTTGCATGGTTGGGTGATGGTTTGGTATGAGGGGCCGTTAGGGACATTATTCAGAATTACCTCTTACATACACTACTGAAATGCTCTCACACAAACAACTGAAATCTTTTTCTTTTATACACACTACTGAAACACTCTTATAAACACTACTGAAATGCTCTTACATACACTACTGAAATGCTCTCACATAAACAACTGAAATGTTTTTCTTTTATACACACTACTGAAACACTCTTATAAACACTACTGAAATGCTCTTACATACACTACTGAAATGCTCTTATAAATACTACTGAAACACTCTTATAAACACTACTGAAACACTCTTACATACACTACTGAAACACTCTTATAAACACTACTGAAATGCTCTTACATACACTACTGAAATGCTCTCACATAAACAACTGAAATGTTTTTCTTTTATACACACTACTGAAACACTCTTATAAACACTACTGAAATGCTCTTACATACACTACTGAAATGCTCTTATAAATACTACTGAAACACTCTTATAAACACTACTGAAACACTCTTACATACACTACTGAAACACTCTTATAAACACTACTGAAATGCTCTTACATACACTACTGAAACACTCTTATAAACACTACTGAAATGCTCTTACATACACTACTGAAACACTCTTATAAACACTACTGAAATGCTCTTACATATACTACTGAAACACTCTTATAAACACTACTGAAACACTCTTATAAACACTACTGAAACATTCTTACATACACTACTGAAACACTCTTATAAACACTACTGAAACATTCTTACATACACTACTGAAACACTCTTATAAACACTACTGAAACATTCTTACATACACTACTGAAACACTCTTATAAACACTACTGAAATGTTTTTGTCTCACGCACACACACACACGCACACACACCTGGAATTATTTTTCACTAGTATGTATAAACGGATTTCACCTGTGTGTGTGTGTGCTTTTTACACATCCGTGTGAGAGACAACAATTTCAGTAGTATGTGTGCAAAGATTTCAGTTATGTGTATGAGCGCATCTTACCAGTGTGTATGCAAGCATTTTACCAGTGTGTGTAAGAGCATCTTACCAGTGTGTATGCGAGCATTTTACCAGTGTGTGTAAGAGCATCTTACCAGTGTGTGTAAGAGCATCTTAGCAGTGTGTGTAAGAGCATCTTACTAGTGTGTGTGAGCGATGTTGCATTCCGGTTCCGGTCACCAATAATCCCCGCCCCTTTTCAGACAAGTTTTTTTTTTTTTTTTTTTTTTAAAGCCAAGTTGTTGACAAAATGTCTGCCGACAAGTAGCTTAACCGAGGCGGGAGCTCCACTTCATAATTTGAGGGCTTCAGCGGAGAATATAAGAACACTTTCAATGCAACAAGGGTCGGGCTGCCGCCGTGGGTCGCCCCTGCAGGACGCGGCACCTGAGCGACCACACAGGTGACTTTCTCCTCCCGACAGCCAAGCAGCCTGGAGCAAATGTTACCTTGCGAGTTTACACTGCAGCATCATCAAGTGCAACGTTTCAGTTCATGGACATCGAAGCAAGAGGAGGAAAAGGTAATTAGACATTATTTATTTCTAAATGATTGTTGAATCCCTCGAAATGTAAGGCGACATGGCATTGTAGTGCGCTACAATGGTAACATGTCGAAATGTGAGTCACATCGTGGTACGTCAGTAGCTAATCAAATACTAATGATAATGGATTACAATTATTTAGCGTTTTTCTATCGACTTGATAAGGGGTCCCCAAACTACGGCCCACGGGCCGGTTACGGTCCACCAAAGTCCAACATCTGGTCCGCTGGAAAAAAAAAAGTTGTATTATTATTTTCAATCTGTCTTTTCTAATCCATTTTTTGGTGTCCCCTAGCCGCTCAGGCAAATCATATTGTCTAAAAATGCATTTCCCTGTATGACTTATATTGTCTTGGCTGTTTTCATGTGATCTGATTGTTACATTCTTATTCCAAAGTCACCACACAGCTGCGTGACCATTTCAACAAGGACAGAATAAACAACCTCTGGATTCATGGAACTTCTCTGCACACAAATATATTAATTGGAATATTCAATCAATTTCACATAGAAACATTGTGATTATTATTTTCAACAGTGTGTTGAAAACAACCTTTTTTGGCTCAGAAAGGTTCCTTATGTCTTGTTATTCATATGCTTTCAATACTTGTCGGTGTGTAATTCCAGACATAGATGTAAACATTAATGAGACAACAATGAACATTTTTCAACAAGTGAACCCACTTGAAAATGATGGCAACTATGAACATTTTCACTTCAATTCTGCACTTTATTCAGTGAACAATATGTGATATATAAGGTTTGTTAAAATGTTTTCTTCTCTTGTGCAGTGTATTCTGCAAATTAACATTTTGTAAAAAATAAATAAAGGAACCTGTTATACAGACATATATGAAGTTGCCCACTTTATTATTGCAAATATCAAAATAACACTGCAATATGTTTGTGCTGTAAACATTTATGTTTCTACCGTTGAGGTTTTTAAGTTATTTTATGTTCTGACGAGTAATGTCATCCAGCCCCCACCATCACACACACTTTGTCAAAATCTCCCCAAACTTGTCCCAAATGTTTGTGCTACACAATTTTTTTGTCTTATGATTATTGTATTTAGGCTAGGTGTAAATATTAACACATTAACTTAAACTATAATTTTAGACAAACAACATATATTGTCTGACTACAAGAAGCATTGAAAAGTATATAAATAATAAGGCATAACAGGGGCGTCACTAGCTTTTAAGGACAGGGGGGGCTTAGCCCCCAGGAGATGCACAGGATGCGAGCGAACGTAGCGCACGAGCAAAACACTTCACAAACGGCTAACAAAGACTTATAAATAATTCATTGTTATTATTATTATTTCAGTCGGTTTATTTTCAATCTGTGTTCAGTACAACAACAAACATGGCTTTGCACAGTGATATTTTGTTTACAGCATCAACAAGAAACAATTACTTGCATGATCCTTCAAGATACACTGAAACACAATGAAAGTGGTGGCATTAGCCTTTATGTTATTAATTCACAACATAGAGGCTAATGCCACCACTTTAGCTCACAATACAATAATTGTTTGTTCCCAAATATTTTGAAGTTGCACAGATTACATTTTGGGTACATATGTGACTAAAATGGTTGTAAATTAAAGCCCTGGAAATATTACTTAGTTACTTGAATTAAAATAATATCTTTATCGGGATAATTTGGCTTAAATATATATATATATATATATATATATATATATATATATATATATATATATATATATATATATATATATATATTATGGCAAGCCGTTAAGGAAATTAAATATATATGGAAGTCTGAATAGAAATGAGAAATGTTTATATATACTGTAAATAAGAAAGACTTAGAGTCCGTCTGCTGATCTGAAAAAGAGCCAAAGCTGTCAAAGAGTTGAGGGATCATCTTCAAAGTGCAATGCTGAAACAAATAATGCAAACAATAAAATGTAACTTCCAGGGCTTGAGATTAACGTAGTCCCGGGGACGGTAAAAAAAATGCACGTGACGAAATGAAATGCTCCCCGAGACAATGGCTTTTAACCATTGTTTTTCTTTTTCTTTTTATGTATTTATTAATTTTACATTTGATATTAAATGTCTTGGTTTTTCCTCCCTCTGAAAATACAATACAATAAAACAAATATATTTAATGATGTTTTTTTCATTATTTTAACAATAGGATAATGTATATTACTTTATATAGACTCTACCAGAAACACAAAACTTAAAAACTAAATTATTTACAATTGCAGACACAAGGTTTCGTGCAGCTTCACTCATTGTAAAGGAAGACGGAAGTCCACGCAGGAGAAAAATTACTACAAAGATGGTGTCTGGGTTTTTCTTATATATATATATATATATATATATATATATATATATATATATATATATATGCAAGATCGCAAAGAAAATGCGGACTGGATTTTGAGTGATGTGGGCATTTTCTATATGAACAAGTGGAATGGATTGGATACCGACGCACTAAAGGGGCTCTCTACCTTACGCTATGAAGTGAGGGGAAACTGAGTGAATAATGACAGGTTATATAATTATTTATTTAAACTCATATTCGGGCCACTTTATAATGAATATGTCGGCATGTATTTGTAAAAAAAATTAAAATAAATTGTCCCCAAATTATTTAGGGGGGCTTAAGAATATTTTAGGGGGGCTTGAGCCCCCCTAAAACAGGCCTAACAACGCCAATGAGGCATAAGGAACCTTTTTTGAGCAAAAAAAAAGGATATTTAATATGTTTATGTGAAATTGATTGAATATTCCAATTAATATATTTGTGTGCAGAGAAGTTCCATGAATCCAGAGGTTGTTTATTCTGTCCTTGTTGAAATGGTCACGCAGCTGTGTGGTGACTCTGGAATAAGAATGTAACAATCAGATCACATGAAAACAGCCAAGACAATATAAGTCATACAGGGAAATGCATTTTTAGACAATATAATTTGCCTGAGCGGCTAGGGGACACCAAAAAATGGATTAGAAAAGACAGATTGAAAATAATAATACAACTTTTTTTTCCCCAGCGGACCAGATGTTGGACTTTGGTGGACCGTAACCGGCCCGCGGGCCGTAGTTTGGGGACCCCTTATCAAGTCGATAGAAAAACGCTAAATAATTGTAATCCATTATCATTAGTATTTGATTAGCTACTGACGTACCACGACGTGACTCACATTTCGACATGTTACCATTGTAGCGCACTACAATGCCATGTCGCCTTACATTTCGAGGGATTCAACAATCATTTAGAGATAAATAATGTCTAATTACCTTTTCCTCCTCTTGCTTCGATGTCCATGAACTGAAACGTTGCACTTGATGATGCTGCAGTGTAAACTCGCAAGGTAACATTTGCTCCAGGCTGCTTGGCTGTCGGGAGGAGAAAGGCACCTGTGTGGCCGCTCAGGGGCGACCCACGGCGGCAGCCCGACCCTTGTTGCATTGAAAGTGTTCTTATATTCTCCGCTGAAGCCCTCAAATTATGAAGTGGAGCTCCCGCCTCGGTTAAGCTACTTGTCGGCAGACATTTTGTCAACAACTTGGCTTTAAAAAAAAAAAAAAAAAAAAAAACTTGTCTGAAAAGGGGCGGGGATTATTGGTGACCGGAACCGGAATGCAACATCGCTCACACACACTAGTAAGATGCTCTTACACACACTGGTAAGATGCTCTTACACACACTGGTAAGATGCTCTTACACACACTGGTAAAATGCTCGCATACACACTGGTAAGATGCTCTTACACACACTGGTAAAATGCTTGCATACACACTGGTAAGATGCGCTCATACACATAACTGAAATCTTTGCACACATACTACTGAAATTGTTGTCTCTCACACGGACGTGTAAAAAGCACACACACACACACAGGTGAAATCCGTTTATACATACTAGTGAAAAATAATTCCAGGTGCGTGAGACAAAAACATTTCAGTAGTGTTTATAAGAGTGTTTCAGTAGTGTATGTAAGAATGTTTTAGTAGTGTTTATAAGAGTGTTTCAGTAGTGTATGTAAGAATGTTTCAGTAGTGTTTATAAGAGTGTTTCAGTAGTGTATGTAAGAATGTTTCAGTAGTGTTTATAAGAGTGTTTCAGTAGTGTTTATAAGAGTGTTTCAGTAGTATATGTAAGAGCATTTCAGTAGTGTTTATAAGAGTGTTTCAGTAGTGTATGTAAGAGCATTTCAGTAGTGTTTATAAGAGTGTTGCAGTAGTGTATGTAAGAGCATTTTAGTAGTGTTTATAAGAGTGTTTCAGTAGTGTATGTAAGAGTGTTTCAGTAGTGTTTATAAGAGTGTTTCAGTAGTATTTATAAGAGCATTTCAGTAGTGTATGTAAGAGCATTTCAGTAGTGTTTATAAGAGTGTTTCAGTAGTGTGTATAAAAGAAAAACATTTCAGTTGTTTATGTGAGAGCATTTCAGTAGTGTATGTAAGAGCATTTCAGTAGTGTTTATAAGAGTGTTTCAGTAGTGTGTATAAAAGAAAAAGATTTCAGTTGTTTATGTGAGAGCATTTCAGTAGTGTATGTAAGAGGTAATTCTGAATAATGTCCCTAACGGCCCCTCATAGTTTGGGGTGCCATGTCATCTGCTGGTGTCGGATGTGTGTCCTCGTCCATATTTAGACAAATGTATGCACTTCAAGAAAACAATGCCCAAAACCTTAGTTTTTAACTGTTCATAACTATACAACATCATAACTGCTCTCTTCGTGTAAAGTTTTACTGTACATACCCATTATCAACTGTTCCCAAACAACATAGAAGTTATTGTATTTTGTCAAGCTATAGATTAGGGTTGTACGGTATACCGGTACTGCTATAGTATCGCAGTACTCGTGAATCAAAAAAGGTACTATACTCTGTTTGAAAAGTACCGGTTCCCGGGCATGAAGGCGCGTCGTCACGTCATGACATCGCTGGTTTTGCGAGCAGATGAGCATGTTCGACGGCACACAATCACAGAGTTTTTACAAGCAGACACAGTGTGTAGACAGAAAAGGGAGAACGGACGCATTTTGGCCTAAAAACTAAGGATAAAGGTGAAGTTATAACACTAAAACGCCCTCAGGAAGACGTGCTATAAGACATGGCTAGCGGCAAACGTCCATTCGCAGTCGGCAGTGTTTTAGCTACTTCTAAATCCCTACTCCTCGCCTCCATGGCGACGAATAAAGTAAGTTTCTTACAAGTATCATCCCTGCAGGACGAGGAATAGCTAAACATGCTTCACTACACACCATAGGAGGATACGATAGCTAACTGCTAACAGCAAGCTAGCACCCTGAATGTAAACAAATGCCATGGGTGGATCTACACCTGACATCTACTGTAATGATACCAAGTACAATAGCGTATCTAGTCGATACTACTATGATTACATCGATATTTTTTATCGTTATAAAATCTTTTTTCCTTTTTTTTTTTTAAATTCATATTATGTTTATATAAACTCAGGAAATACATTCCTGGACACATGAGGACTTTGAATATGACCAATGTATGATCCTGTAACGACTTGGTATCGGATCGATACCTAAATTTGTGGTATCATCCAAAACTAATGTAAAGTATTTAAACAACAGAAGAATAAGTGATTATTACATTCTAATATAATATAATATGATAAATACATTAACAGAAGTGTAGATAGAACATGTTAAAATAGAAAGTAACCAGATTTTAACAGTAAATGAACACGTGGATTAATAATACATTTTTACAGCTTGTCCCTCATAATTTTAACAAAATAGAATGAGAAATGACACAATAGACAAAAGACATGTACCTGGAGATAGGTTGATTGGCAACACTAAATTGGCCCTCGTGTGTGAATGTGAGTAAGAATGCTGTCTATCTGTTGGCCCTGTGATGAGGTGGCAACTTGTCCAGGGTGTACGCCGCCTTCCGCCCGAATGCAGCTGAGATAGGCTCCAGCATCCCCCGCAACCCCAAAAGGGACAAGCGGTAGAAAAATGGATGGATGGATGACACAATATGTTACTGCATAAGTCAGCAGACAATTTAGGAGCCTTTGTTTGCTTACTTACTACTAACAGACAAGTTGTCTTGTATGTTCACTATTTTATTTAAGGATAAAATTGTTCTTCGATTGCAATAAGAAACATATGTTTAATGTACTGTAAGATTTGTTGTTAAAATAAAGCCAATAATGCCATTTTTTTGTGGTCCCCTTTATTTAGAAAAGTACCAAAAAGTATCGAAATACATTTTCTACTTTCTTTCTTTCTACCAATGATTGTCACACACACACTAGGCTTGGCGAAATTATTCTCTGCATTTGACCAATCACCCTTGATCACCCCCTGGGAGGTGAGTGGAGCAGTGGGCAGCAGAGGTGGCCGCGCCCGGGAATCATTTTTGGTGATTTAACCCCCAATTCCAACCCTTGATGCTGAGTGCCAAACAGGGAGGTAATGGGTCCCATTTTTATAGTCTTTGGTATGAACTCACAACCTACCGATCTCAGGGCGGACACTCTAACCACTAGGCCGGTACTAAAATATTGGTATCGGGACAACACTACTATAGTTAGATACTGTTTTTTTGATGTAGGCAGACAAAATGAATGATCTTGAAAATGTTAAGTTTTAGTATTGCTATGACCAATGCAATAAAAATGATGATAGATTTTTAGGACATATCGCCCATCCCTAGTGCTAAGCTAAGGTTGGTAAAACTGTCAAGGGCAAGACCTGCAGAGATTATAAAGGGTGAAAGCTTTTAACTTGAATAAATCCCCCTTCTTTACAAAAGTATAGCACTTAGCTGCTAGTGGCAGTGTAGTATCTTCTTTTCGGGTTAAAAGTGGTCAAACAAGATTTTCCCGTGCATCAAGCGAGTGTACATTAGTGGAGGTTTTGCTTGAATACGTAAATGAGAGCGTATAGTGTCGTTAATTCCCAGCTGGCTGCCGTCACCAAGGGTGCTTGGAAGTAAGCTGTGGACCCAGCTGGGGAGTCACGGCATGTTCCGGCACATCTGCGTGAGGAAACTGAGGACCAGATTAAACATAGGCCGTTTCAGCACACAAACACCGCACCAGTTTCCTTGACCCAACAGGACCTATAAGCTCTTGGGAATAATCAGGTCGAGTGACGGAAATAGCCCCCCCGGCAACGGTTGCAGCGACATTAGCAAAAACGCTGGTCTCAGGTAGTGTAGCCTAGGCCAGCCTAGCCCTGAGGAGATGATGGCGCTCTTCAGCAAATTATGACGACCCAGGCAGCCTCATTTGGCTGCAGAGAGAGGCAGCAAGTCTCCACGGGGAAAATGCTTACCGCGCACTAAGAGGTGACACGGATAATGCGAGGCAGGCTGCCATCATTTTTATTCTTTGCTGAGCGGAGCGTTAATTGTGCACTTCAAACAAAGATTTGTCCAACACTGAGATATGGACTGTGGACATTTACCACATTATTATTTGTTTTGTATCCATGTATCATTAAGTTATGGTTCATTTAAAAGATCAGGGCAAGTAATAGCAGTTACAGCCTACAAACGAGTTAATTAAACAGTAAATGTAGAGTGGATAAAAGCTAATAAAAGCTGCTAGTGACTGCTACAGCCACCATCTTTTCCCAAACTGACACAGGCTTGTTGGTCACAGTTAAAGATGGCTAGTGGCAACAGCTGAAAGAAGCCGATGCCGAGTTGTGGTTGATAAAAGCTGGTAAAGGCTGATGGCTAGCTGAAAGAAGTTTCCGCATCAACAGCTGATAACGACTGACCTTGAGCATTTGATTGAGTGATAGAAGAAGCGAGAGATGGCTAATGATGTCTCCGAGTTAGAATGAGGGTGAGCACTAATTTCTATTGCTAGCTATGGTCTCTATCTGCATTTTGACTACTACTGTCACTTAAGTAATCTGAGTAGGCACAGTTGACAACAAAAATAACTATGAAGTCTAGTTGTGCTCATAAGTTTACAAACCCTGGGAGAATTTATGATTTCTTGGAGAATATGAATGATAACACAAAAACCTTTCTTCCACTCATGCTTAATCTGTGTGAAGCTATTTGTTGGCAAACAACTGTTTACTCTTTTTAAATCAAAATGACAAAAGAAAGTATCCAAATGACCCTGATCAAAAGTTTACATACCCCAGTGACTTTGACCTGATAACATGCACAAAAGTTGACACAAACAGGTTTGAATGGCTAATTAAGGTTCCAATCCTCACCTGTGACCTGTTTGTTTGTAATTAGTGTGTGTGTGTATAAAAGGTCAGTGAGTTTCTGGGCTTTTGACAGACCATTGCATCTTTCATCCAGTGCTGCATAGATGTTTCTGGATTCTGAGTCATGGGGAAGGCAAAATAATTGTCAAAGGATCTGCGAGAAAAGGTAATTGAACTGCATAAAACAGGAAAGGAGTATAAAAAGATATCCAATGAATTGACAATGCCAATCAGCAGTGTTCAAACGCTCATTAAGAAGTGGAAAATGAGGGATTCTGTTGAAACCAAACCACGGTCAGGTAGACCAGCAAAGATTTCAGCCACAACTGCCAGGAAAACTGTTCGAGATGCAAAGAAAAATCCACAAATAACTTCAGCTGAAATACAGGACTCTCTGAAAAATGGTAGTGTGGCTGTTTCAAGATGCACAATAAGGAGGCACTTGAAGAAAAATGGGCTGCATGGTCGAGTCGCCAGAAGAAAGACATTTTTGCGCAAATGTCACAAAGTATCCCACTTACATTACGCCAAACAGCACAGAGACAAGCCTCAAAACTTCTGGAACAAAGTCATTTGGAATGATGAGACCAAAATTTTACTTTTTGGCCACAACCATAAACGTTACATTTGGAGAGGAGTCAACAAGGCCTATGATGAAAGGAACACCATTCCTACTGTGAAACACAGAGGTGGATCGCTGATGTTTTGGGGATGTGTGAGCTACAAAGGCACAGGAAAGTTGGCCAAAATTGATGGCAAGATGAATGCAGCATGTTATCAGAAAATACTGGAGGAAAATTTGCACTTATCAGACCGGAAGCTGCGCATGGGACGTTTTTAGACATTCCAACATCACAATGATCCAAAACACAAGGCCAAGTCGACCTGTCATTGGCTACAGCAGAACAACTGGTTGCAAGTACTCCATTTGTTGAAATAATTGTTCATCTATAATTCTAGTCACCTTGTTTATTTAACGTGATGAGCAGGAACAAGCTACATCTAGCTAAGCTACGACGCTTAACTACATTTTCCAGTAGCGTGGCGGTAGCTTCACTACTTTAACGAGTAGCTTTTCCTGTAGCTTAGCTACTTTTAGACTCATGTAGTTAGGTAGCTTACATCAAAGCTACAAGATACAAAGAGAGAAAATGGACTGTGAATCCAGGCCAAAAAAAAAATTGGAAAAAATACAATGATCTGGGTGAATGAGAACATCTGTACATCTGGACAAAATCCATGATGATAGTCTGGTGTTGGTATGATGAGTCACAAATTAGGGCGAAACATTACAGACTGGCCAATCAGAGGTATTCATGTCACATGACGACAAGGGAGTCAGAGATAGAGGAACGTTTCAAGCGGAGGACTCAAAAAAATAAAATAAAAAATACAAATATAAATTAAAAAAACATACTTGAAAATGCCAGAGGGATTCTCTTCTGCAGATTCAATTTTTCCTTTAGTGATAAAGAAGACCTCCAGGAAACCCACAATAATGTGTGTCCTTGGCCATATTTACACAAATGTATGCATTTAGAGAAAACAATGCCCCGGACCTTAAGTTTTTAGTTGTTTACTCTGCAAACCAAAATCATAACTGCTCTCTTTATCTAAGACATCAAACACAAATTTAAGAACACACATTAAGGTGAGTTGAGTTCATGAAGTTTTACTGCACATAACCATTACCAACTGTTCCCAAACAACATACAAGTCATTGTTTCTTTTTTTGTTAAGATACAATAGATGCAGTTTTTTTACTGTAAGTAGAGAAAATGAATAACATTACAGGAGTAGCAAAGAAAAGGCAAACTTAATAAATACATACAGTGGGGTTCGGGGACCCCTACATGTAATTGTAGGGTGACCCCAGCTAAAGGACAGTTATTAGTAATGGACCCTCATTGGGTCCATTACTAATAACTGACCGGATAGCTTCCCTTGCAGCTTAGCTACATTTAATTGAGAGTAACTTGTAGCTTAGCTTACTAAATTCTCTAAGTAGCTTACCCATCACTGCTTATTCAGACAAGCCATTGAAACAAAAGAACCTGGGAGATCCGAACAGGGGCGCCGCTAGGGATTTTGGGCCCCATGAAAAGAATCTTTACAGGGCCCCCAACACAGTGTCATTATTTTTTCTGTATTATAATTTCATCATCATTAGTGGCCTCTTTGGGCCGCCCTCCATCATGGGCCCCTAGAATCCGTCTCCTTTACCCCCCCTTTTCGGCGCCCCTGGATCCGAACATTAGCATGAGAGCTAGCAGAAGCTAATTGCTGTCGCAATCTTTTTTGACTACCATTATGATGACAATCTATAATAAGGCTGAAGAATGTATGAGTTACTATTCAATGGCACAAATTACAGTGTGTTATCATAATGCATACAGTATTAAACGCAGCTTTGAAGCACTGTTGCCTCATATGATCAAATAAATAAAGGGAGTTGGCACTTACAAGCTTTAGGTTCTCTCTGAAAATCAAAACGATATGATAAAGTAGAGGAAATGTTTTTTAAAAAATGTCAAGGATAGCAAAAGGAAACCACAGTGACAAGTGACTGCCTCCACTGTGACTGATGAGCAAAACGTGGCCATGAGAATCGAGCGGCATGGAGACAAAGGTCTATACAAAAGAAACATACTGTGATGGTTCTGTGTGAATTATTAACAGATCCATACAGGCCAAATGTACTATTTGTAACAGTTTCTGCAACAAGAGCACGCAAGTCTGTTGTCATGGTGTTGAAGACAACCAATCCCATGCTGGATGTCAAAGGCTATCTATTTTCAAATACACGAAAAGACAGCATGTCAAGGCAACAGGTGTCCAACCCCTAATTGAAAGGCAATTATCTCCAAATGTGTGGAGATATGAAGTTTAGACAAGGTACTGTAGCACAGCCCCACGAGCTGGCATTCGTCGTATGTGCTGAGAAAAAACTGACGAGACAAATATCAGTGGGGACAAACAGTCAACAACAAAAAAAGGGGCAATCTTTATTTTGGTCAAATTTGAAAAGAAAGCTTGCCAAGCTACAGACCAGAAGGCAAAGCAAGGAAATTCATTTTTTTAGTGTAACGTTCACAGTAATAAGATAACTGCCTTAGAGGAACCACAGTCAGTCGGGACAAACTAAACATGAAGCAGTCTTGGAATGCACACAGAACCTTTACACACCAATAAATAATCAGAATCATTTTTAAAAAAATTGACAATTCAAGGTCTACTTGGATAGTCGCGTGATCAGGCGCACCAGGGATGTATTTTAAGGGGTGTTTTTTTTATTATTAGTTCTGTGCTTATTTGCTTACATATAAAGATAAATATTGTCACTGAATGCGCAGTAGCTTGCGATGATGACGTTACATTTTTGGCCCAAACGATTGTTCCCATATGTTATCAAGGGACAAATTTTCATGGCATCTGGGAATTGCTCTGATATGCTGCACTTAATCAGAATGACGATTCCAATCTGTAGTTCATTTGAAAGGTTATTTTACGGATTATCAACATCTAATTACAATAAAAAACATGACATTTTTAAGAGGCTTTTTGCGACTGCTTCATACAATATGGACAAAGGTCTTGGGACCAAATTATATGAGAGGTTGCCCTAGCATAAGGAACAATTTTCCTTTCCCCTTCTAACCTGATACTCACCATTAGAGCTACAGTACTTTGATGAAATAAGATTAGGTTCGTGATTTGTGTTTATATGACTGGCAATATTACAATTGTACTTTATTTATAAAAGATGGTCATTGTCTTTTTGCTATTGTGTGGTAGTTTGTCATGAAAAATAGTGTAATGTCTAAATTGAACAGTTTAAGAAATGTTTTCAGTGGCTTTGGCGACTTACTCAAAATGAGGTTACTCTCCTCCCCTTGAATGTATCTATTACATTGACTAACGGGGTACAAAAATGCACAGAAAGAAACCCTGCAGGAAGCTAACAATATATGAACCCAACATGGATTGAATCTCATTAGTCCATGCTGGACACCAACTGGGAAACCTGTTAAATGCAGATGCTGTGACAAGATGTGATGTGTGTGTGCAACCCATCTAAGCGAGGGGTCGTCTGGGGCTGTGCAAATGTTCTGTGCTGTAATGTGCTTTACCACACACTCACAGAAATACACTAAATGCACAATTGTGTGTAGCACCCCTACAAATAAAAATTTCCATGCAACAATTTACAAAACTAACTCATGTATGGCAACGTTTTCCATCTCGGGCACTTTCACGTTTGGATGATAAACTGATGCTTCCTGCTTTGTTTGAAGGCAGCGTTCACCTGTGTTCTACTGGTGGCTTAGGTAGGAAAAAGAAGATATGGGTTAGGCGTTTACACAACAGCTAGCTAACGAGGACGTCGAGGATCGCACGACACAAGCAGTGCGTTTGGGTCCCACACTCTGACGGCCGTTTTAGGTACAGACTGGGAAATATGGGAGAACAGCCTGCGCTAGACAGGCGTGTAAGCGGGGAGTGAGACGGAAAACAAAGATCATCACCACAGACGACGTGTCATCCATGCGTCTTTGAGTTCCACGTCACGGCAGCCGACTCGGCCCGTCATCCGCCATCCATCATCCAGCCCAGCGTTAATCCGTTTTCTTCTCTTCGGGATCTTTCTCGTCTTCCAGCCCGGCAGTCTCCTCCTCCTCTTCCTCCTCCTCCCGCTCATCTTCCTCATCGTCCTCCTCATCGTCGTCCGTGAGGCCCTCCCGCTTGAGCCCCTCCAGGTCGTCGGAGCCGTCGTCCGTCTCGGCTGTGCAGATACCGTAGCACATGAGGCTGATCACGCCCAGCGGCAGGCCGAACAGGAAGCAGCCCAGTAGCGGGGAGCTGCGGAACACTGACTAATAGGTGCAGAAACAAAAAGCAGGTGGGTATTGGGGGGGTCGGATGGAAAGGTTGGATAGGGGCGGGGCAAGGCGGGGAGAGTTAATTTGATGGAGCCATCATTCCTGTTGGCAAATTTACAGCCCGGCAGATGGCGCAAGAAGAAATAGTGCAAGGTGTGATCTATTTCTTGAGCAAATCTAACGATATAGGGAATGTGAGAGGAAAGTTGGTTCTGGAATATAAAACAGTGCTGGAGAGTGAATAGATCAATTTTCCCCTGCCTGGCCAAGTTAAAAGGTCAACAGGTTGGCATTTCAGCTCAATATTTTGCAGTACTCAGCTAGCTGTTCAACTCGTCCGTCAGAAGAATCAAGCTCACAACCCTGCAGCAGCAGGCCATATCCTTCACCACTAGGCCACAGCGTCCCCGAGCAGCAGCCGTAAACGTCAGAGCATTTATTTAATTCTACTTTAAAAGCGCCCCGTGGCTAATAAGTTAGCAGGCCCTAATGTAGACCACCGGAGACAGGAAGGAAGAAAGGAGTCCTAAATCACGGCCGAGCTGACAAGACAAATATCCTCTCCCCCTTCCAGTCATCGCCACGGGAAGAGCGTCGCTAACTACCGAGACCCAGCAACGTCAGATGTGACAGAGATGGGCATGCTATGCTAACACAGCTGGCCGCCATCCAGCCAGGCCTAATGCCGCTGCTGTCAAGGTAAGCAGTTAGATCTCGTTGGAGGCTTCTTATCTGCAGAGCATCCCATCATGTCACCGTTAGTGAGACAAGCTGGGACGACACGTTGTCCTCACTTTGATGCCGCGGAAAAGAGAGGGGAAAAAAATCCCTCCAAATGTTGCATTGGTTTTCCCTCGTTTGGTAATTCCCAGGCTGGCACTGCCAAACCTTGTCTGGCAATGAGTCCAGAGAGACATTAGCGGAAGTGACAACATTGCAATAATAATTTACCATATGTTTAAGCATTCCTCTCACAGCCATGGCACAGTAAACACAATATCTACACCCCGCTCAAAAAAAAAGGTGGGAGGAGATGGCAGTTGAGATACCTGACGCACATAATCACGTCTTCCTCTCATAAAGCTTGCCTTGCATATTGTCTTGGCTGCATGCGGCCCTGTGAAATGAGCTTTTTTTGTCTCTCAGAGGGAAAGTGCTACTTCTGTCAGCAAGCTTCAAGGAGCTCGCCGTGTGCGACAACACACACACCACATACGTCTATCGAGAATCTTTCCCTGAGTACTGCAATCTAAAGACTGCTCTTCCACAAGCGAGTAAAAGTAACAATCAACACTTAGAGATGATTAATTCCTGTTAAAACGTGTCGATATTCAAGGCTCACAAGTTAAAATGTGTGCAAACACTAACTCCACGTTTTATTTATTTCTTCTATTTACTATGTCTTTACTCTCACAGGGGAAATTGATGGATTAAAGGTTAATCAGTAACTAACTTATACAATGCAAATGTTCATGCTTATGACTTTGCCAATAGACCAACAGGGACTGTTTTTAGATTACCATTTCCAGTCAAAACTAAAACATATTTAGTAGAAACTTCCTTTTCTTAACCTTTTAACTTTGCCTAGTGCATTACTTAGTGCAATACTTTTGTTGTTACATTTGTTGTAATTAAAGTTGTTGCTTCCGCTACCGGACACCAAAATATAGATTTTGGTAACCTACTTATTATTGGGCATCTCAATAAATGATCTATTTGTGAATTTATCTCAGCAGTTCAAATAAAAGCGTGAAACTCAGTGATTCATGACACACAGCAAAACATTTAAAAAGCTAAATTCTTAATTTTATTCTAATCAGCAAATGATTAACAAAAGCCTTTAATAGAACTCCTAAAATCAGCATATGGAGATGCAGCCGGTAATTATTATTTTATTAAAGCCATTTAAGGTAATTTAATAGTTAAAGCTTTAACTTACTAAAAGAGCAAGAAATGAGCTGATCTTACCATAACAGTGGATCTGGCATCAAACGCCACTCGTTTGATCCTCTGAATGAAGCCGTCACCTCCCTGGGCCTGCAGGGAGACATAACTTTAATGGAGTCACCGGGGAGGAAATAGCTTATATGCTAATTTCACACCGGCGCCACTCGCCATCAGCGATTTGTCGCAATTACTTGAAGACAACGGCACAATCCGTAAAGAAGGACATTTTCAGTGCGTTTATAAAGAACAATTAACGTTGAGGTGCTCTTTAAAGCTTTAAAGGCTCACTGATTGAAAAACTTCACATGAGCAAACTGTCCCACTCGCCAAGACGGCCAATTAGTGACTTTGTGGGCGAGGTAGTCGAGAACTTCACAAAGGATTTGTTTATCCTGTGCAAGTTTGCTGTCTTTGTGTAATTGCATCAAATTCTCGGAAGCCAAGATGAAAAAAAACAGACAGAATCCCCTCTATGCTTTGAGAAGGAAAAAAAAAAAACACTTCATGACTGTCATGAAACCTGCAAATGAGGGCCCACCGCCTGTCAGTTTGCTCCTCCGGCGGCAGGCTCATGCTTCAGACATGGCTAACTACGCCGCCCGCGCTCAGCCGTTTCATCCTTCTGGATGACGAAGCAGCGGGACTTATTTTAGCTTGCTGGCAGTGCGCCTGTATATGCGCTTACTGAGTCCACATTATTGGGTATTCCTACACACACACACACAAATCAGAGCCAATACTAAAATGTATCAAGAAAAATTTTATGAAGCGTCTGCAAATGTCGGTTACTAATCACCACGACGTATTTCACCAGACATCCTAATAATTGAAAGTTAATTTGATGACTTATGATTTGGTGTGCTGGAAATACTGCAGCAGGGGTCGACAACTTTAAGCATACAAAGAGCCATTTCGCACCAAATAAAACCCACCCAGAGCCGCAAACTCTGTTTGATCCATAAAATGACGATAACACCACTTATAGTTTCATTACACTCATGCTATAGCATTCATGAAATCAAACACTAGACAGAAAACGACTCACCGAGTATTTTTGCTCTAATCAGCTTTATGCAGGAGTTCCGAAACTGCTCTTTCTCCTGTCATTTTCAGCTGGATATTTATTTGTTCTAGAAATGTCTGAGCATTTGATTTTTTGTTGTTTGCTATCTTCTCCCCACATGTTAAGCACAGTGGTGAACCAAACTAATCAACAGTGAAAGCAAATTAATCTGTCCATGAAACATTAAAAGTTCTATTTTCATCAGAAATGTTTTCTCTTTTTTGATTGCGAGCTCACCTGGGGGGTTGACCGCTAAAAACAATACAATTGCTTTGTAGCAAAAGATGATGCATACGGGGTGTGATGTACATTTCGATTGACAAAACAACCATTACATTAAAATAAAATAACTAAATAAAACTAAATAAATAAAAACTAAATAGATATTATTTATTGACATTTTGCTAACGAGAGCGGAGGTACGAAAAAGCCATATGCGGTTCCAGAGCATTCTCATTTGTAATAACCGGCTCGTTCTACAGTAATTGGCGGGAGTGTGACGGGAGTAATCCATTCTGCCTCTAGATTACTCTACCAATGCACCCACAAACCGCCAACAATACTTTATTGTTTTCATTTCGTGACTTGACTATTGACAAAAAATTGTTATTATAAGCGCTAACACAGATATACAATTTTTTGCCGCGCTGTGATCACAGAGAGCTAACTTGCTTGTGCTGACCGGATGAAAGTTAATTCTAGATTATGAATCATAGATAGATAGATAGATAGATAGCACTTTATTGATTCCTTCAGGAGAGTTACCTCAAGAAAATTTAAATTCCAGCAGCAGTGTACAGAATTGAGATCGAATTTATAAAGTAAAAAGTAAATAATGGGGGTATAAATGGAAATAAAATAAAAAATATAACAATAAGAATACAAATAAAAGGCAACAATAAGAAAAAAAATATAACAGTAAAAATAAGAATATAACAAGAGAAACTAGGCAGTAGTGACCACGTTATGAAAATGTATTGCACTGTTTTTTGTTGCAGATCATGCCTTTCACCTGGATAGTAGAATGTTCTGGCCATAAACTGAGAAGTTGGTTATTTGTGACATTCAACTTAGACCCACAAATGGCGAGAAAGACACAAAAAGACGCTCATTTGCGTCGCCGGCTTTTTTTTAACCTTTCGTGAGGATTATGGTTAATTCTTCATCTAAACAGGAAGATATGAACATCCCATCAGTCGGCATTCTATTGAGAGTAGACATACTGTAAATTATTATTTTTATTACGTTGGTTGTCTCTCATGAAGTCTGTCATGATTAGTGGTGGTGGTGTTGTCGAAGATTAAAACGAACGTTGTGATGCATCTGTGAAAATAATACACCGCCATATGCCTAAAATGAGCAAAATACGTAAATATTACTGTTATTATGAATGTACCTGTAACTAAATTACATATAAACATAGTTACAGCATGTATATAAAACCTTGATGGAGGTGTTTGGATTATTTTAAGAGTGCTTTATAGGCGGAAGAGCGCAACTCACATTGGCTCCATTGTTCGCTGACTTTTACTGTATTTACGTTTATTTACGAATTAGAATGCATGAAAAAAGAAAGTGTTCTTGTCTCACATAACGATTGTTAATGATAGGCAACATTCCCCCCCACAAAAGTGCCGTTTCCCTTTAGGTTGCATCATTGCAAGCAGAAGGCCTTCATTGGGATTGGCTGGCAACCTTGCTGACACTAAGACTGTCCAGGCCTTCAACTGCAGTGTGAGGTTTCCAGTGTTTACCCATCGGGACGTCTGTTTGTTATCGCGCAGAGGAGAGGGCCTCTGCTTGTTTGGCTTATGGTTTGGTACATGTAGCGACAATAGCTTCCTGAGCGGCACGCGGATTACAATGCAGAGCGGTGTACTAATCTTGTTGTTTGACTTGGAATTATTTGGGGATAATCTATTCAGAAAGGATGGCGATGTGAAATCTACACATGCAAAAAGAAGATTGCAACAACTACCTATTAGAAATGCGAGGCAAAATGCTTGATTAATCAGACTACTGGTGTGATTACGGTGGTAAGTACAAGAGGGAGGCAGACGCTGAGCCGAATGCATAAACACCAAGAAGTGTGAAGAGAGGAGAGGGGAATTCAGACCTGTGCAGAACCGTTCAGAACGCTGCTGATGAACTGGACCAGCTGCTCCACGGTCTCTGTGGGCTGGCTTGGCAGGAAGTACTGCTCGTTGGATGTGTTGAGGATGATAACCGAGGGCACCGTCACCTCTCTGAAGGGGGACAAAGACAAAAAAAAACATCTTTAATCCGCTCAACACCTCGGACTGCAATCATCAAAAGGCTTCATTTGGTAGGAACAAATTGTGGCGTTCCAAGAACAAATTACCATACAATGGCGTGATAAACATAGCCTTTGTACTCTGCTGCACTTTTCTCATGGGAATTCTTTCAGAGAGAGTTCTTTATTGGTGCGGGAAACAGACAAAGCAGCTGGATTTCTCCTCAATGTTGCAAACAGATTGCAAGCAACTCAAAGTTTCAAGGCTTCAAAAAAAGACACTGAATGCCCACTAAAGACCATTTTCATCAAGCAGTACAGTTTGCTTTATTCAAAGGTCTATGCATTAGAACTGAACCCAACCACAGGTTGACAAAGATGTCCTCTATTGACCCATCATGTGTGTAGTGTGTGGCCTTCCTGTTCTTTGTTGAATTGACTTTACACTATGTCACCACGCTATCATATCACGCTATTTACATAGGTGACGTAGCTATCGACATCCCACATACATTACTGAATGGCAAGATTGACAACAGATGAATAAACCAATAAATGGCCTGGATCAATTATAATTGTTATGTAAACAGTCCTCTTCATCATGCTGTTCACATTTTTGTCATATGAGACCAACACAATGCCTAAAAAAGTAATTGCCATGCTTCAGACAGGATGTTCTCAGAGGGAAGTGGCCACTGAGCTTAAAGTGTCATTAGCATGTTGCAATATTAGAATTGCCAACCTTGCAGAAATTGTAATACATTTTCAGATTTAATCTCTACACTAGGGTTATTTCGATACCAACACACAAAAATTACATCGCTAACTTTTTTTAGTAACATTAGTAGAAATGACTGCACAACACATGTGAGCACTGAGTCAAAATGAGCCAGCTTTTCCCCTATATTTACTAATTACAAATATGGCGCTTCTGGTTCGCCCTCCCCATAAACAATAATGCAACTGTGACCGTATGCATCGTACGTGTCAACACACACCTACTACACACCTGATTTGCCAGAATAGACATAGCAGAAGGGAGCCGTTTTTCAACTTTATCAAGGTACGCATTAAAAGTGAAACGAGAGTCTTACTTCATGCTAATCACGTACAAGCGGCCATGAAAAACAAAGCATTTGCTGCACGAGTGTGAGCGGAGTACCACCTCCGCAAGCCTAAGAAGTGTGCTTTACATGTGCAGAAAAAAACTACTCAACCTTTTTCGTTTTGTATGAGTGCTAAGAAGACAAAGCTTAGGAACACTTGGCCTTCCTGGTGAAATACGAAAACCAGTGGTATTCAAAATGTGGCCTTTTAATGGACCAGTGATAGACAAAAGAAAAAAAAGGCATAACCTATTGAAAAAAGGCTGAAATGTTGGTACTGGTAAAAAAAAATATATATATATATATATATATATATATATGTATATATATATATATATATGCCTAAAATATGTGTTTTAGCCTACTTCATTACTATATCAAAAAACTTTAAGAACAATATTGTTTGTTATGATGTACTGGGAGGCTGTATGTCGCTGCTGTCTTTTTAGAATGTAAAAAGGTAGACTATTGTTATTTATAGGGATGATGTTCGTTAAGAAATTATCGAGTTCGAGCCCATTATCGAATCCTCTTATCGAACCAATTCCTTATCGAATCTCTTATCGAATCCAGATGGGTTGTTGTGTGTGCACTGAGTTCCAAAAGCCAAAGATGTTAAATGACTGGGCCGGCACGCTGTTTATATGGAGGAAAAGCGGACGTGACTGAGGACAGTATGCGGCTGTTATAGGGTGAAGGTTTCAGGTGAGAGAGGACGCTAAAG
The DNA here is from genome assembly GCF_033978685.3 of Nerophis lumbriciformis. Classification (NCBI taxonomy): domain Eukaryota; kingdom Metazoa; phylum Chordata; class Actinopteri; order Syngnathiformes; family Syngnathidae; genus Nerophis; species Nerophis lumbriciformis. Next base: position 36,465,077 of record NC_084554.2, on the reverse strand, counting down.
GCACGACCCCAGTGAGCATATAGTGCTGCTATGTTTATTGTTTATTGTTTATTGAATGGATCCCCATTAGCTGACGCCAAGGCGACTGCTAGTCTTCCTGGGGTCCATATAGGAGCATACAAAATGAAAAATGCAAAGAATACATGCAATAACAGACATTATACAATGGAAAAATACAACATAAGATAAAAAGCTAGTTAAAACCAGTATTACAAATTCTCGTCATGTGGGCAGCTGCAATAGGTGTATCTTCAAAGCTGTCTTGAATGACAATTTACTTTGTGAGAGATTAATGTGAGATGGCAACCGATTCCAAAATGATGTACATCTATACATGACTGTATGTTTGAGGAGATTGGTCCTGGGAGCAGGAAGTGCCAAATAGCCATTGCTGGCATTCCTAGTGTCATGAATATGTGTATTAGTTGATTTTAAAAACCGTTTGTAAAAGTAATCTGGTGATTGATCTAAAATGATAGTTCTAAAGAACATAATGAGACTACAATGCATCTTTTGTTCAACAGACAACCAGGACAGGCGTGAATGCATAAATGCAATATTAGTGTGCAAAGAACATTTAAGTACCAGTCTAGCCGCTCTGTTCTGAACAAGTTGCAGTTTGTTCAGGTCAGACTTAGTCGTAGCGGACCATATTATAGGACAGTAATGAAGATGACAGAAAACCAAGGACTGTATGACTTGAGCCATTGTTGAGGATGTGCGTTGTATATAAAAAAATTGCACAAAAACATATCATTAACATGGACGAGGTGCCGCTCACTTTCGACATCCCGGTGAAGCACACTGGAGAAGAAGGGGACCAGGATGGTAGCGAATCGATACGCACAACGGGGCAAGAGAAGTCGGCTTTACCTGTTGTGCTAGCTTGCTATGCTAATGGACAACGAGACTGACTTTGAAAATGACGAGAGGGAATCTGGCGTGTTTGATGGAGAACTTGCCCAGCTGTTCATTTCAGACACAGAAGATGAGGACTTTGATGGATTTGTGGATGAGGATTGTTAAAAAAATAATGTGAGTACATTGATAAATACTTCAATAAAGTACAACCGAACTCAGCTTTGCTCCTGCTGCCCTTTTAAAACAGCGTCCATGCATGCTAGCGTATGTTTTAAGATACCGTCGATCATAATATGTTATTAGAGCGTATCAAAACACGTATTGGTATGTCAGACTTAGCCTTGTCTTGGTTTAACTCTTATCTTACTGACAGGATGCAGTGCGTCTCCCATAACAATATGACCTCGGACTATGTTAAGGTAACGTGTGGAGTTCCCCAGGGTTCGGTTCTTGGCCCTGCACCCTTCAGCATCTACATGCTGCCGCTAGGTGACATCATACGCAAATACGGTGTTAGCTTTCACTGTTATGCTGATGACACCCAACTCTACATGCCCCTAAAGCTGACCAACACGCCGGATTGTAGTCAGCTGGAGGCGTGTCTTAATGAAATTAAACAGTAGATGTCCGCTAACTTTTTGCAACTCAACACTAAGAAAACGGAAATGCTGATTATCGGTCCTGCGAGACACCGACGCCTATTTATTAATACCACCTTAACATTTGACAACCAAACAATTACACAAGGCGACTCGGTAAAGAATCTGGGTATTATCTTCGACCCAACTCTCTTCGTTTGAGTCACACATTAAGAGTGTTACTAAAACGGCCTTCTTTCACCTCCGTAATATCGCTAAAATTCGTTCCATTTTGTCCACTAGCGACGCTGAGATCATTATTCATGCGTTTGTTACGTCTCGTCTCGACTACTGTAACGTATTATTTTCGGGTCTCCCTATGTCAAGAATTAAAAGATTAAAATTGGTACAAAATGCGGCTGCTAGACTTTTGACAAGAACAAGAAAGTTTGATCATATTACGCCTATACTGGCTCACCTGCACTGGCTTCCTGTGCACTTAAGATGTGACTTTAAGGTTTTACTACTTACGTATAAAATACCACACGGTCTAGCTCCATCCTATCTTGCTGACTGTATTGTACCATATGTCCCGGCAAGAAATCTGCGTTCAAAGAACTCCGGCTTATTAGTGATTCCCAGAGCCCAAAAAAAGTCTGCAGGCTATAGAGCGTTTTCTATTTGGGCTCCAGTACTATGGAATGCACTCCCGTAACAGTTAGAGATGCTACCTCAGTAGAAGCATTTAAGTCCCATCTTAAAACTCACTTGTATATTCTAGCCTTTAAAAAGGGATTTGAATCCATGGAATTGGTTCTTTCCTTATCGAACAATCGGGAAAACCGGTTTCGAACATCATCCCTAGTTATTTATGAGCATATTTATCAGCACAGTATTGTTTGTTTTGATATATGCCACGGCTGTTCATTTTGAATAGATATCGTAGCTATCTCTTAGCAGCTGGTACTGCAATTTAAATTCTGTGCACAAATATGTGAAAGGAGAGTGACCTTAAAATACTTGACACTTTGAAACACTTTTCAATAAACTACTGAATTTTAAGGTACATTGGTTCAGTTTTTTTTCTTCCTGGAATTAAAAATCATGAAATTTACAGTGGTCTCAAAAATCATGAAAT
>NC_084554.2:36432500-36457500 GCF_033978685.3 Nerophis lumbriciformis | reverse complement strand
CGGGGGTCTCTGTTGTGGTATTTTAGGCTTCATAATGCGCCACACATTTTCAATGGGAGACAGGTCTGGACTACAGGCAGGCCAGTCTAGTACCCGCACTCTTTTACTATGAAGCCACGTTGATGTAACATGTGGCTTGGCATTGTCTTGCTGAAATAAGCAGGGGCGTCCATGGTAACGTTGCTTGGATGGCAACATATGTTGCTCCAAAACCTGTATGTACCTTTCAGCATTAATGGCGCCTTCACAGATGTGTAAGTTACCCATGTCTTGGGCACTAACACACCCCCATATCATCACAGATACTGGCTTTTCAACTTTGCGCCTATAACAATCCGGATGTTTTTTTTCCTCTTTGGTCCGGAGGACACAACGTCCACAGTTTCCAAAAACAATTTGAAATGTGGACTCGTCAGACGACAAAACACTTTTCCACTTTGTATCAGTCCATCTTAGACGAGCTCAGGCCCAGCGAAGCCGATGGCGTTTCTGGGTGTTGTTGATAAACGGTTTTCGCCTTGCATAGGAGAGTTTTAACTTGCACTTACAGATGTAGCGACCACTGTAGTTACTGACAGTGGGTTTCTGAAGTGTTTCTGAGCCCATGTGGTGATATCCTTTACACACTGATGTCACTTGTTGAAGCAGTACAGCCTGAGGGATCGAAGGTCACGGGCTTATCTGCTTACGTGCAGTGATTTCTCCAGATTCTCTGAACCCTTTGATGATATTACGGACCGTAGATGGTGAAATCCCTAAATTACTTGCAATAGCTGGTTGAGAAAGGTTTTTCTTAAACTGTTCAACAATTTGCTCAGGCATTTGTTGACAAAGTGGTGACCCTCGCCCCATCCTTGTTTGTGAATGACTGAGCATTTCATGGAATCTACTTTTGTACCCAATCATGGCACCCACCTGTTCCCAATTTGCCTGTTCACCTGTGGGATGTTCCAAATAAGTGTTTGATGAGCATTCCTCAACTTTATCAGTATTTATTGCCACCTTTCCCAACTTCTTTGTCACGTGTTGCTGGCATCAAATTCTAAAGTTAATGATTATTTGCAAAGAAAAAAATGTTTATTAGTTTGAACATCAAATATGTTGTCTTTGTAGCATATTCAACTGAATATGGGTTGAAAATGATTTGCAAATCATTGCATTCCGTTTATATTTAGATCTAACACAATTTCCCAACTCATATGGAAACAAGGTTTGTATGTATGTATATATATATATATATATATATATATATATATATATATATATATATATATATATATATATATATATATATGTGTGTAATTATTATATATATTTTTTTTTTAATTGGGACTTCCCGTGGGCCAGATTTTGCACGCTGGCGTGGACCCCTGCTCTAGAGCTTTACACTCTTTTAGAGCAATATTGAATTGCTGTGTGAGGCTGAGCCAATCAGTGGCCACGATACCAAACAGCACGCTTCGATTGGTTTGGTCTCCTCTAGTGGCCAAAGCCATTGTAGTGTTCATACTTTTAGTCTATTTTGCCATTTTTATGCTTAATTTAGGACCAATAATGTATAAAAATAATTTTCGTGGATTAAAATCCGCAATGTGGTCAAGCTGCAAAATTTTAAGCGCGTTGTGGCGACAGACGATTGTACATGTTTAACTATGTAAACAAACATACACAATATAGCGTGTACACATGTGTATGACAGGATTCATGGAAAATCATCAAAGACCATAAACAGTAGGATGCGTAAGTCGTCAGCCATTTTGGTTTTCAGGTTGCATTTTTGGGGGGGGGATTTGGTTGGGTTGCATTTTCGCCTCTTTTCTGTTCTTTTAGAATGCGTCTTGATTTGTAGATTTTGGACTTGTCAGTCAGTTGCATTCTGGGTATATGCTTTCTTAATATGCATCACCTAACCTTTGGGACAATTGCTGTTTTGAAAGAAAATAAGGGGGTAGTTTACTACAGTCCCGGAAATAAATGTAATTGCTACATAATGTCCTCTCTATGTGTGTGCATGTGTCCATGGTGAAAGTGGTGGCAGCCTGATGCCAGACAGACTGCTGCCAGGATGCAGTAATCGCTGTGATGACAGAAAGAGGGATAAAAAACCATCAGATTTATTTTCCCCGGCCCTCCTGGGGGAAGGGGATTAGTGGACATTGACAGGCCAGGATTTCATCCCTCAAAGGAGGGCAATTAATCCTGTCCCGCAGCATCCAAAAAAAGTCAGTCCTGGAAAACTGAGCGCCGTGCTCGTGGGGGGAAAAATAAAAAATAAACCATCGGGAGGCCAATCACGTCGTTTTATCCTAGAGACTATTTAACTTTGGCCATTTGAAGAACAAATGCGTTCATCTGTTAGTGAGTCTCTCTTACTAAGGCACATTATGTCATCTGCCGCATTGGCACACATGATTGGCCGGATAATTAAAAGTGAGGCATGTCAGGGCCTTTATTCGCATAACATTTGCATTTGGCAGCATTGTTCGCTATTACCGTACACTACATGTCGCTATAGATCCAGTGCGTTATAGGCTTTACTATCATCAAACATTCTACATGTGAGGCGAGATGGCACAGGGAGTAAGTGAAGAGGAAGAGGGGGCTGTCTCACCCCATGATGAGACCGTTGATGTAGTCGTTCCCGTCCATGTGGCCAAACTGGAAGTCTCTGTAGACACAAGGCCGCATTAATTAAGTGTTGAAGCTTAAGTACACAAAAACACAGAAAAAAAAGAAGTCCAGTACATTTCCTGTCTCGGTGGAATGCAAACAAACTACCTACCTCAGTTTGCATGAAGCGTGAGAGAGGGATTTTGGAAATAATCATCAGAGCGACAAGAAGAGGAATTCAATTTGAATCTCATTGTGTGGCACCATGTCAGCAGAGTGCATTATGGGTAGTTCAGGTAGGAAAGACTGATTACCTTCTCTCTCTATTCATTTTGCTGCCCCATGCTACATAATGGCGCCTGCGCTCATATCAATGGTGAGATTATGAGACGGAAGCATGTCATAAATCCAGTGAACACAATATGAAACATCATTCTGGCTTATTGATCATTTTGCTGACAGCACTGAGGCAGCCTGGGAGTTGAGCTAATAAAAAGTTTGAATTTGAATGTCATGTCGATTAAGATACATGCAGATACAAAAGCTGATGAGATGTAATCACTTGTTTTTTTTTATTATCAATTTAGGTCTTCCTATGACTCGGAATCCTGGCAGCTTACTTCAACTTTCCCCCCAGGAAATGGAACTATAAACCAGGGTATCCATTGGAGGCGTATTTATTATCAGATAGACTTAGTGGTTTCCGTGGTGAAGAGTTCTAAAATTGAATCTTGTGGCCTTTCAAGAGTGGGAAGGTAGATGCTATCTGGGACCTATAGAAGCAGTCATGTTTCAAGTAAAGAACGGCCAAACAAGAAGAGTTCAACTTCCACATTTCCAGCTATTTCTAACCCAATTTTCCCAAATACCTTTATTTCGAAATTCCTAACACACTTATACCATTGTTATTTTGCACACAAAGATAGATGATTAAGCATGATCTTTTAGAACAATTTTGATTGACAAGTGAAATAAAAACAATTTTGACTAATGCACATTACTACTGGGGTTCTGATACATCATTTGCAGGCTTTCTGAGCGGCTAAGAGGCTAATTTGCTGTACCTGTTAAAGTGCTGTCTGTATTCCTTCGCCACCTTCTGAATCATGGCTTTTAATCTAAAAAAAAGAAGAAAAAAAAGATTGCAATGTCATGGGCAAACTACTGTGCAATTCGTGGCAATATGCAAACAAGCGAGGCAAGTATTATCTTGATTGGACAGCTGTGCACTCAAAGCGGCGGCCGTGCTTTGTCATTTCGCCGTGCTTTCCTCGTACCTGCCACTCTCCTCTGTGGGGTCCTTCTCGTCAATGACTGCGATCGCCACCAGTTTGCCTAAAGAGAGCAGACGGGGGTGGGTATTACAAATGGGAGCATGTGAGAGGACAACGGTTGGGGAGATAGGCTCCAAAGGAGCTCAAGGGGACACAAAATAAGGTGACTATCTTACTTACTAATTAACATTTAGTTGGATTTGGACACAAATGACAGAGTTGGGGAAACATGATAAACACTTGAGCAAACACATGACATATGCTTGCTTCTACAGCATGCTCAGGCCTCCATAAAGCGTGTTGTGACAAGAGTGACCCCTGGCGGTGACAACTGTTGGCTGTCAGTTTTACTGCTATTGAGCTATTTCAGCAGTTTGTTTTCATAGATCGTTTAAACAAACTTGTCTTATTAACTGCAACATAAAAACAGTTCATGCATAATGTTTGTTTTACATTACATCTTTATGTTAGCACATTATTTGGTTTTAAAGCAGCTAATAAGAGCAACTAAATCTATACTATTATATTCACCGGAGCCTATTGTGATTGATAGAAACTGTTCCACAAATGTGACCATACACTTTTTTTATGTTGCAGTGGACTACAAATACGAGCCTGTTTCACAGTCACTTCTCCTTGAACAAAACATATCTACATGGTCAAACTACTCTGCAAGCTGCAGGTACACAGGCACTTAAGACAGGGACGCAATGCTTAATGTCACTGTGAGTTACGATGTGTGTCTGACCAAGCTGCAAAGCGTGAAAATTGTATTCCACCAGGTCCGTTTAAGGCATGCAACTGTGTGCACTCAAGAGCGAACCACACGCCTCCGATATGTAATCTTTGAAAGTAGCAGTCTCCAGCTTTAATCAGCAACAGCCTAGGTCTAATTAAAATGCATGTTTGCCTGGTAGTAGTGCTTGTTAGAAGAAGTACGGAAACAGGAAGCAGCTAAATCAAAGCAGTCATCACAGGAAAGCGCACATTAAGGGCCAAAATACTGCATCTAATATTAGATCATCACTTTAAAATTGCTGCTTAAGACTTTCTACTTAACTCCCACCCACCCCAAGCTTCCTGCGGGAGGGGAGGTCTGCAAGGTAGAGCAGGATGGTATACATTTTAGAAAACAGTGACAACCCTAATGAGCAGCTATTAAGGGTGTAATGATTGTTATCATGATGACAGGAAGTGAATTTGACCTGTGTCTCCGAGCTCGTACAGCGTGAAGCCATCGATCTGCAGATACCCTTGGAAGCGCTCTCTGTTGACCCACCCAGACAAACCGCCGTCCTCGTACTCTGCAAAAGAGGAACGCAAATTTTTATCAACACAACTTGTTAATAACAACTAAAGGTCAGCCAATTATTTGCCGATATTTGGCATTTTGACATATATCGGTATCAACCTTTTTTTAGCTGAGTTCACAGCTGCGCTCACGCAGCAAAGCCCCGCCCCCCCTTGTTTCCTTATGGAATGCTGATCGTCCACATTACGTCTCCTCTGCTTACATGAACTTGTCAAAACTTACATTTTTTTGCCAGGAATCCCAATTTTTTTGGGTTTTTTTAGTGTCTTCCTCCCGTTTGTTTTTCACTACTGCAGCAATGGAGTCGCACGACAAGCCTCAGTCCACAACACTTGGAATGTGGGAATTCATTAAAGGAGCACGACGAGTTTCATGTTCCATGATTCAAACAAATAACGCGACAGAGCGGTTGAAGATGGATAGATGGACATGAAGACGGTAGAATCTCTGCAAAAAATCCAAACTATGTTAAAATTTTAAAAATAGGAGACATATTATATAAGTAAAGAAGAACAGGCATGTAGGAGATTTCCCATATTTTGAAGAGCAAACGTCTATGCTCCTCTTAGACACGTAATAAAGATGTTTGTGAAATCCCCTGATGTGTTTTGGTTCTAAATTACCACAACATTAGTGCCACATAAAACATTAAGTCGCTGCTGTGATTCCTAAAAAAAAATTTTTTGACAACTTAAAGCCATGTCCAGTTGTTTACTGACGTATACTATTCATGTTTACCTAACTTTTACTGCAATGGATATCGGCTCCAAATATCGGTTATCAGCCTCCTTAACTACTAATAATCGGTATTAGTCCTGAAAAAAAACATACAGATCAATCTCTAATAACAATTTTAATCCATGGCGTGACACATTAATTGTTGTCCGCATGCAACAAAAGGAAGGGGTGTATTTCAGACATTCAAGAAGAAAACAGGCAATGTCTCGTGTGAGAGCCACATGTTGCCACTCACACATCTGGAGGCCACATGCAGAGCACAACCAGCTCCACTGGATTAATAATAGCAACGTAGGAGAGTGTCTGCAAAGCGCTAAGAGCGACTACAGGACGTTCATTATCAACCTCTAAAGTAGCTGGGACCCCATTACGACATGTTAATAAGTTATCATGGCCTTACAGCTGCCGTGAGAGTAATTACAGGAGGGCCGATGACTTTGACGCACTTCTTAAGTGGCCCCTTAAAGGGCCTGAGAGGCTGATGCTATACACGACGCCAGAAAACCTGGAGAGCTTTATTTTTCAAGCGCAAGGTCACTGCTTCTCTGTGTTACTGGCATAGATATTAATGCTGAGATTGTGCTGCACAGAAAGCTGCTGAGTCGACTCCAGCGCATTCTTTCCACAGATGTTGTGGATTTATGGGCTGCATGCAGACACTCTTCCCCCAGGGGCAACGGCGAGCTGAAGGCCCTATAGTGGGCTGGGGGCAGGCTGCTAAATCAACTTCGCCCTGCCGCAACCTGACACACATGCTTACTGCATCTGCTTCACCTTCAAACAAATTAGAGATGCCCTCATCCTGGGTGCTGGTCCCAGACATCTCAATACAGCAGGGTGCGAGGGACAAGGATGAGGGCCAGGAATAAAAAAGACATTGGGAGGAGCGAGAGAATCCAATGTCAAGAGCAGAGAGGACGATGGCATGCACAACGAGAAAGGCTAATCGAACAAAGACCTCTTGATCCGAACCCAAAACACAGACAAAGTAAATTTATGCTTAATAATTATCAATAAACCGAATTCAAATTTGCTAATCTGTTTATTCACAAAACAACAAATATCAAGGACTCCGCCATCTGCATCTTTGCTGACGTGCACATAGGCATTGCGGCCGAGAGACGTCATTGGTGTGCATTATCTTCAGATGCTCGGCGGTGTCTTGTCATCGCTGTCATGGCCTGTTAAGCGGCCCGTCACTTAAACGCCACCAGTTAATGTGTATGCAAAGCAATTCTGCCTCACAGCTGGCTGCATTTTGTACGTTCCCATAGGAGGTGCGCCACAGTCAAACTCCGAGTACGAGGAGAGATTAGCGAGGAGACTTTAAGCCGAGCATTAAGTGGGACGGCCTAAAACTCAGAAAGACGTTTTAAAAAGCAGCCTCCTCGGCGAGCAGGACGACGCCTGCATGTGATATTGCATCAACGCCGACCTTCCTGCTAATTACACTCCTTAGCCTCATGTCAAGCAGCATGATCAAAACCTCCTGCGGCGCAGTGACAGAAGACACCCGCTTCAGCTTCTGTAGCATGACACTGAGGATCCCGGGAATTAAATATGCATAAGCCACGACGCTGCGCTCTTATTTAAAATATTTTAAAAAAACAGGCAACGCTGCGGCGGCTTCTGATGTGTGCTAAAGCAATAAAAGATAAACAAGGCCCCGAGGAATTATTCACGCAAAAACGAGAGGCTGGATATAGACGGTGTGGCGCTCTTCATCGGCACAAGAATGAGAGCAGTAAATGTGCTTGGAATCCAAGTGGGGGAGGAAGATTTAGGTTTTCTAGGAACTGCAAACTCGCAGGCAACAACAATGCAGTCTATATAAAATAAAACTCAATGTGTTGTCAACCGTGAAGAATTTGTGCAATCTAGCCTTTGTATCAACAACAATGTTTTTTTATAGTGGCTGTATCTTGAAGAAACACAAGCAGAAAGGATTTGACTCCTTACCAGAGCACCGCAGATTCTGGTCTGCTGCCTAAATGGGCTGTCATTGAATAAACAGATCATAAGAAAGAGGAGACATAAGGCTACCATTGGGGTGGAACAGTCGGCCATAATTACGCTATATTACGTTCCTTCATTGTAACGTCACAGTTTGATTTATTTGAGCAAAGATTTTGATAAAAGGAAAAAGTGAGGGCCGTCAAAAATAACGAGTTAATTCACGTGACTGCAGACTTCATGAGAGCCAACAAACATAATAAAACAGCCCTTACTGTACAATGTCTGCTGTCACTCGAATGCCGACTGATAAAATGTTACTATAAAAACCGTTTAGATGACGAATGAGTCATAATCCTTGCGAAGAAAAAGGGAGGGTGGAACAAAGCGCAGACTAAGCAACTTTTCATGTCTTTCTCACCATTTCCAGGTCTAGATTGGATGCCAAAGTTGAGCAACTAGTCGGATATGTCCTCATTCTTCTACTATCTAGGTGAGAGGCATTATGTATGATCTAGAATTAACTTTCACAAGCTCCAAGGCGAGAAAGCAGCTCACCAGCTGATATCAATATAGCCACACAAGCTATTTAGCTCTCTCTGATCACAGCGCCACTATAAATAGTTTGTTTGCGTTAGTGCTTATAATAACAATATAATGATACTTGGTTAATATTCAAGTCCCGAAATGTAAATGGAGTATTGTTGGCGGTTTTCGGGTGATTATTTAGAGGGATGTATGGGCTCAATTGTGAGCAGAGTTAAAATGCTTAAAAAGCAAAAATACATTTGTCGTCTTGTCTTTCATATTGATTGTGAACGATAGGCAATTTTTTTTAAAGTGCAGTTCCCCTTTAAATTATGCAACCAAGCAATAACCTGTGATTAATCATGATTTATCACAATTCAAAAGTGTAAATAATCTGATTAAAAAAATTTTGTTAAAAAAATATTGCTATAGATTCAGAAAAATTGAAGGACATGGGAGTCACTTGAATTCATTTTGTGTATTGAATATGCTCAAACGAATACAATGTAGGTCAATATACTTTGTAAAAGCAATGTATAGGCTGTGTGTAATAGGTGAAAACAATTTTGGAAACATTTTTTTAAGCAGTGAGCCAATAAAAAAGCAAGCCGTCGGCCAAAAATTAAAAATGTTTAGTAAAATAAGTTTATTTTTGCTTAAGTGCAGCATTATTAGTTTCAACTTGCAGCCTTTTTGCTTACATAAGGTTAAAAAACATGGCTTAAACAATGTAAGTGTCTCTAGGTTTCTCCTTGGAACCATCGCTCGCCATGACTTAGGGCGATTGAGACAAAAATAATAATCACAATTATTTTGATTGATATTGTAATCACGAATAATAACACAATTATTCATTAATTTGAAAACATGAGTATTTATTGTACCACCAAAACCTAACTTTAAATGTGTTTAAAAAAAACTATATAAATTAGTAACGAACTCACCAAAAGAAGTAAAATAACAATAGTAACAATAAAATTAAACAACAATAGCAAGATTAAACAAATACAATTCAGTTTTTTCGGTCTTTTTACCCACTTATTTTACCACCATGAGTGTGTCAGGGATAAATAAGCGCTACCCGACACATTGTTTTCCCCTGAAAATTGTCATTCTCTTTACAATGACAGCATTCAGAATTCAGAATTTGCATGCACGTTGCACGGCCCATTCATCGTATTTTTCGATTATTATATTTTCATCATTGGGAGAAGCCATATTCAAAATCAAACTCAAAAATCTATTAATTTTTCAGCCCTATCTTTAAACCAATATCTGCTTCAGTGCCAAACGTCTCGGCTTTTTGTCCGCTTTTACGCACATTACCCAGGCTTGTGGAGGAGAGTACACTTCCTGACCCCCTTATCGCAACAAATGCATGAAGAGAGACATTGGCAGTGATTCCCCGCAACCCCTACTGGCAGTGAAAACACAAAGTACCAGTCCCCATTAAGGACTGTGGTGGAAGGAAACGGCTAAAGAGCAACACTTGACAGGCCGACACATCCATTTATTCATTTGCCCTACGCCACAAGTTCTGTGGTCTCCCACGCCCACATCCGCCAAACCACCCACCCGAGTCTGCTATGCGAGTGCACCCGGGAAGCAAACCGCCATTTACGGGCCTAACGGCACACGCAGCCAAAGACAGTGTAGCGGTCGAGGCCCATGGCGAGGAGAAACCGATGAAAAAAATGCAGTTTCATGGGGGGGGAACTTGTTGACAGAACGGAGGACGACCTAGTTTAGTGCTAGATTAGGAAAGGGAGCAAGACTTACCATCATATGTGAAGTAGGCGTCGTCTTTAAAGACGATGACCGCAGGGAGCTCTGGCAAGGTGACAGACTGAAAACAAAAACATATTTTAAAGAAATGTGTGTTTTGCTTACATGGAGAACAACAAACGAGACTGTAAGCCTGCAATGATTGCATGTAGAGCCTACATATACAGTTGAGTAGCGCAACATTAGGTTACATACTGTATAATATTCATCATATTTAAAATAGGGCTGTCAACATTAACGCGTTAACTAATGTGATGAATAAAAAAGTTATCGGGTTGTCATAAATGAATGGAGTTTTATCACAGTGTTTGTTTTGACCGCCATTGTGCTCTGCGCCCTTCAAAACAAACTCATACAGAACTTTATATGAAACGGAGGTAATCAGTTGGTATCACAGGTACAAATATCCTTATCGTCGGCACACATCAAGTTTAAAATAGCATCTTAAAGCAAAACATGAACGTGAGGATGGCGTCGCTAGCATGAATGCTACATGGACGCAGACAGAGGACAAAAAAACTATGCTGGCTGACTTTATGTTGAAGAGGTTCATTTAGCCTACTGATGTGTATTTATAAATGGTTGATTTATATACGCTAGTAAGGTAAAGTTTTGTACCTGACAAGTTTCGGCTAACTTTATCTGCATTTACCACAGATGAGCTAACAATGCCTTTTTGAAATGGACAGTCACCACATGTAGGCCACTTAACATCTGTGAAGACCAAGTGCTGCAAGATGTCGTTCTTGTCGCCAACTACCGTCTTACAAACTACCCTGGAAGTAGTTTGCACACAAAAAGAGATCAGCACTGTCATCTAAAAAGGTAAATAGGCTTTTTTGTTTGAGCAACTGGTTAAACTAAGAATAAGTAAATGCAAATGTAAATGGTACACTAAGTTGTTAAAGGGTGTCTATTACATTATCTATTAATATATTTTACGTTAGTACCTACGACTTAGTTTGCCATGTTATTGCAAAGACTTACAAAATGTGCACTTAATTCGCCTGTCAATAGCGAGCAAATCAATGACTTGCAGTTAAGTAAAACATTAAAAAAAAAAACATTCCTGAATGCCAATCTGACTACAAAATTGCATTTGTATCCAAATACTGGTTATTTTCTTCAGCATATTTCATTTATTCAAGCAAATAATAACCTGTAATTAATCATGATTAATCACAGTTCAAGTGTGTGAATAATCTGATTTAAAAAGTAATCACTTACAGCCCTAATTTAAAATACAATATACAGCAAGATTTATATATTTTTATTTATTTATTTTATTTGGTTATTGCTTTTTTACAGTTGGTATTATTTTGTTATTTCTTTTGTACAGTTGGTATTGTTTACTATCTTATTTTTATCCCTATTTTCTAGTGCTTTTGAGAGTATTATTTTTATATTTTCTTCCTGCAATTGAGCTTTTGTGATCAAACAATTTGTCTTGGGGATCGATAAAGTTTATCCAAGTGTAATTTACAAATACAATAGTCATGCTGAGCACCCTTAACTATTGATTTTTTTTTTATTTAATAAAAGGTTAAAATGACACCATTTTAAATAAGGCTTTTTACTGATCTATTTCAAATGTTCTTAGGTTCTTAATTTATTTTGTGTTATTTTCCATTTAATTTATTACTATTAGCCCCACTATTCTATATTTTTATGTATTTAATCATTTTATATGTTATCAAATATTGTTAATATTATTTTTTAGATTACGTACATTTTTGGATATTTAAATGATAAATGATAAATGGGTTGTACTTGTATAGCGCTTTTCTACCTTCAAGGTACTCAAAGCGCTTTGACACTACTTCCACATTTACCCATTCACACACACATTCACACACTGATGGAGGGAGCTGCCATGCAAGGCGCTAACCAGCACCCATCAGGAGCAAGGGTGAAGTGTCTTGCTCAGGACACAACGGACATGACGAGGTTGGTACTAGGTGGGGATTGAACCAGAGACCCTCGGGTCACGCACGGCCACTCTCCCACTGCGCCACGCCGTACCTATGAATGTGTGTTTTCACGGAAGTCATATATAGATTTATGATTTCAAATATAAATTAGCATATAAAACCAATGCCAATTACATCTTTAAGTATACATTGGACAAAAACAAGAAAACCGTTACCTCTGGTAAGACATCCTCATGGGCAGAGAAGAAGTAAGTATAGACGATGAGCTCGGTGGCAACGTCGTTGTACTTCTCCTACAGCGACAGAATTTGTTCATTCCAATTACTGCATGCACACTGTAAATGATGCAGCAGCCTATCAGTAAAAAGTAAGTGAGGTGCTTACTTTGAGGGGGGACTCGCCGCCAACGTACACAAACAGCACATCATGTCTCTTCATCATGTGCTCAAACATTTGCTTACTGGGCAATGCTCGAACAGCTGGCCTGCAGAGGAGGATTGAAAGATTAAAATAAGGCAACGAAACAGGAGAAATGTATTGAAATGTTCTCGCAGTCAAAGCAGACTGAAAACTGTAAGCAAATGTAATGTGTGATTTGTGAAACAGTGGCGCCATCAAGTGGTAAGCGGCCATATTACCAGACAGTGATGACATAAATATGGCCAGCAGTGACTACGGTACTTCTTTAAGGAGGCATCAGCACTTACCCTGCCACCCTGTTGGCAAACTCTACAATGTCGTCTTTTGTTCTCGGACCCTTGTAATTATAGGCCAGGTCCCCCTTTAACCTGCAAGAAAAATGCAAAAGCTATGTTTACTAGACTTAATACAGTACTTGACTTTTGGAGGGGTGTTCAAAATGTGTGCAGCCTGCAGCATATTCTGAAAATAACAATATGGAGGAGGATAACGCCTCACTAAAATGAAAACAACAACATCAAAAACAACGAGAAACATGTGGAATGTTAAGAAACACACGAATACAAAAAATTATTTGCTTTGTTAAATATAACAAGGTGAGAAGTATGTGGTGCTTTCCTTAATATGCTAAAGAAACTGTTCTCCACTTTAACCCGGACTGAAACGCCATGTAGATAACTAATAAGTCTTTTTTATTTTTATTAATTGTTATATTTCTTGGAGAGCAATCAGGGGGCACTAAATACAGTTGTCTGTGGCGTTACGTTAATAGATTTACCTGTACTTATTTGACTGACGTATTGTGTGTGTGTGTGTGTGTGTGTGTGTGTGTGTGTGTGTGTGTGTGTGTGTGTGTGTGTGTGTGTGTGTGTGTGTGTGTTGTTTGGGGGGGGGCACATTTAATTTGTAATTATACTTTTGGAAATTGTATGACAGTTATTCTCAATGTGTGGTGGGCTCCATCTAGTGATACGCTAAAGAATCACTTGATTAATGTAGTGTTGTATTTTCTTATATTCGAACACAGTGTTGCTGTTCAAACTGTGTGTAATGTTAGTGACCAACAATATTCAATATACTTGTTGAATAAAACTTGTGCCTTGGTTTTAATGAATACTTAGGCCTACGATACTGTATTTTAAAGTTGGTCATCATGGTGGTAGTTGGAGAGTTTTTTCTGAGGTGGTGCTTGGTGTAAAAAATTTGGCGAACCACTGTTATATGCCTTAAAACCAAAAATTAACATTTTAAAAATATAACACAAAGCTTAGATACAAGCTGTTTTTTCTTGGCTGATCATTTTTTGACCTACATTTGATTTTTAGCACGTTTATTCACCAATAAAAAAAAGGTTAAAAATATAAAGTGTCTCCAATTTTGTGGGGAATTTGGTAAAGTGGAAAATGTTTGGACAGCTTTGTGTAGCAGGTAGGATTTTAAACAATTAGTGAATAATTAAACCACGAAGTCTACAACATTAATACAATATTAGTCTGTGAGTTATGACTTTAAACTATTTTTTGTTGTTTTTTGAATATTTAGAATATACTTTGTGTGGATTTTTTTAGTCTCATTTTTTAAATAATTGTTTTTAATTGTATTAATCTCCTTTTAAGTCAATGTCAGTATATTTTAAAGTTATTATAATGCATTTCATAGAGCGTTAGTGTGGTGAGGTTCAGTGCAGTTGCATCATTGCTTATAACTAAGGGGAGGCGGAGAAAAAGGCTATATCAAGCGGGTACCACAGGGGAGAGATCTGCTGTTCTCTGATGGATGTTCCATCCCTTCCCTGGTTTCAAATGTTATGAACCCTTCGCCGTCTCCCAAATGAGCTTGATGAAACTACGCTGGGAGACCTGTACTGCAGCAGCTGGCCACCACCTCGCTTCATAAAACAAAAGTGTACACGCCGCATAATACATCAAGCTAGGCTCAAGCTGTGGGCGCTCCACTTTATGTGAAAACAGTCGCATTTCATTAAGACAACATAATAGAATTTAAGGTGAATATAGCCAGTGAGGTTGTTATTTCATTAGGCTCGGGGGACAACAATAACAGCACAGCGTTCTCTCCTGAAGGACATTTCTGAGCAGGACAAACCTCTGGAGCAACAGATTCACAATGACAGAACCTACTTGATGAAAGATGCTTCAGATGCAAATGTCCACCTTTGAGAGTATGACAGAGGCTACACCAGTTAGTTATGTAATCAAATGAAGTATGATGTAGTGTGAAGCAATAGCAGAAATGCTAATATAGGCGATCACAATAACAGCTGAGCTACATCAAACCATCTTGGCCAGAGAATCACTCAAAATGAACAGGATTTGCCTGCTGGTTGCAGGCCAACTGCTGGCATGTTAGCCAGTTTCATCCTTTCAAATAGTGTAGTGTAAATCTACAATGGCGTTATGTCAAATCACTACAGAACAGCCTGTAGCACTTTTGTATTTCGCGCTATTTTACCAGGTGGTAGCATGCTAACTGTCAGCATGTTAGCATTTTAGCCATTTTTATTCTTTAAAAAAGTGTAAATCTACATGGCATGATGTAAAATTACTACATAACTATTGTAGCACTTTGGTATTTAGCGCCATCTTATTAAGTGATAGCATGCTAACTTTGAGCATGTTAGCATTTTGGTCATTTTGCTTACATTAAAACTATATGTTTGCATGGCATGACGTAAAATCACTATAAAACTACTGCAGCACTTTGGTATTTAGCTCTATCTTACTAGGTGGTAGCGCTCTAACTGTGAGCATGTTAGCCATTTTTATCTTTTATTAAAGTGGAAATCTACATGACATGATGTAAAATTATTATAGAATTGCTGTAGCATTTTGGTATTTAGCGCCATCTTGTTAGGCGGTAGCATGCTGACAGTGAGCATGTTAGCATTTTACTTATAATAAAACTGTATATGTAAATCACTATGACGTAAAGTCACTATGAATCGCTTTAGCACTTTGGTATTTGGCGCCATCTTAGCATGCTAACTGTGAGCATGTTAGCCACTTTCATCCTTTCAAAAAGTGTATATCTACACAGCATTATGTAAAATTACTATAGAACTGCTGTTGCACGTTTTATTATTTAGCACTATCTTGCTAAGTAATAGCATGCTAACTGTGAGTCTTTTAGCGATCTATCCATTTTCATCCTTTGAAAAAATGTTAATCTATATGGCGTTTTGGCTGCCCGATTATGAGGGGAAATTACAATTGCAATTCAATTCTCGATTTTCATATTTTATACTTATAAATGCATAAATCTGCGAAAATAACGAGTGAAGGAAGACAATACTTTTAGACTGTCAATCAACATATTCTTGTTTCAAGGTGCCACACATTAAACAATATGCAATAATTTACCTAAACATATCTAGCTTTATGCAAATTTTGTCTACGTCATGCTCTTAAACTGAAAAAATAATCGATAAAAACTATACAGCGATCATAATGTAATTATAATATATATTAATGCAAGTAACTATTTAAAAGGACAAACACTTATTTCCCATTAATATAAAATTATTTACCATTGTACTGTAATTGGACAGTAAATATCCTAAAGAAATAAACAAAAAATAAAACGGACACATTTTTGTCAGCAAAAATTCTACTCAACATGCAGCACGGTGACACAGGGTTAGTGCGCGTGCCTCCCAATAAGAAGGTCATGGGTTCAATCCCGCGGCTCGGGGTCTTTCTGTGGGAAGTTTGCATTTCTCTCCCCATGACTGCGTGGGTTCCCTCAGGATACTCTAGCTTCCTCCCACCTCCAAAGACATGCACCTGGGGATAGGTTGATTGGCAACACTAAATTGGCCCTAGTGTGTGAATGTGGGTGTGAATGTTGTCTGTCTATCTGTGTTGGCCCTGCAATGCAGCTGGGATAGGCTCCACGAGAGGGACAAGAGGTAGAAAATGGATGGATGGAAATATTTAACATCTCAAAGTGCATTTTTTTCCCAGTTGTAAAAACAAGGTCAGACATAGTCTTTTTGTCTGTTGCTGTAGCACTTTGGTAAATTAGCATCAAGCTAGCGCATTTTGGAAGAGTGGAGCCTTACTTTACATTTGAGTGTACCGGTATTCTACCAAGCACATTTGTTTTGTTGGTGTTGAAAATTGTAACATTACTTATAGGGAATTTGGCTGAGTCCGCTCTGAGCGCTGCTTGAGTGATCCGTTACATGAGCCGGTGTTTAGTCTGCAACCGGAGGTGAAGAGTCTGCAACCGGATATGACATCACGTGCAACAAAAGGTATCGAAATATGGCACAATTTGATTTTATGTGAATCTATACCTAGTAGGACTGACATAATTCAGTTGGTGCTTTTAAAAGTACAGAATTCGATACCCATCCCTACACGCTAGGGCTGTGCGATATATTGAGTTTGTAAGATATATTGATATATTTTTAAACACAATATGAATTAAGAAAATATCGTAATAATTTATGCCGCTTATTTGTTGTGTTTCTTGTTCTCCCCCGCTCCCCCTCCATGGGCTACTAAACCCCTCCCCTTCCTCCTTCCAAGACGTGCTTGCACGTATAAGAACATCCATGATTGGTTGGTTGTTTCCTGTGATGAGTCACGATTGGTTAGGGACAGGCCAATCAGAGGCGAGATAGGACGGGTCATCAAACCAGGAAGAGAAATCAAAGTGCGGAGTTTGATACATTTTGTATTATTTGCACAGCTATGTTATTTATTTTAAGTAGAAATAATCCATCCATCCATTTCCTACCGCTTGTCCCTTTTTGGGGTCGCGGGGGGTACTAGAGCCTATCTCATACTATACTATTCTAGTTTATTTATGTTATGTAATTCTGTACTACTTAAACAGTTTATTTTCTCTGCTGTAAATACCCATCTTGATTAACTGGGTTAATAAAAGTGCCACTGACTGTTCATAGCACAGTTGTCATTCACTTCAATTTCACTGAATATCGCTCAAAATTGAATATCTTTATATGTATACTTTCACAGAAAAATATATCGAGATAAATATCGAATATCAAGTTTAAGTAAAAATATATCGAGGTATACTTTTTCGTCCAGCCCTACTACACACCAGTTATAGCTGTACGACCTTTGACCACCATTACCTCAAAAACTTTGAACTGGATATCGTAAAAAAAAATCTATAGGGTTATTGTTTTGACCATCAACAAAAAAAGTTTTAAAATTTCCCCTGACACAGCACCAATAAAAATTATTTAAATAAATAAATGATAAATGGGTTGTACTTGTATAGCGCTTTTCTACCTTCCAGGTACTCAAAGCGCTTTGACACTACTTCCACATTTACCCATTCACACACACATTCACACACTGATGGAGGGAGCTGCCATGCAAGGCGCTAACCAGCACCCATCAGGAGCAAGGGTGAAGTGTCTTGCTCAGGACACAACGGACATGACGAGGTTGGTACTAGGTGGGGATTGAACCAGAGACCCTCGGGTCGCGCACGGCCATTCTTCCACTGCGCCACACCGTCCCAGTAACCTGACATATGTTACCTTAGCAGAGAATGACAACCTTAAAATTTGGATCATCAAAAATCACCAAAAGGGGATATGTTCAGATTTCACCTTGGACTTAGACTTCCTCAAACACATTTTTTTCACAACTCAAAATGAATTGTGTGCTTGCTTTAAAACAAAGAAATGCAAGATGACACTTACAGCTTTATCGTAGGATAGCCACGCACACCAAACTCTGACGACATTCCTAACACACAGAAAAATCCTCCAATCAGAAGACAGCTACAGTTTTTTTGTGTTTTGTGACAAACTTCGCACAGACTCACCGGAGTAAGCAGTGGCGTCCATCTTCCCCACGCGGACCGGCGACCCGGAGACCCTCAGCTCGGCGCCCACTTCGTGCCATATGGGCTCGAGTTTCTTACAGTAGCCGCACCACGGCGCGTAGAACTGAAGGGGAGAAACAACATGGAAGGTTACTGTACAGGTTTTAAAGATACATAGTTGTCATCAGCCAATCAGAAGCTAGGCTGGTTGAGCCTCTGCTGGCTGCAGCCAAGTTGTGCATTCTATTAAACCCGGTTGATTAAACATTGGGATTAAATCATAGTGAGACAAGCAGAAACAAACAATATCTAATATATTATTTTGCATTCAGTAATTGTTTAGGGTGAAAACAATATGCCACCATAACAACCCGTCAAAAGAACAGTTATTTCCCTCAGGGTATCAATCTGATGAACGCTGTGAAATTACAAACTAATCTGTCACTGTGAATGTACTAACTCATGTTCACGTCATCATCTTTTTACTTTTCTCTAATAAACACTGCAATATTGTTATTAGCCTTGCACAAAATCTGATCTATTTATTATTATTATTATTCCACCGCAAAACAATTTTCATCTGATCAAAACCGTTCAATTATCAAAACGTTCGGCTCGACTGGGAATCGTGAGCTCCCCCAAAAAATTGTTTTTAAATATCCTACATTACCCAGAATTCACGGTTTTCCGGGTCATTTTTCCCCATTGAAAATGAATTGGCCATTTTTCGAACTCACACAATTTCCACAATTCTCTACCGATTTTAACCGTTCCACAATCCACACACCCCACACACCTAGGACAATCAAACTACCATTTTCCAAGTTAAACAAAATCCAGGAATTCACGTTTTTTTAAAGCCCTATTTTCATCTCTTCCTGGAAAGTTATTACAGTCCACATTTGTCAACTGTTTTTGACCATTCCACCTTCAAATTCTTATTTTTAATTGGGACAACAAAGCTACCATGTTTCTTTTCATACAAATTCAAGGTTTACTACGTCAACAATTTTCAAACGTTTTGAAAAATTCCAACACCAACTAGGGATGTCCCGATCCAGGTTTTTGCACTTCCGATCCGATACCGATATTGTTTTTGCACTTCCGATCCGATACCGATACTGACCGATACTGGCCTATCCGAGCATGTATTAAAGTTTAAAGTTATTTAGCCTACTTAGTTGTCAGAATCATGTTGAAAAGGGTTTTAGTACTCTTGATAACAACTAGCCAGCTGAATTAGGGGAGTTTGAATAATACACAATGGTTGGTAACAAGAAACTGACCTGTTTATTCAAGGATAAACACAAAATAGACAAAATTATACATGACAAACAGAAATGGCATCATTGAACTAGGGCTGGGCGATATGGCCTTTTTTTAATATTGCGATATTTTAAGGCCATATTGCGATACACGATATATATCTCGATATTTTGCCTTAGCCTTGAATGAACACTTGATGCATATAATCACAGCAGTATGATGATTCTATGTGTTTTGATTGATTGATTGAGACTTTTATTAGTAGATTGCACAGTGAAGTACATATTCCGTACAATTGACCACTAAATGGTAACACCCGAATAAGTTTTTCAACTTGTTTAAGTCGGGGTCCACTTAAATTGATTCATGATACAGATATATACTATCATATATATACTATCATCATAATACAGTCATCACACAAGATAATCACATTGAATTATTTACATTATTTATAATCCGGGGTGTGGAGGGGGGCGCCGGATGTACCGGTAAGTGTCAAAAAGACAGCCAAAAGAGTTTGATATGAGAATAAATCTAAAGTTAAAATATAGGGTAGAAATGCACCCATTTGCAAGAAATGTAGTCTTGATTTTCAAAATTTTCTTTCAATGCTTGCATCTCTACATTAAAACATTCTTCTTCATACTGCATTAATATATGCTACTTTTAAACTTTCATGCAGAGAAGGAAATCATAACTAAAAAAAAAATCACTAATTTTTTCATACGGAGTTGATGTGGAAATTTTTGCCTCGGCATTTTGATGGTGTGGGCGTGTGGCACCAAATGGAGATAAGCGTGTCGACAGACGTTACAATATTTGAACAATGATGACGAAAACTGTTTTCTCTGTCGTGTCCGTGTGTCGAAAATTGTTATGCGCTTATTTTTTTATTTGATTTTGTGCGTGGCATATAATTGCTATGCACAGAGGACTCTTGAGCAGTGCGCAATTGCACAGGCGCGCACCTTAGAGGGACTGTTGGTCACACGGCTGCGCTAGCATCACAGCTAACGTTAGCCATGCTTCTACCTCTCTGCTGGGAAAGGGCGTATATACGTATGTGACGTATGACGTGACAGTATGTGACGTATGACGTGACAGTATGTGACGTGTGTAAGAAGGTGCGCTTGCTGTCTGTGAGAGGGAGACACAGTAAAGAGTGAGAAGAGCCTGTCGTGTACTGCCAGCAGCTTACAGCAACTGTGTGAGAATCCACAGACGTGTGGATGTGTTGAAGGTGTGCTGAAAAATGCGGAACGGAAATTAGGGAGCAGCAGAAAAGTGGAATGTATTATTTAAATCGGTGCGTTGGAAAACACGAACCGGAGTTGTTGTTTTTTAAACTGGATCTGGATCGGCATTTTCCCATGCCTTGCCGATACGCATTTTTTTGCAAATATCGGGGGGACATCCCTAACACCAACCCACTAATATCATCCAGGACAATTGTTGTGTTACCTATAATTTAAAAAAAAAATCCTGAAAATTCCCAAATTTCTAGGAAATTCCTATTCAAATAAATGGACGTATTTATAGTTATGCAATGCCCGACATTCTCAAAAATGTGCGCCATTTTTTAACCAATTCCAAACTTTCAATCATCAACCCACACTGCTCTTCACATACTGTATGTCAAACGCAAAACATGTTTTCCCTTTCCCAAAATTCACGGTACCGGTAATTTTTTATCCCCATTGACAATGAATGGGAAATGTACAATAATCCCTCATTTCTCATCCGATTTGAACCGTTCCAACCTCCACACACTCCACTCACCCTGGACATTCAAAACCCGAATGTTTCCTGGTTCCGAAAGTTCTCTGATTACCAGGAATTGCCCTCAATTGAAAATGAATGGGCAATATACAAACCTCTTCATATCCCACGTTTCTCAAGCCATTTGAACACTCCACTGACCCTGCTTGTAAGCATGTTAACTGTTCGCACGTTTTATGCTATAGCTTTATTTGGTAATTGTGTATGTTTAAACCTACAAATCATGGTTTGTTATAACCAAAGAGCCGTCGAGCAAGTATGTTAACATTTTATCTTAGCTTTTTTGGGCAAATTTTGTATGTTTAAACCTCAAAATCATGCTTTGTGATACATCTTTGCTGTCATGCACGTATGGTAATAGTGAATGTGCATTAACTGCTAGCACACTTTTGAGATCGTTAGCATGCTAACCTTTTATGCTAGCTTTTTTTTGGGCAAATTTTGTATGATTAAACTGAAAAATCATGGTTTGTGATACTCAGTTTCAGGTCAGCGTCAGCTCTTCAACATTTAAACACTGTCAACATTCAAACCATTCCAACAGTCATTCTACATCCAATCAGCATTTCAGTTCAGCTTCAGCATCAGGCCATTTCTACCGGAATTGCAAATTGTAGTTTAAGTACCAGTCTGTATTTTTAGTTAATCGTTAATAAAGTGAAGTGAAGTGAAGTGAATTATATTTATATAGCGCTTTTTCTCTAGTGACTCAAAGCGCTTTACATAGTGAAACCCAATATCTAAGTTACATTTAAACCAGTGTGGGTGGCACTGGGAGCAGGTGGGTAAAGTGTCTTGCCCAAGGACACAACAGCAGGATGGCGGAAGCGGGGATCGAACCTGGAACCCTCAAGTTGCTGGCACGGCCACTCTACCAACCGAGCTATACCGCCCCGGTAATATTTCTTGTATACACTGAACAAGAGAGCAAATTCCTTGTACTTGGCCAATAATAGCTGATTATGATACTAACTCGGATATTTTTGTGACGGAAACCTGTGATGAGGGGGCGACTTGTACCCCGCCTACCACCCGAGTGCAGCTGAGATAGGCTCCAGCACTCCCCGCGACCCCAAAGGGACAAGCAGTAGAAAATTGATGATGGATGGATGTTTTTACATGTAATGTCCCTTGAAGTTGACAACTATCCTCCGCCATCTGAAAAATCATTCCATCCATCTTTTCTACTGTTCTAAGCAACAGGATATTTTTTATGAAACATTTTAAAACTACGGTAAAATAACTTACAATGTAATTTGAGACTATACCGCTACATTTTTAGTTATACTAATATTGGACATTAAAAAACATGTTCCACATTATTTTTTTGTCATGCTATGTACACATGTGAATCTTTATGTATTTGTTGCATCAACCACCTTAGTTTTATATGAAAATGTAGTAATAGTAGAAGTACACCACAGTAGACATTATGGCTTTAAGTAATGGATCTTAAAAAAAAAACATTGTATGCAACAAAACCATGTAAAACTATTGTTTAGGCACTTGTGCTTAAAAAAAAATAAAAATTCCACCTTGATAAACACACAACTGAATAAATTTAATAACCGTTTTTTTTTGTTATTACTGACAAGGCCTTTACATCACGGCTTTACCCAACATGCATGGCTAGTCATTAAAGTTATCACAATCACAATGTACCCCTGTTTTTATAACCACAGTCAGACCTCCCCTACTTCCGCAAGGGATGAGCCTGAGTGTGTGTCTGTGTTTTTGCGTGTGTGTGTGTGTGTTTAAACTTACATCAACCAGCCAGATATCATTCACTCTGCTTTCTTTAAATCTGCAAAAAAACAGACAGCATAGTTACTATCTTTTCAGGGTGCATAAAAAAATCTATTCCCATCTGAATCGCAATTCTTATCCATCCCGATTCTAAATCAATTAATTTTTTAGGTCATCTCCATGCAACCAGAAGATCTTCTCTAACATGTAACCGGTTTTATTATACTTATTATACCAAATAATATATTGCGAGAATAAGTTTGAATTGAGAATCGGTTTGAATCAAATACCGCGTTACATCGAGAATCGATTCTGAATCGAATCGTCACCCTGAGTATCGGAATCAGATCGAATTGTTAGGTACCCAAAGATTCAGACCCCTGCTATTTTCTTTTAACTCAAAAGGGGCTGCCCTCTGTCACCGATTCTGTTCAGAACTTTTATGGACAGAATTTCTAGGCTGAGGTTGAGGGGATCTGGTTTGGTGACTGCAGGATTAGGTCTCTGCTTTTTGCAGATGATGTGGTCCTGATGGCTTCATCTGGCCAGGATCTTCAGCTCTCACTGGATCGGTTCCCAGCCGAGTGTGAAGCGACTGGGATGAGAATCAGCACCTCCAAGTCCGAGTCCATGGTTCTCGCCCGGAAACGGGTGAAGTGCCATCTCCGGGTTGGGGAGGAGACCCTGCCCAAAATGGAGAAGTTCAAGTACCTCGGAGTCTTGTTCACGAGTGAGGGAAGAGTGGATCGTGAGATCGACAGGCGGATCGGTGCGGCGTCTTTAGTAATGCGTATCGAGCTGAGCCGGAAGGCAAAGCTCTCAATTCCCCGGTTGATCTACGTTCCCATCCTCACCTATGGTCATGAGCTTTGGGTTATGACCGAAAGGACAAGATCACGGGTACAAGCGGCCGAAATGAGTTTCCTCCGTCGGGTGGCGGGGCTCTCCCTTAGAGATAGGGTGAGAAGCTCTGTCATCCGGGAGGAGCTCAAAGTAAAGCCGCTGCCGGAGCCAGATGAGGTGGTTCGGGCATCTGGTCAGGACGCCACCCGAACGCCTCCCTAGGGAAGTGTTTCGGGCACGTCCAACCGGTAGGAGGCCACGGGAAAGACCCAGGACACGTCGGGAAGACTATGTCTCCCTGCTGGCCTGGGAACGCCTCAGGATCCCCCGGGAGGAGCTGGACGAAGTGGCTGGGGAGAGGGAAGTCTGGGCTTCCCTGCTTAGGCTGCTGCCCCCGCGACCCGACCTCAGATAAGCGGAAGAAGATGGATGGATGGACTGCTACTCATAAAATAAAAAATACAGTAAAACAATAAGCTAAAATAACAAGGTGATGATAATACGTTTATTTATTTGGAATAATGGAAGCCCATATTATAACCATGTTTAAACATGTTTAGAATCATATAAATGTGTACATTTGATACTTACGTGTCGTCTAGATCCTCCACAAAGGCGAGCACGGCTGAAGTCATGAAAGCCGCAATGACTGCAAAGACAAATAAAAAGAATGAGACATTTTTTATTAACATCCTGGCAAAACCCTTCATGACTGACAGTGACTGAAGCATCACTAGGCTAAAGCTAGCATCCTTATAGCATCATATTCCGCCGTAGTCTCAACTAAAACTGCTAACTTAAGAGCGACTGGAAACAGACAGACCGCGACCACACACAAGGGAGGGAGTTTGCTTAAGAAAATCAAACAATAAGTTAAAAAAGGGGGGTTTGAATGTACCTCCATAACGCAAGAGCGCTTTCACTGCTGCCATTGCTGCGGCTGGAAACAGCAGCAAGCAGGAAATACACAGGCTAAATGCAGTACT
>NC_084554.2:36422500-36425000 GCF_033978685.3 Nerophis lumbriciformis | reverse complement strand
GTACGCTATAATGGTACTGCTGCACCCTATATTGGTACAACTGCACTATTATACACTGTAATAGTACTGCTGCACTATTGTACACTATAATGGTACTGCTGCACTATTGTACGCTATAATGGTACTGCTGCACCCTATAATGGTACTACTGCACTATTATACACTGTAATGGTACTGCTGCACTATTGTACGCTATAATGGTACTGCTGAATTATTGTACACTATGATGCTACTATTGTACACTTTAATGTTAGTATGGCACTAATATACACTATAATGGTACTGCTGCATTATTGTAAACTACAATGGTACTACTGAATTAATGTACACTATATTAGTACTACTTCACTATTATACACTATAATAGTGCTACTGCACTATTGTACACTATAATGGTACTGCTGAATTATTGTACACTATAATAGTACTACGGCACAAGTATACACAATAATGGTACTACTGCACTATTATACACTATAGTGGTACTACTGCACTATTATACACTATAATGGTACTACTGCACTATTATACACTATAATGGTACTACTGCACAAGTATAGACTATAATGGTATTACTGTACTATTATACACTATAGTGGTACTACTGCACTATTATACACTAGACTAGAGTGGTACTACAGCCTAATTATACACTATAATGGTACTACTGCACTATTGTACACTATAATAGTAATACTGCACTATTGTACACCATGATGGTAATACTGCACTATTGTACACTGCAATGGTACTACTGCACTATTACACACTACAATGGTAATTTCAACACTCACATGTGCTCCACAGAGTCGGTGGAAGAAGGTCTCTCCTTCTCTTCCGGGAGCTTGTGATCAAACACGATTGTTTCAGTATTTGCCAGACAGAAGCCGTTTGAGCGCATGATCTCTGAAAAGTAT
Organism: Nerophis lumbriciformis; assembly: GCF_033978685.3. Lineage (NCBI taxonomy): Eukaryota > Metazoa > Chordata > Actinopteri > Syngnathiformes > Syngnathidae > Nerophis > Nerophis lumbriciformis. The sequence continues at coordinate 36,424,083 of NC_084554.2, read as the reverse complement.
GGAAAGGGCAGACTCATATGAAGTAAACTGAGATGTAAGGATGGAATAGATAAGATTGGATAGACTTTGTGAAAATGACCTGATATCTTGACCGGACTTTGGAAGCAGGGCTGGATTCTGTGCACCTTGTCGTTGCGCAGCACCTGGTCCAGCGGCGACCTCTCGAAGAACGTCAGCATGACCTCTGACCGGGAAAACTGTATAGACGGCATGGCTAAGTACTGAGAGGTCGGAAAAGTGCGTTAAAGCTGACGCACCTTGCAGGGCATGTTGATGGCGTTCTTCAGCAGTCTCTCTACCTCGTTTAATTTCTCCTCGATGTCGTTTGCTTCCTTGATTTTCACCAAGCCTGAAATGACAACATAAGGACGTCTAAAAGCGTGCTCATTACACTTCGCCACATGCTTACAGCAAAACAGCCTGATTATTTTAGGCGAGCTTGTGCTGACGTTTTAGGGGAAGTGAGGGTGTGACATCAGCACATTTGGCAACATCCGACAGTTGCCGCCTAATGCGTCTCAGCGGTCAGCAGAGCTGCGGCGAGGACAAGGATGATGTAAACAGTGGTGTGGAAGTAGTGAGTAAGACCACTGTGAAATGATGACAGAGTTTGCATCTTGTCATGAAGCAATGAGACTCCGCCCTAGCAGCACAAAGACAGCCTTCTTTATCATTTGTGAACAATCTTCCCTTCCGGGCCACCGTAGTCCAGTGCGATAAAGCGCGCATCATCCAGGAAGTGGTTTGGTTGTATCTTGTCAGATCAGCAATTGCCTTCCTGCTGTAAAAGTAAGTTGTTACCACAAAGCAGTAGCTTACAGACCTCTACTAAGACCAAAGAACCCCAAAAGGGATCCGAACGCTTTTATAGACATTAATTTGACATTCAATCCCAGGAACTAGTGATGGGTCAAACGATCCCTGCCTAATGAAAGACAACGAGTGTTAATGTGTGTCACTATAAGAGAAAAAAAACTTGTGTTTACGCATACAGTTGCTGTGTCATTTTAAAGTAAAGCACCAAACAAAACAACAACAAAAAGTATATCTGCAAACTAACTTTTTTTTTTTTTTGCAAGTCAAACGTATCGACTTTTTTAATCCTGCAGATGTCGATTAGGGATGGGGTAACAAATCCAGTACTTTTTTTGGCCGTCCTACTGTCAGGTTTGTCACTGACAGTTTGGTTATGCTTCTGGTTTTTCCTCTGTGTTTGTGTTTTATTTACTGTCAGCGCTCTTATTTAGTTTCCTTTTCCTGCACGTCTCCCTGAGCGCTTGTTTCCCTCGCCTGTACCTGATTGGCAGTCTGGCACACCTGGTGGCAATTGCCAATCAGGCTACTACTACTTTGGGGCGGTATAGCTCGGTTGGTAGAGCGGCCGTGCCAGCAACTTGAGGGTTCCAGGTTCGATCCCCGCTTCCGCCATCCTCGTCACTGCCGTTGTGTCCTTGGGCAAGACACTTCACCCACCTGCTCCCAGTGCCACCCACACTGGTTTAAATGTAACTTAGATATTGGGTTTCACAATGTAAAGCGCTTTGAGTCACTTGAGAAAAAGCGCTACATAAATGTAATTCACT
>NC_084554.2:36242500-36417500 GCF_033978685.3 Nerophis lumbriciformis | reverse complement strand
GCTGTTAAGTTCTTTCATCCAGGGAAAACCCCAGGATTAGATGGAATACCTATTGAGGTTTATCAAGTATTTTATGAAGAAGTTAAGAAACCATTGCTTTCTAGTTTTAATTACTCATATAAAACAGGGTTTTTGTCTAACTCTCATACAGAAGGTCTTATTTTGTTGTTATTGAAACAGGAAATAAATGGTTAGTATAAAGACCCAGTTTATCTAAAAAAATTGGAGACCAATAACACTTCAGTGTTACGATGCTAAGATCCTGGCAAATGTTTGGCTACACGACTTAAATCTGTTTTGTCAAATATTATTCACCAAGATCAATCAGGTTTCCTACAAGGAAGAAACATATGAAACAATATTAGACAGTTATTTGAAATTATAGAAAATTATAATATGGAAAATAAAATAGGATTAATTTTTGTAGCTGACCTGGAGAAGGCATTTGATCTAATGAGGCTCGACACCATAAAGACCAGCGCATCCTGGGATCCAGTGCTAGAACGTAGTTCTCTGTTCCACAGTAAGCTCTCCTTTGGACTTGCTCTCCGTGTTACTTTCTGCCCTTGTGCTCACTTGTCCTTGTCATTTCCCTTGTCCCCTCAGAATACCCTCCGTTGCCTTGGATTTGAGCTGTGCGCCTCACTTCCCTGGACCCCCCCTGGATTCTGACTGCCTCCCTGGATAATGACCTCTGCTTTGGACACGGACCTCTAGACGCCTCTCTCCAGCCCCACAGACCTCCCGCTTGTGTTACAGATCTTCTTCAGCCTAGCCCTTTTGGACTTTCTGCCTTCTCAGCCAACACGCACTTACAACAACCTCCTGGTAACATTTCCTTGTTAAACACTTCACATAGTCCTGCACTCACACACATAGTAGCATACACACTCCACCGCATCATCAATCGCAATAAATTCTTATTGAGCGATACCTCCTGTGTTGTGCCGTCTCCTTCCCCCGCCGTACGTAACACATCCAGCGAACAGCCTTAGCCAACATAGGCCAGGGATATTCAACTAAATTGTTTTGAGGGCCAAATTTTCAGAAAGGGACCCCGGGGGGGCCTGACTTCTCCCTTCCCTTTTAGTCTTGTTTTGTATATTTCTGGAGTTACAGCATCCTCTGTGTGATTTATGTCTATTTATTTTTGTCAAAGTTACAGGAGTGCTCTGCTGTTTTTAAGGACCATCTGCAAAAATAACTAGTCAAAGATCATCTTGATCTCTACAGTTTTTAAGAATGTGCTGCAAAAAAATTTTTTTTGTCCTGTCCAGCTACTCAGGCAAATCATGTAGTTGATGTAAATGCCCATATCGGCTGTCCAGATTTACTTTACAAAAGAGAAGTGTAGGATACTTCACTTGTTGCCTTATTTGTATTTGACTTTATTAAACGTATTTATATTATCATTTGATGCAGCCGGGCCGGAGCAGGAGGGGATAGAAAGAGGAAAAAAGGAAGACAGAGGGGGAAATTGTGGGGACAAGAGGGGGATAAGACAGACAGACATAAACAACAACAGCAAACACAACAACAACAATAGAGCAACATCAGCAAATACGATATGTACAAATATGATGGTAAATGTGACAGCAAAGAAGCAGTTAGCGAAATACATAATAATACAGAAATGACAATGAGCATTATTACACTACAAGTGGAGCAATACAAATACCAAAGGAAATAGCGCGATTGATAATGAACAATAACACTAATGTACCTCTATTATCAACAATACAGTTGTTCAAATGCAACAATACATATACGTAATGATAACTAGAGATACAAAAGAATGCAGAAAAATGGAGGGGAAGAAAGAGAAGCAACCTATATCAACCTTGTAGATTGTTATAGTAACAATAGGTTAAGCTTTGTCAGTGTGCCATGTGTTACCCAGTTTCCCCTAGGGCAACAACGTTAATATATGTTTGATGAAACGTGATTATGTGCATGAGTGTATGTATGTATATGTACTTCAAGTATATACAAGTCTTGTATATGTACAGTATGTGTATATGTATGTTTGTACAGTGAATGTATATGTACAGTATGTGTATATACTATATGTTTGTACAGTGAATGTGCGTGTGGATGTACGAACTTTGAGTACGTAGGTATGTACTGTATTTGTGTATGTATGTGGGAGCGTAGGTACCTATGTATGTATGTATGTATGTATGTATGTATGTATGTATGAATAACGGTGTGTATGTGAGTATATGTGTATTTGTATGTACAATATATTTGACTCCCAGTGTGTGTGGGAGCCAGAGTACCACCCCAGCCACCCAGAGAGCCCAACCCACAAACAGCAGGTGTGGCGCCCAGGGAACCAGGGACCACCGGCCCCACGCAGCCAGGCCGGCCAACGACAGGAACCAGAGCCAGCAGCAGGCCGCAGACAGACGCGCCCGGCATAGGACAAGGCATGGGAGAAGCAGGGGACAGCCAGCCCTCAAGCCAGCGAGAGACCACACCCCACACGGGCAGAAAGGCGGGACGCCCTGCCCGGGAACCCCAGAGACTGCCCGGGAACCCCAGAGACTCCCCGCAACCGGACGGGAAGACCGCCCCCGCCCCACCAGCAACCGGGCCCCAGCAAGCCCACCCCCGAAGAGCACGGCGCGGTCCGCCCCAGGCCACCCCACCCAAGTCGGCCACCGCAGGACCGCCCAGCACGTGGCCACGGGAACCACCCACCCCACCCGCAGGGACTCCAACGATGGAGATGGAACAACCAGCAACCGCCCTGTCGAATTCCCCCCCTGCAAAAATGTGTTTTGAACTGAACTCGCGGGCCACCAGTTGAGTAGCCCACATGGTGAAAAAAAAAAAAGAGGAGTACCTAAAATGGAACCTTGAGGAACACCACTAGTATAACTAAAAAGGTTGAACAAATGACTACTGACTTCATCTAAAGTAAACTGCTGCAGCAATACTTTAGTTACATAAATCATATTACAAAAAAATGTGTAAATGCCAAAAAGGAGAGGACTTAAAAGAAGTGCCTTGAGGAACGCCTCTGTTATAAAAATCACACATTTGAAACCCTTGCGTACTATTAGACTTAGACTTCCTTTATTGTCAATCAAATTTGAACTTTACAGTACAGATAAGAAATACATTTTGTTGCATTAGCTCGTTGTAGTGCAGGATAAAAGAGCAATAAGGTGCAGATATAAATAGATTTACTGTACAGATAAATATATTGCACTTTTGCATATGCATCCACATTTACGGATGTAGGTTATATTGTATTTATAGTCCGGCGAGTTAATCTGTTTTTGGGGGGAATTGAGGGGATTATTATGATGTATTCTAGAGTCTTATGGCCTGAGAGAAGAAGCTGTTACAGAACCTGGAGGTTCTGCTACAGAGGCTGCAGAACCTCTTTTCAGAATCCAGCAGTGAAAACAGTCCTTGGTGGGGGTGGGAGGAGTCTCTACAGATTTTCTGAGCCCTGGTCAGGCAGCGGCTTTTTGCGATCTCCCGGATAGGAGGAAGAGGAGTCCTGATGATCTTTTCCACCGTCCTCACCACTCTCTGCAGAGACTTCCAGTCTGAGGCAGTGCAGGCTCCAGTCCAGACACAGATGCAGTTGGTTCTATGTTCTATGTTTGCTAACAAGGTTTAAATGTCAAAGCAAGGATCTTCCAATGGTCCAAGTTCCTCTAAACAACAGGAAGTTGCTTCAAAAATATTTGTCTTTCAAGTTTTGACATGAACACGGATTTAGCCCGGGGCCGCTGGTTGAATAGCCTTGCAATAGTCTGCCTTATGTCACAACTCAAACAAGTCAGCACGATTGTGTGAAAAGGAAGGAAGGTGCATGTAGACCCATTATCGTCACAATAATCCGCCTTTTAATCGACAGCTGTGTTCCTGACAAGTGTCAAGATGTAACCACAAAACCCTCAGCACCTTTAACAAACGCTTATTTCAGGACCTAGTCAACTTTCAAGAGTGACCTTCCCGCTAAGCCACAGCTAAACACGATGAATATTCATGACTGTATCGATCCGTGCAGTGAGAGGAACGTGAGGATGTTTAAAAAGGTAGTCACTGTGGGATCACATGGAAGGTATGTGTTATGCATCAGTCAAGAGGCCAGAAAGGGACTAAATATAGGACGTCCACCCCTCTCTCTGTCATCATGACATCATTGCCAAGGCTCAGCACGCCTTCCCTGTTGCCTGGATGCAGGACAGGAACAGGAAAACAGAGAAGATCCTGGAGACAGAGACATTGTTTCCCCTTTCGCTGCAGTAACATTATGAACAGGTAGAACTCGGGAAGGTAGCCAAAAGGATGAGGTTTGCAGTATTTTCTCTAACAAAAGTGCACAATGACACTCTCCCAAGTCCTGTCAACAACTTCGATCTGCAGGAAGTCAAAGCATTCCAGTCATATCTGGACGATGTGTTTCAAAATGGTTTGTCTATCTGCACAGACAATGCAAACGTGGCTCCATTGCACTGACTTTGACGAACTGAAAGTACATTAAAATGATGATCTGTAACACACACCGGAGCACTAATAGCCTTTGACCTTTTAGTGTAATCCAAATCTAAAGTTACAGCAGAAGTCATGTTGAAATTACCATTCAATCTTACATGGCTAATAATTATGGAGTACAGCGGCTTGTTTATAGGTTGAAAAATGCACAAAAAGTCAGCTTAGTTGTTTTCCACTGTGGCCAGTATTGATGCTGACAAGCATTAGAGACTAGAATGTGTGTTTTTGTGACATCCTAAAGTGCACTTTGTTCATTATTGACCTGTCCTAACAAAAAAAACATGTCAACGTGAGTCACACTGTGCCCATCGTTTACTTTGGGTGATACTCATCATTGAGCTGGATAATACGATTATTCCACCATACACGACTCAGCCATGATGCACAATAAAACTGTTTCAAATGGTGCATCTTGGAGATTTGATACAACTTATTAAGAGGAATAACATATATTTGCTATGGCTTTCTAAAAATGAAAGAAATGTGTAACAAGTCCCTCACGAAAACCTTAAAAAAGGGGAATAAAATGATAAAAAGAGAAGTCATTTACTGTGTCATGTAGGAAATTGTTTGTTCCTTAAAATATATGTCCAAGTTGTAGTACATAAAATGTTTAAGTATATAAATATATGTGCAAAAATATTACAGTAGAGGCATTTTTTGAATGGTTATCATTGGTGTTTTAATTCAGAACCACACTAAAAAAAAATGATATTAAGTAGTTTAATATATTCCGTTGATTTAGCCAGATGTGTCTTTTCTGTGGATGATTTTGTATTTACATTTATAGAAAAAACAACCAATAAATATAAACTAACAAATGTAAAACAAAGATGCATATTCATTAAAGTAGTCAATGTATTCAGAATTAGCAATGAAAATATGTAAGACACCTAATGGATTTAACAAACTAAACCACATGTGTCAAACTCAAGGCCAGGGGGCCAAATCTGGCCCGCCACATTATCTTATATGGCCCACGAAAGAGTAGAAATATTATGCGTTAATAAAATGCTTAATCGTTTCTTACTAAATATATTTATTTCCCTTTTGACATTTAAAATCATCTAGTGCATGCAATTGTGTATCTTTTAAAAAAAACACTGCTTTTACTGTAAAATTCTGGTGACTGAGCTGCCAGTTTTTAAAAGTAAAATTTAAATATTTTTCTTGCAGCTTATGTAAAAAAATAAAAATACATTGTTAATATACCATGACTGTATGTATGTATGTATATATATATATTAGGGCTGCAACAACTAATCGATTAAATCGATTAAAATCGATTATAAAAATAGTTGGTGATTAATTTAGTCATCGATTCATTGGATCTATGCTATGCGCAGAGGCAATTATTTATTTATTTATTTATTTATTTTTTATAAACCTTTATTTATAAACTGCAACATGTACAAACAGCTGAGAAACAATAATCAAAATAAGTATGGTGCCAGTATGCTGTTTTTTTTTTCAATAAAATACTGGAAAGGATAAAAATGTAGTTTGTCTCTTTTATCCGATTATTAATCGAAGTAATAATCGACAGATTAATCGATTATGAAATGAATCGTTAGTTGCAGCCCTAATATATATATGTATATATACACACACACACACACACACACACACACACACACACACACACACACACACACACACACACACACACACAGTCGTGGTCAAAAGTTTACATACACTTGTAAATAACAATGTCATTACGGTCTTTAGTTTCCAATAATTTCTACAACTCTTTATTTTTTTGTGATAGAGTGATTGGAGCACATACTTGTTTGTCACAGAAAACATTCATGAAGTTTGGTTCTTTTATGAATTTATTATGGGTCTACTGAAAATGTGACCAAATCTGCTGGGTCAAAAGTATACATACAGCAATGTTAATATTTGGTTACATGTCCCTTGGCAAGTTTCACTGCAATAAGGCGCTTTTGGTAGCCATCAACAAGCTTCTGGCAAGCTTCTGGTTGAATTTTTGACCACTCCTCTTGACAAAATTGGTGCAGTTCAGCTAAATGTGTTGGTTTTCTGACATGGACTTGTTTCTTCAGCATTGTCCACACATTTAAGTCAGGACTTTGGGAAGGCCATTCTAAAACCTTAATTCTAGCCTGATTTAGCCATTTCTTTACAACTTTTGACATGTGTTTGGAGTCATTGTCCTGTTGGAACACCCAACTCCTCCAAACATATTGCTGGGTATTGTGGCCAAACAGCTCAATTTTTGTTCCATCTGACCACAGAACTTTCCTCCAGAAGGTCTTATCTTTGGCCACGATACCCAGCAATATGTTTGGAGGAGAAAAGGTGAGGCCTTTAATCCCAGGAACACCATCCCTACCGTCACGCATGGTGGTGGTATATTATGCTCTAGGCCTGTTTTGCTGCCAATGGAACTGGTGCTCTACATAGGGATGTCCGATAATGGCTTTTTGCCGATATCCGATACTCCGATATTGTCCCACTCTTTAATTACCGATACCGATATCAACCGATACCGATATCAACCGATGTATACAGTCGTGGAATTAACACATTATTATGCCTAATTTGGACAACCGGGTATGGTGAAGATAAGGTACTTTTAAAAAAAAGTTATAAAATAAAATAAGATAAATATATTAAAAACATTTTCTTGAATAAAAAAGAAAGTAAAACAATATAAAAACAGTTACATAGAAACTAGTAATTAATGAAAATGAGTAAAATTAACTGTTAAAGGTTAGTACTATTAGTGGACCAGCAGCACGCACAATCATGTGTGCTTACGGACTGTATCCCTTGCAGACTGTATTGGTATATATTGATATATAATGTAGGAACCAGAATATTAATAACAGAAAGAAACAACCCTTTTGTGTGAATGAGTGTGAATGAGTGTAAATGGGGGAGGAAGGTTTTTTGGGTTGGTGCACTAATTGTAAGTGTATCTTGTGTTTTTTATGTTGACTTAGACTTAGACTTAAGACTTCCTTTTTATTGTCAATCAAATGTGAACTTTACAGCACAGATAAGAACGAAATTTCGTTACATAAGCTCATGGTAGTGCAGGATAAAAAAGCGATAAGGTGCATATATAAATAAATAAATATATATAAATAATATATAAAATAAATAAATATATATAAATAAAAAAATAGATTACTGTACAGATAAATATATTGCACTTTTTCACATGCGTCCACGTTTATGGATGTATGTTATATTGTCTTTTTTATTCCAGCGAGTTAATCCTTTTTGGGGGGAGTTGAGGAGATAATTTAATTTAATTATGATGCGTTCAAGAGTCTTACGGCCTGAGGGAAGAAGCTCTTACAGAACCTGGAGGTTCTGCTTCGGAGGCTGCGGAACCTCTTTCTAGAGTCCAGCAGTGAAAACAGTCCTTGGTGGGGGTGGGAGGAGTCTTTGCAGATTTTCTGAGCCCTGGTCAGGCAGCGGCTTTTTGCGATCTCCTGGATAGGAGGAAGAGGAGTCCTGATAATCTTTTCCGCCGTCCTCACCACTCTCTGGAGAGACTTGCAGTCTGAGGCATTGCAGGCTAATAATAATTAATAATTAATAATTTTTTTATAAAAAAAGTAAAAAACACTAAAAAAAAACAATACCAATAATGAAAAAACGATACCGATAATTTCCGAAATTACATTTTAACGCATTAATCGGCCGGTAATATCGGCAGGCCGATATTATCGGGCATCTCTAGTTTTACAGAGAGTAAATGGGACAATGAAAAAGGAGGATTACCTCCAAATTCTTCAGGACAACCTAAAATCATCAGCCCGGCGGTTGAGTCTTGGGCGCAGTTGGGTGTTCCAACAGGACAATGACCCCAAACACACACCAAAAGTGGTACAGGAATGGCTAAATCAGGCTAGATTTAAGGTTTTAGAATGGCCTTCCCAAAGACCTGACTTAAATGTGTGGACAATGTTTAAGAAACAAGTCCCTGTCAGAAAACCAACACATTGAGCTGAACTGCACCAATTTTGTCAAGAGTGGTCAAAAATTCAACCAGAAGCTTGTGAATGGCTACCAAAAGCACCTTATTGCAGTGAAACTTGCCAAGGGACATGTAAGCAAATATTAACATTGCTGTATGTATACTTTTGACCCAGCAGATTTGGTCACATTTCCAGTAGACCCATAATAAATTCATAAAAGAACCAAACTTCCTGAATGTTTTTTGTGACAAACAAGTATGTGCTCCAATCACTCTATCACAAAAAAATAAGAGTTGTAAAAATTATTGGAAACTCAAGACAGCCATGACATTATGTCCTTCACAAGTGTATGTAAACTTTTGACCACGACTGTATATATGTACATTAATATATTACTCATTGTTAAACGCAGCCCTTACAGGGCAACCATATCTGCAATGTGGCCCTCAATGAAAATTAGTTTGACACCCCTGACCTAAACAATATAAGGGCTGGCAAAATGAATGCAGATTAATCCATGGTTATTGTTAATCATATTATAAATGTTAATCGGTAGGCAGTCTTGGAATAAATATAAAACAGCTTACTGTATGTAAGATGAATATGGTGTTGCTGCATTTTGTTAAATAATATTGTTTTCTATCATAAAGGTTATTATTGTGTGTATGTACGGAACCCCTAAAGGGACATGGAGGGAAAAAAATGTTTTGAGAGATATCACAAAAGGTTTTTTCCATGTCAGTGAACCGGAAGTAAAACCGACACAGCGATGGAGGAGCCTACCCATCATCCGTGGGAGAAGTTTATTGATTTCTATTTTAGCATTGGCCTAACATATGAAGACATCAAAACGTATTATGGTCCCACCACAGAGCACAGATGATGGGTAGGCTCCCGCTCCTCCATCGCCGTGTCTGTTTTACTTCCGGTTCACTGACATAGGAAAAAAAACTTTTGCGAGATCTCGCAAAAAGTATTGCGAAATCTCGCAAAACATTTTTCCCCTCCATGTCTCTTTAGGGGCTCTGTACATACACACAATAATAACCTTTATGATAAAAAACAAAATTATTTAACAAACAGCAGCACCACCATATTCATCTTACATACAGTAAGCTGTTTTATATTTATTCTACGGCTGCCTACCGATTAACATTTTATAATATGATTAAAAATAACCATGGATTAATCTGCATTCATTTTGCCAGCCCTTATATTGTTTAGGTTAGGGGTGTCAAACTCGTTTTCATTGAGGGCCACATCACAGTTCTGTCTTGCGAAAAGTATTGCGATATCTGGCAAAAAGTATTGCGAGATCTGGCAAAAAGTATTGCGATATCTGGCCAAAAGTATTGCCAGATCTGGCCAAAAGTATGGCCATATCTGGCCAAAAGTATGGCCAGATCTGGCCATCAGTATTGCCAGATCTGGCCAAAAGTATTGCCAGATCTGGCCAAAAGTATTGCCAGATCTGGCAAAAAGTATTGCCAGATCTGGCAAAAAGTATTGCCGGATCTGGCAAAAAGTATTGCCAGATCTGGCAAAAAGTATTGCCAGATCTGTCAAAAAGTATTGCCAGATCTGTCAAAAAGTATTGCCAGATCTGCCAAAAAGTATTGCCAAATCTACCAAAAAGTATTGCCGGATCTGCCAAAAAGTATTGCCGGATCTGCCAAAAAGTATTGCCAGATCTGGCAAAAAGTATTGCGATATCTGGCCAAAAGTATTGCCAGATCTGGCCAAAAGTATGGCCATATCTGGCCAAAAGTATGGCCAGATCTGGCCATCAGTATGGCCAGATCTGGCCAAAGGTATTGCCAGATCTGGCCAAAAGTATTGCCAGAACTGGCAAAAAGTATTGCCAGATCTGGCAAAAAGTATGGCCAGATCTCGCAACAGTATTGAGGGATCTCGCAAAAAGTATTGCCAGATCTCGCAAAAGTATTGTGAGATCTCGCAAAAAGTATTGTCAGATCTCGCAAAAAGTATTGCGAGATGTCGCAAAACATCCATGTCCCTTTAGGGCAGGGGTCGTGAACCTTTTTGGCTGAGAGAGCCATAAAAAGCCAAATATTTTAAAATGTAATTCTGTGAGAGCCATATCATATTTTTTTAACACTGAATACCACTAAATGCATGCATTTTTAAGTAAGACCAACATTTTTAGAGTATAACAAGTCTATTATTCTTTTTTATAAAGTTATTCTGAAGCTAACCAATAATAAACAATATACTTCTTACCAATAATGCGACGTGTTGAAAGTTAAAAGTTGTTCAAAGTTGGGCACCAACCTTCAGTCAGTGGACATGTGGACAAGTCTCGCGTGTCCTCGGGGAAGGACTCGTTGAGACGTTGAAACAAGCGAGCCAAGTCCGAGTAGCTGCGGTGCAAGTAGAGGACATTCCTGTCCGACCACTCGGTCCTGATCTCGAAGAAGTCCTCCTCCTCTCCCCGCCGGCTGATGACGAGTCTCCGGACTCCGTTGACCCAGCAGTCCCGCACGAACATGTTGACCAGCGACGTGCCCTCGAACACGGCCGAAGCCATGCCTCTCAGTCCGGCATGCTGCTCGGATCCACGCCTGTGGAAGTCATCCGAGAATTAAACACAACTTCAGCGACTTTTTTTTTTCTTTTCTTTCTTTCTTCCACTCCTCTTCTCTTTGCTCTCAGGCAGAGCTCAGCCCTGCAGACCAAGTCAAACGTGGCGTGATTGAGCTTGCAGGAGGGGAAAGAAGTCTCAGATAACGCCCATTTGGAAAATACTCCCAATTGTTCCGTTTTTTGAAAAAAAAAAACAAAAAAAAGACAATCAGCACATCTCCAAAATACTGTGCAATTATCTTCAGGCCATGCAAACCATTTTGTTCACTTTTTCTTAGCAGTTTGCTTCCTCCCTTCTTGACAACAGGACATTATTATGCCAAGAATGCAAAGGGCTGCAAAGACCATCCTCTCATTTGTAATCAGGGGAGAAAAGCCTTTCATTAAAGTCAGAGGTGTCAAATCACGGCACCATAACTTAAAAATAAATGTAACAGGGTCAAGTATGTCATGTAAATAAAGTGCTACATTTTTGAGCTAATTGTTCAACCATGAAGTGATTAACGTGGACCCCGACTTAAACCATACTTGCCAACCCTCCCGAATTTTTCGGGAGACTCCCGAAATTCAGCGCCTCTCCCAAAAAACTCCCTGGACAAATATTCTCCCGAAAATCTCCCGATTTTCAGCCGGAGCTGGAAGCCACGCCCCCTCCAGCTCCATGCGGACCTGAGTGAGGACAGCCTTTTTTTCATGACGGGAGGACAACAGGGTGACAAGAACTAAATCATCCAGACTAGAGATAAATTGTATTATGTTTATTTTACCTAAAAATAAATATATTTATTAATTAAAAAAATAAAAATAAATACATTTTTACTATATTTTGCTAAAAACATCAAAATTAATTGTATTTTTATTTGTATTTTTTCGTGACTCCTTATTACATCCAGCCATAGAATTATACCTTAAAATAAACATATTTCAAATAATTGATTTTAAATCATCATAATAATTCATTTAAAATGACCATATTTAATTATTAAAATAATTGCTTGTTCATCAACAACTTTAGCATTTTATTCATTACATTTTGAAACTCTCAGAAGCCAAGTTATGTTATATTCCTTAATATTTATTTATGCAAGTTTGAAGTATCAATTATCTAAACACAGTTTTGTTTGCATATTTTCAGGATGTAGATATATATATATATATATATATATATATATATATATATATATATATATATATATATATATATATATATATATAGTATGAAATACTTGACTTGGTGACTAGCTGTCAATATACTCCTCCCCTCTTAACCACGCCCCCAACCACGCCCCGCCCCACCCCCGACCACGCCCCCACCCCCACCTCCCGAAATCGGAGGTCTCAAGGTTGGCAAGTATGACAACAAGTAAACAAGTTGAAAAACTTTTTTTTTTTTAGAATACAATATGTTAGCGTAAATAAAAAAAATATGTACAATTATGCAATCTATTTATGGATCACTTTTCACATAGAGGATAGGTGATAAACATAAAAACATTGCAACAAACGCATGAAAGAGGATTGTGCTTCTCAAGCAAAACATAATGGTGCAAGTGTTTGCAGCAACTTGTATCCGCATGCTAAACTATGAATTTGTGTGACGATACCCAAATGTAAACAGATGATATTACTAATATCCAGTGATGGGCAGTAACAAGCTACATGTAGCTAAACAGCTTAACTACATTTTTCAATAGCCTGGCGATAGCTTGGTTTGGTACCCAAAGCTACAAGCTACCCAAAGAGAGAAAATGGACTGCGAATAATGGCCCCAAAAAATATGTAAAAAATACAATGACCTGGATTAATGAGAACATCCATACATACGGAGAAAATCCATGATGATTAGTTGGTGTTTCGTATGATGAGTCACAATTGGCTAAGGTTAGGGGAAAACATTACAGTCTGGCCAATCAGAGGCAAGATAAGGCGGGTCATCGAAACTCGTAAGTCATGCACTTATATCACTATGACGACGAGGGAGTCAGAGACAGAGAGACGCTTCAAGCTGAGGACTCAAAAAAAAAAAACATACTTGAAAATGTCAGAAGAATTTTCTCCCCCAGATTAGATTTTTCCTTTAGTGATGAAGATGACTTTGCCGGAAACCCACAATAATGTGTGTCCTTGGCCATGTTTAGACAAATGTATGCGTTTAGAGAAAACAATGCTCAAAACCGTAGTTTTTAGTTGTTTACTCTGTAAACTAAAATCATAACTGCTCTCTTCATCCAAGATATCCAACACAAATTTAGGAACACACATTAAGGTGAGTTGAGTTCATGAAAAGTTTTACTGCACATACAAATTTATTTAAAAAGTACCAATGATAGTCGCACACACACTAAGTGTGGTGAAATTAACCTCTGCATTTGACCCATTCCCTTCTTCCACCCCCTGGGAGGTGAGGGGAGCAGTTAGCAGCAGCGGTGGCCGCGCCCCGGAATCATTTTGGTGATTTAACCCCCAATTCCAACCCTTTTTTTTTTACCAATTACCAACTGCTCCCAAACAACATACAAGAAGTCATTGTTTTGTTTTTTTGTCAGGATATAGTCCGATGATGTTCTTTACTTTATATAGAGAAAATGAATAGTATTGTAGGGGTGGGAAAAAGAAAAGGCAAACTAATACAGTGGAGTGCAGGAATCCCTACAGATATTTAGACTTAGACTGAGACAAACTTTATTGATCCACAAGGGAAATTGTTCCACACAGTAGCTGAGTTATAAAGGATGGAAATGATAATGGTATTAAGGTATAAAGTAGACTAAAAATTTACCATAGTAGCAACATATAATATAACATATATGTAATATTTACATATTATATATATTGTTGTACCCCGCCTTCCGCCCGATTGTAGCTGAGATAGGCTCCAGCGCCCCCCGCGACCCCAAAGGGAATAAGCGGTAGAAAATGGATGGATGGATGGATGTTGTAGGGTAGTTGTAGGGCAGGGGTCACCAACGCGGTGCCCGCGGGCAGCAAGTTACCCGTAAGGACCAGATGAGTAGCCTGCTGGCCTGTTCTAAAAATAGCTCAAATAGCAGCACTTACCAGTGAGTTGCCTCCATTTTTTAAATTGTATTTATTTACTAGCAAGCTGATCTCGTTTTGCTCGACATTTTTAATTCTAAGAGAGACAAAACTCAAATAGAATTTGAAAATCCAAGAAAATATTTTAATGACTTGGTCTTCACTTGTTTAAATAAATTCATTTTTTTTTTTTTACTTTGCTTCTTATAACTTTCAGAAAGACAATTTCAGAGGAAAAAATACAACCTTAAAAATTATTTTAGGATTTTTAAACTCATATACATTTTTACCTTTTAAATTCCTTCCTCTTCTTTCCTGACAATTTAAATCAATGTTCAAGTAAATTTATTTTTTTTATTGTAAAGAATAAGAAATACATTTTGATTTAATTCTTCATTTTAGCTTCTGTTGTTTCGACAAAGAATATTGGTGAAATATTTCTTCAAACTTATTATGATTAAAATTCAAAAAAATTATTCTGGCAAATCTAGAAAATCTGTAGAATCAAATTTAAATCCTATTTCAAAGTCTTTTGAAAATCTTTTAAAATTTTTGTTCCGGAAAATCTAGAAGAAATAATGATTTGACTTGGTTAGAAATATAGCTTGGTCCAATTTGTTATATATTCTAACAAAGTGCAGATTGGATTTTAACCTATTTAAAACATGTCATCAAAATTCTAAAATTAATCTTAATCAGGAAAAATTACTAATGATGTTCCATAAATTCTTTTTTAAATTTTTTCAAAAAGATTCGAATTAGCTAGTTTTTCTCTTCTTTTTTTTGGTTGAATTTTGAATTTTAAAAAGTCGAAATTGAAGATAAACTATGTTTCAAAATTTTATTTTAATTTTTTTCGTGTTTTCTCCTCTTTTAAACCGTTCAATTAAGTGTTTTTTTCATCATTTATTCTCTACAAAAAACCTTCCGTAAAAGGAAAAAAAATGTACGACAAAGATAAATATCATTAATTATTAATAATAACATAGAGTTAAAGGTAAATTGAGCAAATTGGCTATTTCTGGCAATTTATTTAAGTGTGTATCAAACTGGTAGCCCTTTGCATTAATCAGTACCCAAGAAGTAGCTCTTGGTTTCGAAAAGGTTGGTGACCCCTGTTGTAGGGTGTCCCCAGCTAAATGACAGATAGTTAATAGTAATGGACCTTTATTGGGTCCATTTGTACAATTAACATTGATATTATACATGTGGGCTCATAAATATAAATGCCGTTAAATGTAGCTTTGATGTAGCAAGATACTTTTGCCGTGTAGCTTGCTACAATTCTGCGGGGATAGCTTCCCCTGAAGCTTAGCTACATTTAATCAAAGGTAACTTGTAGCTTAGCTTTCTACATTTTCCAAGTAGCTTGCCCATCACCGCTAATATCTTATGAAAAGTGCTTATATTATACAATATGTACGCAGACAAACCATCTCTTATGTTTTGTAATATATGTGCCACCAGCAGTGTTGGGACTAACGCGTTACTTTGTAACGCGTTACTGTAACGCCGTTAGTTTCGGCGGTAACTAGTAATCTAACGCGTTATTTATTATATTCAGTAACTCAGTTACCGTTACTACATGATGCGTTACTGCGTTATTTTACGTTACTTTTTATGTAGTATAAAGTGTGTTTTATCGGAGCGCTGCTCTGTTATCGTTCTGATTCTTCTTGTGTCACAAGCCGGAGAAGAGAGACGTGCGCTCTGTGTGTGTGAGTGTGGAGGGAGGAGAGGGGGGCGTGTCTGATCATGGCGGAGCCAGAAGTCGAGTTTGCTAACATGGAGATATTTTCACTACTTTTCTTTTGTCGAGCACAAAGAAAAGAACATTTTAGTTAAATGTAAATTGTGCTTTGGATCAAAGATCCCATCTACTGCCCAAAACAGCAATTCAAATCTGCTGAAACAAGCTACATAGCAACATGCTTCGACGAAGCTAGTAAAGAGAGACAGAGACTCTGATGCCACTTCACCTCCACCATTTAAGGATTAACTTTGCCTCTTCTCATCATTCACCGCTGAAGGTACACACTCTGTCACTCTAATTGTTCATGTGTGCGAGCAAACGCAAAAACTCCCTGAGCATGAGTGGAGCCCATGTCAGCAACATCACACGTGCACACTGTGGCTACACCAGCAGCACACCTGTCCCAAACCTCACTAAATAACAAGTTCAATCTCCATCCATCCATCCATTTTTACTACCGCTTGTCTCTTTCGGGGTCGCAGGAGCCTATCTCAGCTGCATTCGGGCGGAAGGTAGTGTACACCCTGGACAAGTCTCCCCCTCATCACAGGGCCAACACAGATACACAGACAACATTCTCTTATTATTATAATCAAATGACAGCAGTCATTTCCATTTCTAATATAAGTGTTTAGGCCCACTTACAATGACAATAACAACAAATATTGTTTTTCATGAACTGTGTACTTGTATTGTTTGTCTGGGTGGAGGTCCTGCTTTGGAAATAGTTTGTACCCCTTTCATTTAGTTCCCATTAAAACATTCACATGTTGCACAATGAGATGTAAGCAGGGGATCATGTGTACATTCCTGCAACTTCCTGTTTGTAAAAAATATATTTTTATTAGTATTTATTTAATATACTAACAGCATTTAATAATTAATATTTATAAATTAAGATTCCTAATAAATGACACTAGAATAAGCACACATTTGATTGGTAAATCATAGTGTAACGACCTGGAATTACACTTTATGTGTGGTGTTGGAGTTGTCTGACTTTTTGTGTGGCTGTAAACTCATCACTGGCTAAGTGCCATATGTGCAAGTGTTGGCACACGTGAGAAAGAGCGAGTGGCTGCTGTTGATATAACAAAGTAGCTTTTGGTCTGGTTTGTTCTGCAGAAAATGACCACTTTTGCTAGATATCATTTTTTTTACTAATGTTTTGGTGATGTGTTTATGGCCGACAATAAAGAGTTTTGCTCAGTAAAGAAAATGCCTGGTTAGGCTTTGTGTATGTAGTGTGTGCCTTTCTTGGTTTACATCTATGCTGTTATTATGCTGTTTGTTACTTATGTACGTTATGTTGCAGCTATTTAAAATAGTTTTGTCAATTTGTTCTGGCCAGAAACAAATTGGCCTTTGTAACATATCTTTGTCTTTGTGTGTTGTATGTAGAGCACATTGCTTAGCAGAGTTCAGTGATGCAAATGCATGTCAAGTTGATCAACAGATTGTATTATTCTCCAGTGCAATAACAGTACTGAAATGAAGGCTAAAAGGGCATTAATGGGAGCTTTAAAAAAAAAGAAGAAGAAAAAAATAAGTAACTAAATAGTTACTTTTCACAGTAACGCATTACTTTTTGGTGTAAGTAACTGAGTTAGTAACTGAGTTACTTTTGAAATGAAGTAACTAGTAACTGTAACTAGTTACTGCTCTGCAGTAACTAACCCAACACTGGCCACCAGTCTGCATGTCAAAAAACAAAACATTTATAAGAACTTCAATCACTTCATCGGACATAATTCAACTTCTGGGACATTTGACCTGACAAATGTGCCAACATCTCAAAAACCTCGGTCTATAAAAGTCCTTTGATGCACGTGTGATCAGAGGGATGATGTGTTACGTGTGCAGCCTCGCCGTTCCCCACAAGTACTCAGTAATAACGCCATGTCTGTGTGGAATGATGTGTGGCTGGACCACGTTTGCAGAGTCAGCAAACAAGTTTCATTTTTGAACAGTGAAAAAGAGATATTTGCCTTCTCATGTACTTGAGATCCATTATTTTGGAAGAACTACAGTATCAGTACCAGCATGTCCACATTTCTAATATAGGCCCTAAAATGAAAGCATTTTTCCTGCCAGAAAATGGTCAAAAATACGCCAAGACAAACTCAGCTAAGCCGTATGCCTCATTGACCACAAGAGAAGTTCACAAGCATCTATCCTGCTCCCAAAAAAATACTATAAAAGTGGCACAAAGAACAATTGTGAAGCATAGATCAGACGTTCTCCTTTTACCCAGCATCTGTTGGACCTCACGTTTTATGGCTCTGTCCGTCTTTATTGTGTTTTGCTCCGAGTGGACCTCGCATCTGTTAAGTCCGCTCTATTACCAAGTCAAAGGACGTAAATCTGATGCGCACAACACAGTCAATGACTTGTTTCATCCTTTGTTGTGGCTATAGTACGGAGGTTAATTTGTGTCTTTGTTACAAAAGATTTTATTTGTCACTGAATTTATGAAACTGATTTTTTTGCATTTGAATTTTATGAATGATCAATTTATGCTGACAATTTTATTGAATACAATTTTGTGAGCAAAATGTGTATTTAAAAATGCAGTTTGTTTTGAATAGGGTTTTTTTTAAGTCAGTGTGTAAAAATTCTATGAAAAAAAAATCCTTGTAAGAAAATTCAGTGTAAACAAAATGTGTGCATAAAAATTCAGCGCAATGTTGCTTCAAAACATAAGACTCACTTCCAGTAAAATAAGACTGAAGCAATCGATCCAGCTTCAGAACCAGTCAATGAGGTGCTTTAGTATTAATCTACCAGAAGTGGGTCTTGAGTTTTTTAGCAATGAATATTTCTGCACTGAATTTTCTTTTACACTGAATCTTTCTAAACTGATTTTTTTACACTGATTTTTCTGCACTGATTCTTTTACACTGAATTTTTCTACACCAATTTTTCTCACACTGACTTTTTCTGCTATGAATTTATTTGACACTCGTCTTTTTACACTGATTTTTTACACACTGGATGTTTGCACAATTATTATTATTATTTTTTTTTTTGTCCTGTCCAGCTACTCAGACAAATCATATTGTTGATGTAGCTGCCCATATCGGCTGTACAGATTTACTTTACATAAGAGAAGTGTGGGATACTACTCTTGTTGCCTAGGGTTGCTGGTTACTGGGGTTCAATCCCCACCTTCTACCATCCTAGTCACGTCCGTTGTGTCCTTGAGCAAGACACTTCACCCCTTGCTCCTGATGGCTGCTGGTTAGCGCCTTGCATGGCAGCTCCCGCCATCAGTGTGTGAATGTGTGTGTGAATGGGTGAATGTGGAAATACTGTCAAAGCGCTTTGAGTACCTTGAAGGTAGAAAAGCGCTATACAACAAGTATAACCCATAACCCATAACATAACTTTATTGAATGTATTTATATCATTATTTGGTGCAGCCGGGCCGGAGCAGGAGGGGATAGAAAGAGAAAAAAAGGAAGACAGAGGGGGAAATTGTGGGGACAGGAGGGGGATAAGACAGAGAGACAACAACAACAGCAAACACAACAATAACAACAACAACAACAACAGAACAGCATCAGCGAATAGGATATGTACAAATATGATGGTAGAAGTGATAGCAAAGAAGCAGTTAGTGAAATAAATATTAATAACAAAGAAATGACAATGAACCTTATTACACAACAAATGGAGCAATACAAGTACCAATAGAAATAGCACTATTGATAATGAATAATAACAATAATTACCTCTATTATCAGCAATACAATTCATTTTAAATCACTGTATTTTGACAAACTTAAGACTCACTTTCGGTAAAATAAGACTGAAGCATTCGATCCAGTCTTAGAACCAGTCAATTAAGTGCTTTAGTCTTAATTGACTTGAAGTGGGTCTTGAGTTTTGCAGCAACAAATTTTTCTGACACAGAATTGTTCTGCACTGAATTTTTTACACCGATTTTTCCAGATAGAATCTTTATATACTGATCTTTTTTTTACACACTGGATGTTTACACAAATAATTATGTCTATTTGTGTTGGCCCTGCGATGAGGTGGCGACTTGTCCATGGATGGATGGATTTTAAATCACAGTATTTTATTTTAAGCACACAAATGTTGCTCACAAATTGGTATTCAATACATTTTTCTGAATAATTTCATGTAAAAACAATTCAGCTCACAAAATTGAAACGCAAAACATTAAGTTACATAAATTCAGTGTCCAAAGACACAAATTAACCTCCATACATTAATGCTGATGAACTTTCACTTGATTTTACTAGGAATATTGGTTTGTCATTTTGCCTTAACCAGCTGGTCTCCGGCTGGTCAGAGTTAAAAAAAAACCCATTGGAAATATTGTACAAACAAGCAATTAAGGTTATGGATAAAACACCCAGGCACTATCATCACTGTGCCATTTTAAAAAATACAGTATTTTAGACTGGGACAGTCTTCATACATTTGCAGACTTAAAAGTGACCTATAAAGTACTGCATGAATTGGCTCCAGATCCTCTGGCAGAGTTCATCAGCCAAAGAAAGAGCCGTGAGCGCGTCACTCGAGGCTCTGTCAGAGGTGACTGTTATATTCCTCTGCACAGGAGCACTTTCAGTAAGTCGGCCTGGTCAGTAAGGAGCGCAAATGTGTGGAGCCCAGTACCTGAGGAGGTTAAACTGGTCACAACTTACAAGGCCTTCACAAAAAAATTGAATATGTGGCTTATCAATGCCTACAGCTGCCAGCACTAAAAGATGAGCCTGTTTTGATGCTAAGATAAATGTTATGATGTGATGTTGTATTTTATTTTTTATCATATTGTATATGTATGGTGTGCTTTTTTTTCTTATTCTCTCTCTTTCTTTTCTTTTTCTTTTAAATTGTAATTGTACTGGCTTTTTTACATCGTGGCCAGGGGACTACAGATGAAAACTAGCCTTCTGGCTAATTCTGGCTTTTTTAACCATGTGTTGTCATGTCTTTTATGAAATTGCATTGTCCCCTTTGAAATAAACTAATGTAATCTAATCTAGTCATTTTTGCAAACTGCACATTCTTGTATAGGGCCCACAATATCACACATAAATGTACATATAGGTCCTTTTTTTCGAAGTATACCAGTGTGGCCCGTGCGGCGATGTAAGGTGCACGAACGCCCCCTCCTGGAGAATTAGGAGAGTTGATATATGTTCGTGTCATGCGGTGCGCCGCCTGTGCGAGAGGAGGCGGTCTAGTGAGGAATCACTGTTTATTGGCAAAGAAGAAGAAGGGCTTGCTCGGTTGAGGAAAATGGCCGATGTAGAGATGGATATCACGGCGAGTCGAATGAATAATTTCAACGAGCACATGTGAGTATTTTACCTTCGCGTTTATTGCAGAGGAGCATATTTAAGATTTTTAACTTAATTACCCAGCAATTTTATCGTTTGCTCGCCAGCAGTGGTTGGCTAACACTGTTGCCAGGAATCGGCAATGATCTTAGCTTAGCTCAGCTAACATTTTTAAGTTTTGCTAAACGCAAAATAGATATTTGTATGTAAATGCGTTTCCATGTTGCATATTCTTATACAGTATTTGTGTTATGTAACGTTCACAAATCTCATTTTGACTAACGTATTTGGTGTAGTCATGCCTCTGATGGCTAGGATGGGTTAGCATGTGGGAGCTAATGCTTGAACCCCATTTTGACTTAGGTGCCTAATAAAGTGGCTACCTTTCATTAGAGACTGCAAATTAATGAGCACATCAACACCAGAGCACATGTATGCGCAGTTGTAAATCGTTTTTTTATATATATTTATGGTCTTTTTGACTAATCCTCATTACTTATTTAATTAAAACTCCGCGTCTTTCGTAACCGCAGTAAAGTATACCGAAATCAAACCACTAGCAAGGAAATCCACTAGGTTTTAGCGACTAGTCTGAAAGTGAATGCTAATAAATGTATTATTGAACCCAATTGTCAAACGTCAGTCGCCAAAAAAAGGTTAGATGTTTGTTGTTCTATTCACTGCACAGTATTGTTTTGGTTGCCATTGGTTACGGGTCTGCGCTTTATATACATCCATTTGTTTTCTGAATTGAACAGGAAACAGGAGATGGAAAGCCAAGAGAGAAGTGCTAATGAAGACAGTGGAGATGTGTCTGAAGAGGAGGGGGAAGAAGAGGTAAAGGGCTAATATGATTTTTTTTCTACATTTAAAACACTTCCTTGTAATGATGATTCCTTTGTCAAAATTTTGTATAGATTGTTCTACAAACCGTTTAAGTCACTGTCTGACAGTCTCCTTAATGGGCGGCCTTATTTACGTGCCGCTGTATTAGACAGCGTCTTCTCCCAGTCATTAATGTTGTATTTTTTAGTGCTTCCATAGCATGTCTGCTGATAAATTAAGTTTGAACTATACACTACTTTGTATTAGAAAAGACAACTGCAGAGGATACATGTCCATGTACGAGCCATTCTGCCCCACAACAAGAGGATAGCGAAAAAGGAGCTTATTGACTCTACATCGTTGGACTACAATTGCGGACTCGTGCAAAGCACTTTGGGTAAATTTATAACATGGATAGTCCGCTGACGTCACACTTTGGAAAAACGTCACCAAATTGGACTAATTGAAAAAAAGCTAATTTGCCCTAAGTATGAAGGAAGGCAAAATTGTTTTATAAATATCTCCGCAATGCCTCACCGGTTTCAACATTTTCGTGACATATGCAGATCCCAAATACACAACAGCGGGTACCAATAGATAGAACGTTTTGCATATTAGGGCCTCTAAGTTGTATCCTGTGTCCATTATTTAAAAGTTGTGTTAAATTGCATTTAAACAATTACAAGTTAAGAGTGGTAGTTGATCTATGTTCGTCTCTTCCTAGGATGAGGCCGAGACTAACGGCGAGAAGCCACAGGAGGGCCCCAAACATCACAGCAGTGGCGGCAAACACAAGAGGAAAAAACACAAACATCGCAGTAAGCACAAAAAACACAAGCACGCTTCAGACGAGGACAAGGACCGCAAACGCAAGCATCGCCACAAACACAGGAAACACAAGCGTAATAAGGAGGGTGCCTCTCCCTCCGCGGCTGCCATCTTCGCCTCCTCTGGCCAAAAGAAAGGCGACTCCTCCCCTTCCTCGGGCAACCCGAGTCTGGATGACCGGGCTGTGCTGGAAGACCTGGAGAAGCAGAGGGCCATGATCAAAGCCGAGCTGGACAGCCAGCTGATGGAGGGCAAGGTCCAGTCAGGAATGGGCCTCATCTTGCAGGGTTATAACTCCGGATCAGAAGAAGATGGAGATCGGGTCAGAAACGGGGAACAGCGCCAGCGAGGCAGCTTGGGGAAAGCCATATCTCCCCGGGGAGTGGGAAGTGGTAAAGCTAGAAGGGAATCGACAGAGGCCAGTAAGACTGCCTCCAAGCGCCATAGTCCAAACAAGGCCACGGTCCGGCCTGTAAAAGAGTCCAAACAGGATAAGGTGAGCAAAAGCAGCAAGGAGAAAGACATCAGCGCCAAAGACCGAGGGCGTGGAAGGAGTGCTTCAAAAGAGAGAAAACATTCAGAAAGCACTGATAGGTCCA
The DNA here is from genome assembly GCF_033978685.3 of Nerophis lumbriciformis. Lineage (NCBI taxonomy): Eukaryota > Metazoa > Chordata > Actinopteri > Syngnathiformes > Syngnathidae > Nerophis > Nerophis lumbriciformis. The sequence goes on along the minus strand of NC_084554.2, from coordinate 36,394,063 downwards.
AGGAGAGAAGTAGGAAGTCTCCTTCCCCACCCAGCTGGAGAGCAGAGCAGAAAATTAGTCGCTCTGAGAAACGTCCCTCACCGCATCGGGACGAGCGGCCGGTCCAGGAAAAAGCGAGGCCGCGGTCCAAATCACCTGGACGTGAGCGGCCGAGTCGCTCCGACACCGACAAAAGACCGACTAAGTCTCCGTCAAAAGATGCATCGTCTGGGAAGGAGAATCGCTCGCCGCACAGAATGCCGGCTCCCAGCCCTGTAAAAAAGCGTAGCCCCTCCCCTCGCCATAGAGATTCCCGCCATGCCTCGGCCGGCGCTGCAGATCGCATGAAGCAGAGCCACTCCCCCGTCCCTAGGGCCAGGTCGCCGCCGAGGAGAGGACGTAGCCGTTCACCGGACGTCAGGAGGAGGGACGCTGAGAGGCAGGAGTCGCCGCTCAGGTTCGTGAAAAAATTTCCTTTACGTCACTTTGCCTCGCTGTCATGTTTCATCGTTTGACTCCTGCTTTGACGCTCACACAGGAAGCGACTGCGACCAGAAGGCGGGCCAGGGCGAGACAACAGTCCCAAGTTGCCCATGCGCCGCAGGATAAGTCGCTCGCCCCTAAGACGACGTTCTCCATCCCCCCGTCGACCCTCCCGCTCGTCCCCTCGCAGACGGAGCAGGTCTCCACTGAGACACCGGTGCTGTCACTCAGCCAGACTCATGTTGGAAGATTGCCGTGACGTCATTAACAACGCTCCCTCCTTGAACATCAGGTCCGGAGACAGAGATCGCTACGGGAGACTCCGACAGTACCGACGCTCCATGTCACGCGATCGTGAGAGGAGGCGGCGTCGCAGCAGAGATGAAGACAAGTTCAAGGGAAGCCTCTCAGAGGGCATGAAGGTCGACCAGGAGTCCTCAGGAGAAGACGTGTGCGTTAAAACATCTCTAAATCTACAGTTTACCACGTTTTGGCTCGTTGGCATATGAAATACTAATGCTTATATTTTTATTTGCAGGTTAGATGATTTCGATGGAGAGGAGATCGATGAAGAGGCTTTGATTGAGCAGCGCAGACAGCAGCGAATGGCCATTGTACAGGTCAGTTACACAAACCATGGATGTTTTTTAGCGAGGGCTGCATGCAGAACAATTGAGGTTTGCATTTTGTACATTAAAGATACTCAAAACAATACAATAAAGGTCAATCAATATATGTTAAACTATCTAAACAAAACACCCACATTCTAGCTTTGTGTTAATTAGTGCAATATCTAACCCCCTTAAGATATTTTCTTTTCTTTCTGTTATTCTTTACTAATCTTATTCTGTCAGCTGAACCCTTTTTAAAGGGCTCTGACACTTAAATGTACTATAACTTGCAAAATTTGAACACATTTTAGGGTTTCCTCAAGATTGCCACTATATACGTGGGGTTGTGGCTAGGGTCGTGGTCAATATGACATTGATGACATGATCATTTTGATTTGCAATGATGCATATATTTTCTTGAAAAAGGCTAAACAAATATGTTGTGTATGTATACCAAAATATTAGTGTTAGGTTATTAATATTACCATTAATATTATTATTAACATGTTTTTCCTATATAATAAGAATAACAATCAGCTTTAACTCAAGGAATTTAACTTGGTAGGCCGTGCTCTTTGTTCGATGCACTTTCAATTGTTGCTGCTTATTGCAAAAGGTAACACAGGCTACACTTTATTCTACCTTGCCTGAATGTTGCAAGTTAATTTGCCAAATATGTAGACAGTGTTTTGTTGATATTCTTCACAATGAAGTCACTGTAAAACTAACCACACTAAAGAAAGCACATTACAAATACACATGAAGTGCACATACATGTAGTAATCACATTGTATTAAAAATATAATTTGGAATAAACTGTAAAAAGCAATACAATTATGCAGGATGAAGGTTGAGCTCTGATGCCACTAGCTTAATGCTAACAACGTACAATGGACTCGCTCATAGACAATCTAACTCAAATTAGCATGGCCAATCGCAGGCACATATAGTGTATATAAACAATCTTTCACATTCATATCTATGGACAATTTGCAGTCTCCATTGAACCCAACATGAATATTTTTGGAATGTCGGAGGAAATGGGGTGCCCAAAGAAAACCAGACGCACGGGGAAATGTGCACACTTCACACTGAGACATCCAAACGGAGGTTCAAAGACGCAACACGGCATAAAGTTAGATGTTATTGTCGGTAGTAGTGTCAAAAGATTTAGGGCAATTATCACTGGCTTGCACAAGAAATGCATTAGATAGCTTAAAATACCTTTCTCTTCAACTTTCTCTCCTTGTTTTTGGTGGGTTGTCAATTTATTTAAGTGCGCGACCAGTTGATGCGCTTCTGACAGGCGATATAGATTTTTTTGTTTGTTTTCTTTTTCAAAATAAAGCAATGAGAAATGTTTTTATATTTGAGCTGTTTTTCAAATGTATTACAGCCAACAGTATGTAAATATACTATATACAGTACACCCATTCATACAATATCAATTGAATTTGTTTTCCCGTTTTCCAAAAAAATTAACAAAAATATTTTGAAGGTGTGGCAGCGTTAATCTTGCCATGGCGTTGCGCCACAGTTGTTTACATGTAGGGGAACCCCTGCATTTGTATCATTTTAGTTTTCCAGTCCCATTAAATAAATGTGACAGCCTTGCTTTTATCCGTCCCTCCAGGTTTTTTTTACGCTATTTATGTCGTCGTTGCAGCTTAAGAAACCTGAATTTGTTGCAGCGTTTTCAAAAAGTTCAGCGAAAGGCAGTAGGGATGTAACAATATGAAAATTGCTTATCACAGTTATTGTGACCAAAATGATCATGGTATTGTTGAATATACTCAAAAATTACTTATCACACACTGAAATCTGTCAACTAAGTTGTATTTAAAATAAAAACACAATATACTTTCCTTGGCAGAAGAAATGTGCCTTAAGTGAGTTTGGACAAAGTTAAACACAAATTTGAGAGTCAAGTTTTCCTTATTGAAACTTTTTCTTAACATGGGTAATTATTTTGAAATGGTACAGTTTCATGTGTAGATGCACATAAAACATATTAAAGGGTCATGTATTTTTTCCCCTACATAACATGCAATGATTCTCTGGTAAAAAAAAAAAATCTTGCATAGGTTGTTTTACAGACCATCTACAAGCTGCTTTCTGACCGTCTCTTCAGGATGCACCGTTTTGTAGGCAGTCCTTTTTTTACGTGCCTCCACTTCGACTGTGTCTTCTCCCTGTTAGCCATGTTGTAGTTTTTAGCACTTGCATATGGAGTCTACTGACAGATATAAGTTAGAACAATACGCTACTTGGTAATATAAAATATGTGCAAAGTGGATTGCGTCTGTTAAGTGAGCAGAATAAGGTGTTCAATCCATTTAGCGTCTGTCTTCATTAATATGCCAAATATATGCTGATCATCAAAACGTCCACTACATGGGAGAAGATGCAAATATAATTATTTAGCACGCGCAATGTAAATAACACTCATCGCTGTTTTGCGAGCACTATTTTACATTTTATTTAGCACATGTCAGAAGGACGTGCAAACTGACAGTTCCACACATGGCTGCAGGATCAGTACTGGCACTGCAAAGACAGACCATGGGCAGAGAAGAATCCTCAGCCTGTGTGGCTATCAACATTTTGGACGGTAGAAATAAAAGATATTAGACATACCATCCATTCAGCTACATAATTTTATAGCTGCTAAACGACTTAAGGGGCTTAGCTGATGTGTTTTTTAATGTTGTTTTTTTTTTCACTTATAATATACAGTACATTAGTAGGATACTTCTTGAACAAAAACTTCTTGAAGTATGCACTTTTGCGGAGTAAGTACCCCCGCGACCCTGAAAGGGACAAGCGGTAGAAAATGGATGGATGGAAGTGCAGTCTCTTTCCCATGCACCTTCAGCAGTAAAGAAAAAAAAGGTGTGTCAATGTAGATGCACTGCTTCTAAAATGCCTATAGAAAGTGGTAGATGTCTTCTGCTTGTTTGAAAACATAACAAAACGCCACAGGTAGGAGTGAGATAACATGAATGTGCAGTAAATGAGAGCGTCTCTGGTGATGCCCTGCATCGTACACGCAAAATCGTCATTTCAAAAAGGCGGTCTGCACCACTTTTCAACTGCATACACAGTGTTAGTAAATCACAAGCAACACGCCCACTAATAGTACACAATTTTATTGTTTTCATACGCTAATTACCACGGGGTGTTTGGATCTTAGTAATTCGGGCCATTTAGTCTTGAGTCGTTGTTTCTTCCATTTTAAATACTTTTTAGTGTGTAAGCTAAGAGTGGGGCTGTGTGCATGGAGAAGTGACACACAGAGCTCTGCAGCGAACAGAGTGTACAATGACACTTACACGTCAATCACTTGTCCATTCAGTTATGGTTATGGTTTTAAGTTTATTTTGAACGTACTATACAGATGTCTGAATATTTTGCTGTAGTCTGATGAACTTTGGATGGATTTATTTTAGGAGCAAAATGCAAATTAAGGGTTTAAAATCTGTATTCGTACGTGTGCTCCTTTTTTTTTTTTTTTATACTCGCAAGACCTATTGTGAGCGCAAACTAACAATTCAAGTCAAACTGTCCTCCACACAGAAATACAAAGTGTTGAACGATGACAGCAACATGGCGTCGGAGCCCAACAGCCCGCAGAGCAGCACCCGCAGCCGCTCGCCGTCGCCTGACGACATCCTGGAGCGAGTCGCCGCCGACGTCAAAGAGTATGAACGCGAGAACCTCAACACCTTCGAGGCCAACATCAAGGCCAAGCACAACCTGATCGCCCAGGAGAAAGACGGTAATGTAGCAACATGCTTCTCGTCTGTGAGCGCTTAAAGCCAAAGTGAAACTGAATGAACCGTTTCATGAATGCGTAGAGAAGAAAGTACTTTTCAAGTGCAGGTCTTGATGCCTGTTTTCAGTGTAATAGTCTCTCTGTCATGTGTTCATTCAGTTGCTGGCTTGTTATCCAAAGCCTGGCTGTGTGTGTCTGCCCCTGCAGCATGTTTTGATCTCAGCACAGTATGTCAACACATGGAGCAGATATTTTGTTTTACTACCAGACGCTCACCTCTCTCGCTTGGTGTCGTTGCAGCGGCCAACCCAAAGAAGCCATCGGCGCCCGACATGTTCACAGAGTCGGACGACATGTTTGCAGCTGACTTTGATGTGAGTATGCAGTTGGAATAATTATTATAACCGTATTTTCCAGGCTATAGAGCGCACCGGTTCTTTAGCCGCACCCACCAAATTTTAGAAGACAACATTCTTACATACATTGGCCACATCAGACTATAAGCTGTGGATGCATGCTGGTACAAAAGGGAATGTTTATTTACACCCCTTAATTGTTTCTAAACGTTGCCTGTCAAACGGCAGTAAAACGGCTGATCAAACAAAATAGAAGTCATCGCCATCAGAATCAGAACCATGGATCCACTAGCTGCGGAAGCTAGCTCTCCAATCAGTTAAACAGACTAAATAACTCCACGGTGACGTTTTGGTGAATATACGAAACTAAAACAATACAACAAGCATGCCATTGTAAATTAATAATACTAACAGACACTTGTATACGTGTTAGCATATTTGCTAATGCTAACGACGCTTGCTTGACACAGACATCAAACATGGGAGGGTTTAGTAAGTATAAATAGTTTCAGTTATATTGTAAAACTTTAACGTTTCCTGGAGTAATGAAGAATCCTTTTTAAGCAGAAACACTATGGGCAGTTTTACTTCCAGTTCAAGGCATTAAACAGGAAGTACATTTTCAACCTGCAGCACCTGCAGTGAGTGAACTTGTCCAAAAGCTGGCGCCATAGCACAAACAATACACCTTTTCAGTGTCTGTCGGCGTTCTATGAAAATTGTGTTGAATACAAAACATACTGGCTGTTAATGATGAAAAATACATAAATTTGCCGCAGTTTTATAAGCTGTGGGGTTTAAAGCGTTGGAAAAAAGTACGGTAATATTAATAGTATAAATGCAATTGTGAGCTAAACCAAATGTATTTTTAATGCGCAGGGTGCTAGGATGAGAGCAGCTGGAGTCGGGAAGGACTTCAAGGAGAATCCAAACCTCAGGGACAACTGGACCGATGCAGAGGGTTACTACAGTAAGTGAATGTGTGTATAAGTGTGTACAGTAGAATCACTTTGATGTAAGAAAACAGCATTACAATGTTCCATCCATCCATTTTTTACCACTTGTCGCGGGGGGTGCTGGAGCCTATCTCAGCTACATTTGGGCGGTACCGCTCTCTCAATAACAAGAAAACAATAACTTTGTTTTTGAAGGGGTGAATATTGGCGAAACGCTGGACAAGCGCTACGACGTTTACGGCTACACGGGCCAGGGGGTGTTCAGCAACGTGGTCCGAGCCAGGGACACTGCCAGGGCCGGCCAAGAGGTGGCAGTCAAGATCATCCGGAACAACGAACTCATGTGAGTTGATGATTTTCTTTTTCTTCTATATTTTATGCATTTTCTTTTCAGTTCAACATGGTCACAACCAAGTAAAAAAACAGAAGTCTGAGCAGTTTGATTATGTTCATTGAACATTGAACAACAAATGTGAGTTTGTTGTGTTTTTGTTCTTCAGGCAGAAAACAGGTTTGAAAGAGCTGGAATTCCTCAAGAAGCTGAACGACGCCGACCCTGATGACAAGTTCCACTGTCTGCGTCTCTTCAGACATTTCTACCACAAGCAGCATCTCTGTCTGGTCTTTGAGCCGCTCAGGTACCACAGAAGAAGAGCATGAAGACGATGACTCTTCCTCACTTTCCTCCTCTATGACAAGTGAAAGTGTGGTGTTGTGTTGTCTGGCAGCATGAACCTGCGAGAGGTGCTGAAGAAGTACGGCAAAGACGTGGGACTGCACATCAAGGCTGTGCGCTCCTACAGTCAGCAGCTCTTCTTGGCCTTGAAGCTGCTGAAGAGATGCAACATCCTGCATGCTGACATCAAGCCTGACAACATCCTGGTACCCACCAGACAACCTCTTTTCCCGAGTCGTGACAGCTCATTAATTTAGCCGTCCTCTTTTCTCTGCAGGTGAACGAGTCGAAGACCATCTTGAAGCTGTGCGATTTTGGGTCGGCATCGCACGTCGCCGACAACGACATCACTCCATATCTGGTCAGCAGATTCTACAGAGCTCCAGAGATCAGTAAGCGTTTTCCTTCCCCCTTGTTGTAGTCGGAAAGCAACTTCTCTTCAGCCCGCTAACATCCCCTGGCTGTCAGTCATAGGCAAACCGTACGATTACGGCATCGACATGTGGTCGGTGGGCTGCACGCTGTACGAGCTCTACACGGGAAAAATCCTTTTGCCGGGATCCTCCAACAATCACATGATCAAACTGGCCATGGACGTCAAGGGCAAGATGCCAAACAAGGTAGACATTTTGCATCATCGCAAACCACACTTGTTTTGCCTTCTGCTTCCCCGCAAAGCTGCACGATGATGCAATCGTGTGCTGCTCTGCCCTCAGATGATCCGTAAAGGCGTCTTCAAAGACCAACACTTTGATCAGAATCTCAACTTCCTCTACATCGAAGTGGACAAAGTAACAGAGCGGGTAAGAGAGCCTGGCACACGTCTAAACTTTTCAAACTTTCCTCATCAAATAGGAGTAGAAGGAAATGCAACATTTCCTCCCATCTTGGGATGGGCAATGTAGCCTAAAATATACATTGCAACTTCTTGCAGTAACAATATATAATCACAATAAATTATTTGGTATATTAATGATAATAGAAGCATTTCGGAAGGTTATAAGGCTCCGAATAGGCTGCTGACGTATGCCGCAACATATTGCGTCATATTCGTTTTTGTATTATTTTGTCAAAGCTACTATTAATGTACTTGTTAATTTACTGTTAATATCTGGTTACTTTCTGCTGTAATGTGGTTATGTCTACACTTCTGGTAAAATATAAAACACTTATTATTCTATTGTTTAGTTAGTTTATTCGATACCAAGTAGTTGCCGTGGCAGTATTGGTCATACCAATGCTGATAATAAAAGTGTAACAATATCAAATTACATATTCAAATTAGTTCCTTATCCCCTTTTATTACATACAAAATAAGCACTACCGTATTTTCCGCACCATAAGGCGCCCTGGGTTATAAGCCGCGCCTTCAATGAACGGCATATTTCAAAACTTTGTCCACCTATAAGCCGCCCCGTGTTGTAAGCCGCATCTAACTGCGCTAAAGGAATGTCAAAAAAACAGTCAGATAGGTCAGTCAAACTTTAATAATACCGTATATTAAAAACCAGCGTTCTAACAATTCTGTTCACTCCCAAAATGTACGCAAATGTGCAATCACAAACATAGTAAAATTCAAAATTGTGCAGAGCAATAGCAACATAATGTTGCTCGAACGTTAATGTCACAACACACAAAATAAACATAACGCTCACTTTCTGAAGTTATTCTTCATTCATAAATCCCTCGAATTTTTCTCCTTCGGTGTCCGAATTGAAAAGTTGGGCGTATGTCGTCCGGCGCTGTCTCCCTGTCTTAGTGAAGGTGTGTTCGCCTTCGGTCATCCATTGTTCCCACGCAGTTAGCAGTCTAGCTTCGAATGCCCTGTTGACACCAATATCTAGCGGCTGGAGGTCTTTTGTCAATCCACCCGGAATGACGGCGAGTATTGAATTAAGCGTGTCTCTTAATGTGATGTTATGAGCTAGCAAATATAACAACTACACTACCCAGCATGCAACGATAGTGACGAGCATGCGCGGTAGCCCTGAGAAGCGTTGTATGCTGGCAGTTAGAATGTGGTTATGAGCACGCTGTGAGTAAACGTTGAGAACTCAGTTAACACGCCTCGTCTGCATTATTTATAATTAGACAGACAACACACTTAATAGGAGCCATTTTGGGGTCTTTACATAAACACACAAATGGAAATGAAACGTCACATATCCCAGCATGCACCGCGCGCTTCTTCTTCTTCCGGGGCGGGTGGTTGCTTACAGTAGAAGAAGAAGCGCTTCCTGTTCTATGGGGGCGGGTGCTTACCTTGGCGGTTGCTTGCGTAGAAGAAGAAGCGCTTCCTGTTCTACCGGGAAAAAAGATGGCGGCTGTTTACCGTAGTTGCGAGATCGAAACTTTATGAAAATGAATCGTAATATTAATCCATATATAAAGCGCACCGGGTTAAAAGCCGCACTGTCAGCTTTTGAGTAAATTTGTGGTTTTTAGGTGCGGCTAATAGTGCGGAAAATACGGTAATTAATTCCCTAAACAAGAGCAAGCAGTAATTGTACGTCTATCTTGTGTTTGTTGATTTAATAAAAAAAAAACGATAAAAAAAACCCGATACCGATCATTTCTGATATTACATTATAGCGCATTTATCGATATCGGACATCCCTAGTACTGACCATATACTGATACTATACTTGGTATCATTACTGTCAATCTTTGCATCAGTCAACTCACTACTGTTTACATTCAACATCTCTCGCTTAGTGGCGAGCTATGCTTGTTTTGTATCCTCCCACGTGTAGTGTTGAATGTTGATCTATTTTCTGTGCTCCAGTGATAATGCTACATGGAAGAAACTTTATTTCCGCCATGGTGGGCAGGATTAATGATTTAGAAGTTTTACCATGGAGGGACATTAGCCGCTAGCAAGGACGCTACATTGTGTTGAAGAAGTCTTCCTTCGCTTGTCGCTGTCATGTGCAGCACACACCTGGAATGTGTCATCAACATGCATTATCACGATTGTATTAAAAGCTAAATGTATATTATTTATATCGCAAAACCCTGTCACAGGAAAAGGTGACAGTGATGAGCACCATCAACCCCACCAAAGACCTGTTGTCCGACATGATTGGCGGCCAGCGTCTGCCGGAGGACCAGAGGAAGAAGGTGATGCAGCTCAAGGACCTGCTGGACGGCACATTGATGCTGGACCCGGCCAAGCGCATCAGCATCAACCAGGCACTGCAGCACCCCTTCATCCAGGAGAAGATCTGACCAGCCCACCCTTCCCCTTTTTATGGAGACCAACCACTAAAAGCAGCTCTCACAGGAACCCAGACTTTCAGAATGTTTTTTTCTGTTCTCCATGTATCGCTGTGTGGCCTCATCATTGTTTTATTGTAAATATGAAATGGTAGCCCATCTTAAAAAATGTTGTTTTTTTTAAAGGCCTGACCATTGTAAACTTGCATTCACACATGGATACAGTCATAGTTTAATTTAAGTGGCATTGGGAGTGGTTGAAAAGAAGATTGCTGTAAATACTGTAAGTCTCCAGCAGTGTTTTTATTATTTTCCCCAATGACAAGTCATTGTGCGGCAATGCATGCTCTCATGTGGTGTCCAAATCTTTCTTTTCTTTTTTTTCTTTCTAAATCCTCATCTCTCAGCACTGGCTCCTGGTTTTGGCTCTTGAGGCTTGCAGATTTAAGTGCCTCCTGCTTGGCCACACCCCTTTTCCTGTATATAGTCCCTCATTAATGTCTCATGGACGATGCTTTAGTTTTCCAGCCACTTCCCTCCCAACAGGCGGTTCAACCCAAACTTGTGATTTCAATGAAGACTACAGTAGTACAGAGAGAGAGATTGAGCGCACCCTCAGTATAAGACGAATTTTAGTAATAAAACTGTTTCCTATTATAAATACCTTCTGTCTTTATTTTATACACACACAATGTGACATAACATTTATCACAGCTTGATGAGGACTTTCATTGTATCTAAGAAAGACCATAAGAGGGCGCTCTATGCATGTCCTGTCAAAAGTTACTCAGTATCATAAAAATGCACTCCAGGCCCATGTCTCAAGAGCGTTTTAAAAATGGCATTGCATGTGCATTTTACACGGCAGAGCTTTGAAATACAAAAAAAGTCATGTGAGCAACAGCAAACCTTTTAAACGGGCTCCAAGATGCCGTCTTTTTGTAGACGTCCCTCGCCATCCATCCATAAATGTTCTCGGTTGGATGGAAGCTGTTCCAAAAGACTGATGTTTGTGAATTCCATTATTGTACTGTTGAAAAATGTAATTACCGCTGCAACATCTTCCCAAAGATGCTGCACAACCATTGAAGGAGAAAGCACCACCACCATACCTGGAGAAAACATCAGTGGTGTCCAAACTTCTTCCACTGAGGGCCGTACACTGAAAATTCAAAGGATGTGGGGGACCACTTTAATCACATTTTGGAATTTGGATTAATCATGATTAATCACAGGTGATTACACGCTTGCATTACCAAAATTTGTTGAAGAAAATACCCCAATATTTTTACACAAATGCAATTTTATTTTACTTGAATGTACATAGGTCATTTATTTCCAAAAAAAAACTTGGCAACAGTTTTATCAGGATATATTTTGGAGTGAAGTTTATCAGTGGGCACACCAGTCGTAGTATTCTCACTCCTTTATGTACTGACGTATACATTGACCTCATCACTGACCATATAGCAATTGAGGTAAGGAGTTTGTATGGTCAAAATAAATTGCATGATTAATTAAGTTAGTTCATGATTAAGGCAATACTTTTTGGGATTAATCACACAAGTTAACTCATTAATTTTGACAGCACTAATATATACATAAAGACACTATTGATTTAATATTAGTTATTAGTATATCAGCATTTCAGTTTTTCTCATTACATTGTGCCTTTTAGCTAATTTCCCCCCATTTTTACTGGTTTTTGTTTTGTTTTATTGTATTTTTTTTTATATTAAAAAATAATTAACAGCGGATTACACTTTTGAGACCCCTCGTTCAATCAATTCAAATTGACGTGTCTTAACTACAGCTCAACAATCACATCCAAAAACAGAAAGCTGTTTTTTGCACAGATTATGGCTTTTAAATGATGTGGTCTTAAACTTTGATTGGCATGTTTGAGTTTAAATGCAGTTTTATACTTCGGGGCAAAACGCCAAATTATTTGAATGAGAGCCAGTAATAATTCTTGCTTATTTTTAAATGTAGTTTTGCACAGTCGGTTTTATTTTTGCACAAACAATTGTATGTGATATTAAGAGGTAATAATTGTATTATTTTTGATAATGGCACATTGTTCAACATTGCTGAAAGTTGTTAAATTGTCCAGAAATAAGTGTGTTGATAAACACTCATATTTTTATGAGTATAAACATACAAATAAAAGGAACAACGAGGCCCTCTCAGAAATTAAGTACACACTAAGTGTACATAGTACAGTATACTTGTTGAAGTTTAAGTGTGTAAGTGCGCCATTTGGAGCACAGAAAGACTTAATGGGTGTGTGTGGAACTCACCTGTTGTTCGCTCTCATCGGCCCCAGAAACTCCACCGTGGTGCAAAAACGTATTGTGAATAAAAACCTAAAATACAAACTTTATCGAACTTTGTGTTGGCGGGCGAGTTAAAGCTGTCCACTTATTTTCCCCGGTAAAAACACAAACATTACGCTAGCAATTAAGCTAGCAGGTCGTCTCCTAAAACTATTCGCACCCACTCCAAGGGCTAAATGTTCTGTTTCTACAATTTCTTTGAACATGTTAACCTTAAATTCAACAACATTTCAGATGAAACAGTTACTTATATGAAAAAAACACTTTTCTCAACACCACTTACGTCCTCCTATAAAAGCACGGTGACCGCGCCCACTACTCTTCTTTGAATTAATACTCTTGTATGTTATCAGAGCAGCGCCTCCTAGTGTCTATATAAAATACTCATCATAGGAGCGTACATGTATGACAAACGTGTTATGTTTTAGTAAAAACATAAAATAAAATAAAGACCGCAACAATTGAAAATGATATCCATTTTTTTTATTAAAACCATACAAACATTTTTAGTTAGATAGAAAAGAACCAAGTGGCTCCTCTGAGAGTCACTGCTGTTTTTGGCCCCAATAAGTTTGTACCCACTTTTGTCCTCGGCTAAAACCTACTAAGTGTCATGTATGGATGTGTGTGTGTGTGTGTGTATATATATATATATATATATATATATATATATATATATATATATATATATATATATATAGCGCATATAAAAAATAAATAAATATATATATATATATATATATATATATATATATATATATATATAGCGCATATAAATATATATACACAGATATACTGTGTATATATATATATATATATTCAGCGCATATAAATATATATACACACATATATATATATATATATATATATATATACACACACACACATGCTGTATATATAAATATATATATATATACACACATATATACATATGTATATATATATATATATATGCACACATAAATATGTATATATATATATACAAATATATATACACATACATGTACATATATATATACACATACATATATACTGTATATATATATATATATATATATATATATATATATATACATATATATATATATATATAAATAAATATATGTGTGTGTGTTATTTAAAATACACTGTAAAACGTTAAGAAAAGAAGAAAGAAAATGCATTTCACAAATCTTTTTTTCCCATAATTGGACATTTTAATATAAATGTTCATGTTTATTTTTTGTACTATTTACAATGGAAGATTGGCAGTGTTTCTTCTCTTTAATGAAACGTATAAGGCACATACCTCAATGTCATTTCCTCCTCCTTTAAAAGGAAACTATTTCTTCTTTTTAAAAAACAAACAAAAATCTAAATAATCAATCAATTCCCGGCTACAAAAAAAACAGTACCAAAAAACTTAATAATAATAATACAAAAATGTACCTCATTGCTTTGACGCTAAATAAAAGGTAAACTACAAAAAAAAAAACGGAATAAAAAGGCAATATACGAACACTGGTGACAACGTCGCTGCAATACTTGGTGGTACTCATTCGGAATTTAAGAGCTTTGGAGAAGACAAATAAAAAACACATCACTGTACAGCATCGAGAGATCAGAAAAGAAAAAAAACAATGTGCTGTTGGACCAGCGTCAGCGTCCATTAAGAACACACAGCACCTTGAAAAAAGAGAATATAAAAACACTGTTACAGTATTTACACTGGAGTACCTCACCATGAAATAGTAGAACGTGATTGTATTATCCTATTTATATTTGGACAAAAACAGCACTGAAACACATTTATGAAAATGTTTTAGGGCTTTTTAACAGTTTCTTTGCATGGTGCACCGGTCAGGGGCCGCAGGTTCCCACCCCTGATACTGTATACATAATAACCTGGAGTGGCGAGCACACACCATTGTGCTTTAAGGACAGTATTTCCCCTTCAATACATGCAATTTTTTTAATCAGCAAAAACACGCAGGAAGAATACTGTTTGAAGACTAGTACGCTCTCACTGTCAGACATAGAAAAAGATTTAATTCCATAAAATTAATTATTTATTTATCTATACATCATGAATCCCACTTTTATGTGAGATGGTAAAAGTGGAAGTACATGTTTTTCCCTAATTGCCTTCACGTCCACCAGAAGAGAGGAGAAAGGTTATGAGGGATCTACTGCATGATGGCCAGGAATTTGCTCTCCTCCGCGAGGCTGCTGAGAAGGGAACTCATGTCTCCGATGGCCATGTTGTTGACGCCGGGCGCCACGGCGACGAGGGCTGGGGCCGCCGTGCTGAAGGTGGCCGAGGCGCGAGGGGTGGTCAGCCGCGACGAGGTCCTGGAGAGCCCCTGGAACATGGAGGGACTTAGCGGCACAGACACAAGGCTGCCCTGGTCGAAGCCGTCCTCCATCATGGCGCCAAAGTCCAGACTGGCGCCGTCGTCCAGCACGGCGGCACCTTCCACCGTGCTGGTCACTTGGTCGGAACCGGGAGACAGAAGCGAAGTGGAGGAATCACCATGGTTACCAAGTTGCCCTCCAGTGATGGAGTCTAGCAAGTAGTGGTCTTCCACTGTCGGGATTGATGCTGCTTTGGGATTTGTCTGCTGGAAGGAGATAGGATCTGTGAAGTCCTGCTCCAGGTACGCATGTTCTGGAGCTTCCAGTTTCAGGGGACACAGACTCCCGCCGTTCTGAAACCGATGGACTTGACTGCAGTTTGAAGGGTTGAGATGGTTCCTCCCTAAGTTCCTGTTGACGGTTGTACCATGCTGATTGGGATGAAGGACATCATGGAGATTGTCTATGGAGGCCCGACTGAGCAGGAGGTTGTTTCCCACCTGGCAGGACACTCGACTGTTGAGGTTCTGCTGGAAGTGGTTCTGCTTTGGTGGAAAAGGTCCATCAGTGGTCTTGGGGAAGTGAGGCCGGGCAAAGGTATCGGGAGCAGCTCCTCTCATCTCCATGCAGGACGTAGGAGATGCCTCCAGCTTGACCACAGGGTTGACGGTGCAAGCACTTTGGTTTGGGTCTACCTGGGAACAACTGTGGTGAAAGCCGAGTGACGCATGCTGTTGCTGCTGCTGCTGCTGCTGGACCACCATGTTTCCAAACCTGCCAAAAGGTTCAGACGGGGCCTGAGCTGACCACTTTCCGCAGTTCCTCTGAGGAGACCGCTCAGCGCTCCCGGAGCTGACTTCGTTCCACTGGATGGGAAGCAAGCTGGGGCTCCTCCTCTGTTGCTGCTGCTGGAGGCAGTGGTTGCCTGGGAAGTTCATCCCAGAAGTCTGCTCCATCCCTTCCATATACTGGTGCACTCTCTCCCTGGGGGCTACTTGCTCCTCGATGTGCATGTAGGGGCCAGCATCCGCTTGAACCTGTGAGCGGAGATACTGCACCATGTCATCAGGAAGGATATCTTCATCCTCAAGCAGCGGGTAAGCGTCTTCATCGCCCTCCATGGCCAGAGCTTCTAAAGCCGCGTGCTCCGCAATGCTGGGGTTGTAGGAGGGGTTCTGCGGGGCTCTCTGCAGGTTCCCGTCTGAGCGAGTGTAATTCTGCAAGGTTAAGTTGCGTATTTCGGGGATGTGTTGCTGAGACAGAGGTGGAAGAGGGTGCAGGTTGCTCAGGCTGTTAAAGCGCTGCACTTGGGGCAGGTTGCAAATGTCGGAAGAAGGCTGCGTTCTCACTGGATCACTGGCCCGCCTGTTGCCGGTCAGCGGCCCCTCGCCTGGATAGAGGACCCTCCTCCTGTAGCCCGAGTGTCCCATGGAGCTGTTGGTGGCATCGGTGCAGCGGTGCGGCCTGACAAGTGGTGGCATAGGCTGGTTGGCGCCACCTTCGTCCATCATGGCCATACGGGCTTTCAGGCTCATGCGCTCCATGTTGGGTAGAGGGGTCGGCGGCGGGCCACCGGTTGCTGCGGCGTACTTGGCCTTCAGGTGGTAGTGCTGTGCTGGGGTTAAAGTAAGCATCCCCCGGGATCCTCCTACTTCTCCGCCCCCATGGACCCCGCCCGACGGTACCCCGCTGAATCCCGCTCCGTACCCGCCTCCGTACTGGCTCGTCTCGCTGGACCGACGGGAGGCGTCGGTGGAGATTGGGTCGTAGGAGTCGGTGGAGCTGAGGTTGTGGAGGCGTCGGTGGTGGGCGGCCGCCGTCGTGCCGTCGTTCTGGGACGCCTGGCTGGAGCGTCGGCTGGAGAAGCAAGGGGAGATGCCCGAGGATCGGCGGCTGCTGCTCAGGTAGGCGGAGCTGGTGGCGCTCCCGCTGCTGTCGCGCCGGTCTCGTAGCAAATTGAGCACCGTTAACTCTGTGCCGCCCAGCTCGGGCTGAGCTGGCGGCTGAGGAGCAGCGACCGTCCACTGCTTGCCCAGACAGGACCCTGGCAGGGACAAAAAAAATTACTTTAGAAGTCTGTAGGGCTGGAATATTCAACTAAATTGTTCTGGGGGCCACATTTCCAGAAAGCTAAGGACCGTGGGGGGCAGCGTCCTCTACAGTGGACATTTGATTGTGGTGTATTTATTTTGCCAGAGTTAAATAAGTGCTCTGCTGTTTTAGGGAACCTTCTGCCAAAAAGCTTGTCTAATATTAATATTATTAATATTATTAATAATTATTATTATTATATTATAATAATAATAATATTATATCAATAAATATAAATAAATGATAAATGGGTTGTACTTGTATAGCGCTTTTCTACCTTCAAGGTACTCAAAGCACTTTGACACTACTTCCACATTTACCCATTCACACACACATTCACACACTGATGGAGGGAGCTGCCATGCAAGGCAGCTAACCAGCACCCATCAGGAGCAAGGGTGAAGTGTCTTGCTCAGGACACAACGGACATGACGAGGTTGGTACTAGGTGGGGATTGAACCAGGGACCCTCGGGTCGCGCACGGCCATTCTTCCACTGCGCCACGCCGTCCCCTAATAATAATAATTATTAATATTAATTATTAATTATTATATTAATAATAATTATATTTATTATCATTATATTAATTATTATTATTATTAATTATTAATTATTATATTAATAATAATTATTATTATTAATATTAATTAATTATTAATAATTAATATTGATAATACTAATATTGTCTAATATACTGGTTAGTGCCTTGCATGGCAGCTCCCGCCATCAGTGTGTGAATGTGTGTGTGAATGGGTGAATGTGGAAATACTGTCAAAGCACTTTGAGTACCTTGAAGGTAGAAAAGCGCTATGCAAGTATAACCCATTTATCATTATCATTTAATATAACCTCTATGACAGCAGAATCTGCTGCAAAAATGTGAGTCACAAGTTTTTGGAACTGAACTCGTGGGCCACCAATTGAATAGCCCAAATGATGAAAAAGAGAGGACCTAAAATGGAACTTTGAGGAACACCACTAGTACAACTAAAGTTGAACAAAAGACTACTGACTGCATCTGAAGTAAACAAGGTACAGTAACACTAAAGGGGTGGACCTATAGGGGTGCTTTGAAGAACGCCTTAGTTATTTATGTATAACACAAGTTTAAACCCCAGTGTTCCATGTTTGCTAGCAAGGGTAAAATGTCATTGCAAGGATCTGCCAATGTGTTTACAAGGTCTAAGTTCTTCTGAACAACAACAAGACCACTCTTGCGTATTTTAAAGGGGAACATTATCACCAGACCTATGTAAGCGTCAATATATACCTTGATGTTGCAGAAAAAAGACCATATATTTTTTTAACCGATTTCCGAACTCTAAATGGGTGAATTTTGGCGAATTGAACGCCTTTCTATTATTCGCTCTCGGAGCGATGACGTCACTTTGTGACATCACATCGGGAAGCAATACGCCATTTTCTCACTTTTGTCGGTGTGTTGTCGGAGGGTGTAACAACACGAACAGGGACGGATTCAAGTTGCACCAGTGGCCCAAAGATGCGAAACGGGCAAGAAATTGGACGAAATTTGTTCAAAATAGGAGGCTGTGGGGAAAGCCGACGAAATCGTCAGTCGTTTGTTCCGCACACTTTACCGACGAAAGCTATGCTACGACAGAGATGGCAAGAATGTGTGGATATCCTGCGACACTCAAAGCAGATGTTGACATCAACTCCAAAACTGGACAGATCAGCTTTCAGGAAAAGAGAGCTGATGAGGGTATGTCTACAGAATATATTAATTGATGAAAACGTTATTCATTACTTGCGGTTTTATGTAAATTATTATACATAAACTGTGTTTACCAATAATTTAGCTTAAAAACTTTTTTTTTTTTCAATCATTCGAGTACATTTGGGTAGTCTTGTGTAATGCAGTATTTTGTGTCTATTTAGCTTTGGTTAACCTGAGTGCTGAAATCGTGGAAAAATATATGTTCTTAGCGCGCCTGAAATGGGCTGTCTGCACTCTCAAAGTGCATGTTGTTGCCAAATGTATTTCATATGCTGTAAACCTAGTTCATAGTTGTTAGTTTCCTTTAATGCCAAACAAACACATACCAATCGTTGGTTAGAAGGCGATCGCCGAGTTCGTCCTCGCTTTCTCCCGTGTCGCTGGCTGTCGTGTCGTTTTCGTCGGTTTCGCTTGCATACAGTTCAAACCGATATGGCTCAATAGCTTCAGTTTCTTCTTCAATTTCGTTTTCGCTACCTGCCTCCACACTACAACCATCCGTTTCAATACATGCATAATCTGTTGAATCGCTTAAGCCGCTGAAATCCGAGTCTGAATCCGAGCTAATGTCGCTATACCTTGCTGTTCTATCCGCCATGTTTGTTTGTATTGGCATCACTGTGTGACGTCACAGGAAAATGGACGGGTGTATATAACGATGGTTAAAATCAGGCACTTTGAAGCTTTTTTTAGGGATATTGCGTGATGGGTAAAATTTTGAAAAAAACTTCGAAAAATAAAATAAGCCACTGGGAACTGATTTTTAATGGTTTTAACCCTTCTGAAATTGTGATAATGTTCCCCTTTAAGAATTTGCTGCCAAAATATTCGTCTTTCAAGTTTTGAGCTGAACTCAGGGGCCAGTATTGTGTCATTCCTGGGCCGGATTTGGGCCCCGGGCTGCCAGTTGAAATGCTGATCCTTTTAAATCCTTTTTAAATTACCCATGTTCTGGCATGTGGGATCTGAGCCAAGGATGTCGTTGTGGCTTGTGCAGCCCTTTGAGACATTTGTGATTAAGGGCCATATAAATAGACTTTGATTGATTGATTGATTGACATAAGCTAAGTGCGCGCGATTGCAACAGGTGTGGCCATTAAACACGGTTCCATTTCTCTCCATCTCCTGTCATACACATTTTGTTTCGCCTAAACACTGCAGCCAAAAGTGGCAAGGTGGAAAGATAGTTTATAGCTGCAGGTGTGACGTGGATGTGGTGTGTCAACAGGTGTTTCCATTAGAAAAATGCATTGCCAAGAAAAAATCACTAACGCTAAGAGATGTGTGGAAACTCACCCTTCCCCTGGATGGTGGGGAGTGTGGAACCCTTGAGGGGCGGCGGCGGGGACAGGGGCCCCAGCCTGGGCAGCGCTCCGTTCACCTGTTTCAGCCTCTCCATCTTGAGGTGCTCCATCCAGCGCAGGGGGCGGCCCACGCTGCGCCTCGCCTGCAGGGTCAGCATGGCCGCCGTCGCCGTGGAGACGGTGGAGTCCATGATGGGGGCCGGCTGCCCGTGGTGTTCCTCTTCTGTCTCATCCTCGTCCTCCTCCAGCCACTCCCCTGGCGAGCGTCCGGCACTCACAGTAAGCTGGAGTCCACCGCTGGGATAGGTGCTGACTGGGGACTGGTCACTGCTGCATGTAGACTGACCGCCAGGGCTTGGCTGAGACGTCTGATGGACACATAAGCTTGTTACTGGCTCGTTCAAGACAACACAATCTGGAGAACATTCTGGAACATCACACATTCTTTACATGCATTTTATTAAGACAATTGCTGCAAACAGGCTGCAAAAAGTCCACTTCCAACACCATCATCTACTAAGACAAGGTGTCTGAAGTGAAGCCTAAGAAATTTAACCAAAAGTTTGTTGACTCCCTTATTGTACGGCAAACAAAACTAGTTTGTATGCCCAGCTGCCCGCATACCCTTCCACCATGAGGCGAAATAAAGTTGTGTTAGCACTTCCATAAAGAAGGGGAGGAACACTACTGAAATAAATAATTAACTCATAGCAAATTATGAAAGTGGCTTCCATATGGTTTTCCGCAAGTAAATTCTCCCTGCTTGGCACTCAGCATCAAGGGTTGGAATTGGGGGTTAAATCACCAAAAATTATTCCCGGGCACGGCACCGCTGCAGCCCACTGCTCCTCTCACCTCCCAAGGGGTGAACAAGGGGATGGGTCAAATGCAGAGGACAAATTTCACCACACCTAGTGTGTGTGACAATCATTGGTACTTTAACGTAACTTTAAAACGTGTTTGGTGTTCATATTTTTGTGTGTCTGGAACAAATTAATTACGTTTTCAGTATTTCTAATGGGCAAAATTCTTTGTGTTTGGACAAATGTGGTTACAGACCCTTTGGAAGAGATTACTGAGGAGGTACCATAGTTTTTTTTGATTGATTGATTAATTGAAACTTTTATTAGTAGATTGTACATTATTAGATATGACAATCCTTTTCTTTGTCATCTACAACCCAAAGCTAAAATGTGGATATTTAGTTCCCATAGTTTTAGCAAATACAGTGTTGTAGGCCATTAGTTTTACCCTACTGATGATGTGTTGTTGCGATTGTAATCTTAATAAATCAAGTTTACCCTTGTTTATAGCCGTTGGTAGGAATAATTAATTATAAATCAAATATTTTCATAGCAAGAACATTAAAACAAAGTTTTAAGTCCTTCTAAATTAAATTAAATAACACTCTTTAGTCGACTTTACACTCTTTTAATCCAATATAGTAATGTTGCATGAGGCTGAGCCAATCAATGGCCACGGTACTGAACAGCGCGCTCTGATTGGTTTAGACTCCTCCAGTGGCCAATAATACTGTAGTATTGATATTTTCAGTTCATTCAGCCATTTTATGCTTGAAAATGCTTAATTTAGCACCATTTCTTTAATATGTGTAAAAATAGAATAAAATCCACAATGTGGTGAAGCCGCATTATTTGAAGCATGATGTGGCAAGGGACGACTGTATAGGCAAACGCTGTAACCTCCAGGGGGCGCCAAAATTACTCTAAAGTATAGTTGTATTAAAACAAGTTACTACTATTAACTATAGAAATGGAAAAGCTCACATTGATAAGTGTAAAAAAAAAATGTCCTATTAATTTTGGTAATAATCCTATTACAAAAATGATAGTACCAAATAAGCTCACAGAGGGCGCAACATTGTCGAGGATTGGTTTTAGCATCTTTAATACACAAAGGGCCTGATCTACTAAAGGTTTGTGTGTACTAAAACATGTGCAAACTTGATAGCACGTGCAAAGCTGATCTATTAAACTTGTGTGCAAAGGGGATTGCCTCTGTTTGGTGAGCAGAACAAGGAGCACAATCTGTCTTCATGAATATGCAGAATATAGGCTGATTATCAAAACACCCACAATACTGGGAGAAGATGCAAATGTATTATACAGCGCGCGCAGTTTGATTAATCTACATCTGAAAAGTACGTGCTAACTAACACAGTTACACACACGGCTGTGATAACGGAGGTTCTCGTGCTGCAAAGACAGACGATAGACAGAGAACCCTCCGTCTCCTACATGTGCGTCAACATATTTGGACAGTCAAAAATAAAAAAATATTAGACATATTGTCTATTCAGCAACATCCTTTTGTAATTTTATAGCTGCATGCTGGATGACTTAAGTGGCTAATTAAAACATATTCAATTGATTCGTTTTAGTAACTGTTGGCGGTTTATTTTTAAAGGCGTTTGTTATTTCACAAAGAATATGTATCATTAATATACCTCCTACATGGAAAAAACTTCTTGAAGTATGCATTTTGTTATATCTTGAGCGCAGTAAGTGCAAAACGTAACATTCCCACTAATAGTACACGCTGTTTAGCTCGTGGTATTTGAATCTAAGTAGATCGTTTGCTGGAAGAATTTTGAATAAATAGTTTATGACAGGGTCAGTGGGATATTTTTAAAAGGTTTTCCTTCAGTCTAATATTTACATTTTGTCGCCAGGCACGTCTTGATTGACAGGCCTAAGCAATGGTCATTTTAATGTCTTCAAATCATAGTTTGTAGTCTTATCTGGCGATCTGAGATATATTCCCAGTTTATAGTCTGGCCCGCGGGTCGTCTCCCTGTGTGCTCCACTTGCAACAAACAAAAGAGCACACTAGAAAATCTTGTTTTGGGGTGTTTTGGAGGACAGACAAATAGAGTAGAGGCCTGTAGCGAGACTGTGCGTTGACTAATTCGGTTGTTTACTGAATTGTGCAGAGCGGAATCACACAATTATTTGGCACAGCGTGTGATTGATTGAGTTTGATTGAGACATTTATTAGTAGATTGCACAGTGGACAGTGTTTAGATACGTTCGCCCTGCTTACGTTTCATTAATTTAAGCAGTGTCAGCTTTGCAGTTGGTGGTCAAGCAAATGAGTTTCTCAATGGAGGTGAAGGCTGAAATGTTCTTGTGATGAGATGAGTCACCAGACAGTACAAAAAAAGGGCACACCTATCTCACCTGATTACCCACTGTCCTTAGAAGGAAGGAGAGAAATGCCGAGGCATTGAATAGAAGAAGACATGCGCTTGTTAGAGGAGTTAATTAGCAGAAGGGTTTAGTTAGCGTAGATAATTATGTTGAGTCTCACCATTGGTTTCTCTGTCTTGATGGACTTGACCTGCAGACATTCATCCTGTTTTGAGGTAACGTGGTTGTACTCCCTTTGGTCCGTGTAGCCCCCCAGCGCCAGTTGCCCCGGAGACCGCCCCTGATTGTTGGCACCGGGCTCCCGGGGCTGCGTTGGAGGCCTGGGGTAATCGCCGCGCTGTTTCTTGGTGACGTGCGCCTCGGGCCCGTGCACGGTCTTCACGTGCTTGCGCAAGGAGCTTGGGTCTGTGTAGCGTTTGGTGCAGCCTGGGATTTTGCACACGTACGGTTTCTGCAACGGGCCATAAAAGCAGGAAGTGAGAGAGCGCTCGGGTGTCCGTGGTCTAAGTCGAGTCTGAGGGGTACCTCGTTTGAGTGTGTGCGATTTTGATGTTTGGCGCGGTCGGAGGCGTTGGAGAAGGCTTTGTTGCAGCCCTCGTGTTCACACACGTATGGCTTCTCGCCCGTGTGGGAACGCAAGTGAGTCTTGAGGTTTTCCAGGCGGGAGTAGGCCTTAGCACAGCCTTCAAACTGTAAGCAGAGGAAGAGTCCGCGTCATTCTGATCAATCTTTACTTTTCATGCAAATACAGGAGGTTTTGAGTTTACGAATGTGTACAACTTTTACCAAATTCTTCTAAAAGTGACACCTGAGTCACTCACGTTGTACACAGAACAGATTATTGACATGTGGGGACGTTCAAGGCAAGTGAGGCACTTTTGAAACTGAATTTCATATGCTCTCATTATTGTTCATACAAGCTGCTCATTAGGATGATAATTGGAAAAAGAAAATAATATTTCACTTTCATGAAAAAATTCTCAAATACTTCTTAGTCACATGTATTTACTTTTATAAAATAAAAAAACATTTGAGGTCTTACCTTGAGCGTAAGCAAAATACATGCACCTCTCTTTGATTATAAAAGTTTTATCACCTTCCGTTTTGTCCGATAGTCCAGTTTGGAGAAGTTTTTAAAGGAGAACTGCACTTCTTTCGGAATTTTGCCCATCATTCCCAATCCTTATGTAAGACATGATCAAATATGTTTTTCTTTTTCTAATTTGTAATTTACAGCAAGTACGAGGTGCCTAACAAAAACATCCCAAAACCGCCAACAATACTCCATTTACTCAGTGGCCTAGTGGTTAGAGTGTCCGCCCTGAGATCGGTAGGTTGTGAGTTCAAACCCCGGCCGAGTCATACCAAAGACTATAAAAATGGGACCCATTACCTCCCTGCTTGGCACTCAGCATCAAGGGTTGGAATTGGGGGTTAAATCACCAAAATGATTCCCGGGCGCGGCCACCGCTGCTGCCCACTGCTCCCCTCACCTCCCAGGGGGTGATCAAGGGTGATGGGTCAAATGCAGAGAATAATCTCGCCACACCTAGTGTGTGTGTGACAATCATTGGTACTTTAACTTTAACTTTAACATCTCCATGAACATCCTATCAGTCTGCATCCCAGTGAGAGCAGACATTGTACAGTGAGTAATTGTTTTATTGTGTTCAGAGTTTGTATTTCTTGTTTAGCACTTAGCAATGGTAATACTTCCTAGATCTGCTTTTTGCACTTTCTAAAACGTGTTGCTCATCCTCTTTATATTCAGGCTTTTAATTTATTTTGCCTCACCTGCCTAGTCTGACTGCACGTCCCTGGAACACATTAGGGACATCTAAAATGCATGAATAAAAACTAGGGATGTCCGATAATGGCTTTTTTGCCGATATTCGATATTCCGATATTGTCTAACTCTTAATTACCGATACCGATATCAACCGATACCGATATATACAGTCGTGGAATTAACACATTATTATGCCTAATTTGGACAACCAGGTATGGTGAAGATAAGGCCCTTTAAAAAAAAAAATTAAAAAAAATAATAATAAAATAAGATAAATAAATTAAAAACATTTTCTTGAATAAAAAAAAAGTAAAACAATATAAAAAAAAGTTACATAGAAACTAGGAATTAATGAAAATTAGTCAAATTAACTGTTAAAGGTTAGTACTATTAGTGGACCAGCAGCACGCACAATCATGTGTGCTTACGGATTGTATCCCTTGCAGACTGTATTGTTATATATTGATATATAATGTAAGAACCAGAATATTAATAACAGAAAGAAACAACCCTTTTGTGTGAATGAGTGTAAATGGGGGAGGGAGGTTTTTTGGGTTGGTGCACTAATTGTAAGTGTATCTTGTGTTTTTTATGTTGATTTAATAAAAAAACACAACAAAAAAAACGATACAGATAAAAAAAAAACGATACCGATAATTTCCGATATTACATTTTAAAGCATTTATCGACATCTCTAATAAAAACATTAGGACACCCGATGAAAAGGATAAATAAATAAATGATAAATGGGTTGTACTTGTATAGCGCTTTTCTACCTTCAAGGTACTCAAAGCGCTTTGACACTACTTCCACATTTACCCATTCACACACACATTCACACACTGATGGAGGGAGCTGCCATGCAAGGCGCTAACCAGCACCCATCAGGAGCAAGGGTGAAGTGTCTTGCTCAGGACACAACGGACATGACGAGGTTGGTACTAGGTGGGGATTGAACCAGGGACCCTCGGGTCGCGCACGGCCATTCTTCCACTGCGCCACGCCGTCCCCGACATCTCTAATAAAAACATTAGGACACCCGATGAAAAGGATACAATCTTTATCTTTAATGACGGTTGCAGCAGTCAAGCAGCTTGGACTGGCCAGTGTTAATCGACGTTTCTACACTTTCTGAACAATTTTGTGCTGTCTGGTTTCACTTCTAATGTTGTGGCTTTCCTTCTCATCGGAGGGTCTTGTATTTAAAAACTGCTTATCTAAGTATTTAATGGAAGTGTGCTGTAACCACAAAACATGGTAACCCCCGGAACCACCTGTCCATAAATAATGAGCCGTTAGCATTCTTACTGTGCACTTGTGAGGTTTCTCCCCAGTATGCCTGCGCATGTGGACCACCAGCATGTACTGGGCCTTGAAGGGCTTCTGCTCCCTGGAGCATTCTTCCCAGCGACATACAAACTCCTTCTTCTCCCCGTGGATGTGGTCGTTGTTGATGTGCTGCAAAGGAAAAGAGCAACACTTTAGTAAACGGAGGTGCTGGGAGTCTGTTAAGTTCCACTAAGAAGTGTGATGTTTTTTAAATCTACTTGTTCCTGATGCCATGTGACAACTTTGAAGTATTTTATCTGACCCTTCAGGAATTAAGTCGACAATACGGCTCTTTTAGGGACACTATCTTATTACATTCCTCAGCAGCCAATAAGAATCTTCTTTACATCATCAACGCGAGGGCGATGAATAGACACTGGACAATGAAAGCGGTTAAATGTCTGGAGAAAATGTGCTTTCTTTTTGGTGGAGAGCAAATAAAAAGCATGGAGGGTCACGTCCCCTCGGGGCAAAGACTCTCTCCTTGTCAATGACATCTTTGTCCCGCCCCCTTGGCCTGACTGTGACCCACAAACCATCCTACTTTTACTAAATTGGCACCCCCAGGCCTCATCTTCTGGAACAACTGTGGTCATTTTAAGGACAGCAAAAAGGAAAGAGAGGACTCGACACCAACAGAGGACCTCCATTATTCTCACTTGACACTTTTTTAATTCTAAAGTGACAAAGCAAGACTAATTCCGGGGGAAATGATTGGGAGGTCGATGACCGGAGACGTTAGTGAAGTCCCCCTCCCGTCTGAGATTGATCCCCTGCCCGCCTCAGTCGGCGGCCCTTTAGCCGCCGCCGGTGTGAGGGAACCCCCGTGGCAAGCGATCGCTCTGTTGCGAGCGCCGCTCGATATCCTCCGAGAGAGCGCAGAGCGATGGACGCACGGCGGATCACGCCTCGTGGCTGCCACGCGCACAGATGGATACACACTCCGGCCGTGTTTGTACAAATGACGGAGTCGCTTGACGGATGTGATGCATGAGCCTCGGCGGTTGACAGGGAGTTGGGGCAGGAGGGTTAGACGCGAGCGGAGCCGTCGGGAAACCTAATGGCAATTCTTATTGAATCAATAATCTCCATGCTGAGCAGACGGGTCCCGTTGGCCGACTAAATCGACAAACAGGTGCTGATAGCGGCCACGCGGCGGTTATTCATCTTCTCCTAGCCAGCTTATCGGCCAACAACTGTTAAAACGCCACCAAGATGGATTTAGGAGGGAGGCGCGTGACAGGGGGAGAGGACACGGGGGACGTTTGGGTCGCCTTTGCGCACACGCACACACACACACACATGTGCACGGTCACATACATGCTATTTGCTTGCTGATTGGACAAATGAAGTACATTCTGCACCTTTGAATGAATGCATGTTATTTGTGGCAAACTATGCAGTGAGGCAGCACGGTGGATAAGTGGTCAGTAGCCGGTTTGGAGTTCCACATCCTGTGTCAGCTGGGGCCTTCCTGAGCCTATTTAACATGATCTTCTTGTGCTTGTTTAAAGCCTCAAATTAGCTTAGCTGTTTACAAAAACACATTTGTTGAAGGTGAATTTTCAGTTGAAGTTTTACGCATACATGCGTGCTGCGATGCTGTAATATGCATGGAGTTGGCGATGGAGAAATACTACATTGCTTGTCTTCCTCAGGTTTTGTCCCACAAAAAAAAATACTTTGTTGGCGTATCATCTGTCAACATTTGCATTTCAAACTTTCCTGGGAAAAATAATGATAAATAAATGGGGCATTAAATAAATAAAAATAACTAAAATGGGCTCCAAGTGATACTCATAACAGTCATAACACAGTGTCACTAATGGCTGCACCATCCACTCCGACATGCGTGCAGGATATAATACAATAATATGATGTAAAATATATGCTAAGAGTCTGTGATTTTGCGTACATGAAAATAAAAAGACAATTTGTGCCTCTTTCACCATGCTTATGGATGAGACATTTTTCAAGCGGGCTTGCATTTCTTCCTCGTTCTTCCAGAAAGTATGACGAATTGTAAGCAGCTGAATGCGTGATAGAAAATCTCCTATTTGTCAAGATATTTACACCAAGTTTGGATTTTGGGCAGAAATGTCTTCTCTGTTGTCTTCATGTGTCTCTATCGCAGTCTTTCTCAAATAGTGGGGCAGACCCCCGCAGGTTATCCCTGGGAACATGCTTTATCAGTATCATGCAATATCATGCTTTAAAACCCGTTTCAAAAAGCTGTTCACTACAAAACGTACTCATTTTAACTATGACTTCTTCATTTTGACAAAAAATAAAGAAATCAGCACAAATTGTTTTATTCATTCTTGTTTTGCAGGTTATAGTGTTTTGTACATTGCTGATCAATTCAAATGAATTATTTATTTATATATAATAAATATTTAAAAACATTTTTAGTATCTAATTGTGAAAAAAATGTTTATAATTTAAACAAGGATTTATCTATTTTTTTAATTTCAGGCAAATTGATGCACTTTTAATATTTTCTTTTACAGACTAAAAAAATGTAGGTTGATCTATATTTATTTTTGTTTTCTTCAATGTTGATAAGAATACATCGTTATGCAGAGGCGGACTTATAACAATTTTATGGACAACTGATAATATTTATAGTCGCGGCGGAGATTGGGGGAGCGCAAATATTTTTTCCCCTTCCTAGGTGGGCAAAACAGAAAATAATTGAGAAGCACTGCTCTATCGCGTTGTTGATTCGATTGAGTCGCGTGACATGCAACTCGCCACACTGCTGTCATGAACGCGAGTTATGGAGGAACACGCGCAAACAATGGAACCAGGAAGATATCAGAACGGAAGGACAAAAAAACGGGAATTCCCGGCAAAAACTGGGAAGATAAAAGCTAATATTAGATTGGTGTGGCATGATGGCGCAACCACAGAGACGCTGCTTTTTTTGCCATAAGTGCAGACTTGAAAGTGCATGCGAGTCTTTAATAGGTAAAACCAGAAATCATACTTGCCAACCCTCCCGAAATTCAGCGCCTCTCCCGAAAACCTCCCGGGACAAATTTTCTCCCGAAAATCTCCCGAAATTCTGGCGGAGCTGGAGGCCACGCCCCCTCCAGGTTTATTGTTAGGCAGTTTCATTAATGTCCTCCCAGCGTGGCAACAACACATAACAACATCAGTCACGTTTTGTCTACCATAAAGCAGTTCGTCTGCCGTAAACAGCAATGTTGTGACACTCTTAAACAGGACAATACTGCCCTCTACTGTACATGCATATGCATGATATATATATATATATATATATATATATATATATATATGAAAATACTTGACTATATATATATATGAAATACTTGACTTCACCAAGTCAAGTATTTCTTATATATATATATATATATATATATATATATATATATATATATATATATATATATATATATATATATATATATATATATATATATATATGT
The DNA here is from genome assembly GCF_033978685.3 of Nerophis lumbriciformis. Classification (NCBI taxonomy): domain Eukaryota; kingdom Metazoa; phylum Chordata; class Actinopteri; order Syngnathiformes; family Syngnathidae; genus Nerophis; species Nerophis lumbriciformis. The sequence goes on along the minus strand of NC_084554.2, from coordinate 36,364,468 downwards.
ATATATATATATATATATATATATATATATGTATGTGAAATACTTGACTTGGTGAATTCTAGCTGTAAATATACTCCTCTCCTCTTAACCACGCCCCCCTCCACCACCCACCTCCCGAAATCGGAGGTCTCAAGGTTGGCAAGTATGCCAGAAATATAGTCAAGAATGTTCACCATGCATGATCTTGTCATTGTTTTTACCTGTTATTGACTATGGAGATGTGTTGTACATGAATGCTACTGCTGGTTGTCTCCACAAGCTGGATAGTGTGTACCACGGGGCACTGAGATTCATCACCAACTGCGCTCCCCTTACTCACCATTGTGTGTTATACTCAATGGTTAACTGGACATCTTTATGTGCTCGACGCCTCAATCATTGGTATGTTTTCATCTACAATACCATTCTGGGTATCACTCCATCTTATCTGTCTTGTCTTTTGACAAAAAAACAAGGAAGTCACAATCTTCGTTCAATGAATGTTCTGCAATTTGTCGTCCCCAAAGTAAGAACTGAACTGGGCAAGAAAGCATTTAGGTTTTCAGCACCGAAGGCTTGGAATAACCTACAATTGAATATTAAACTTCAAACCCTAGTTACGTTGAATGAGTTTAAAGCTTCTGTGAAAGGACTGCAGTCTACCTTGTCTGTATGCACATGTGTCATGTGAGCAAGTTTTAATGTTGTAAATGTGATGTTTTATGTATTTGTTTACTGTTTTTAATGTAACCTTGCTGCTGCCCTCTTGGCCAGGTCTCCCTTGGAAAAGAGATCTTTGATATCAATGGGATTTTACCTGGTTAAATAAAGGCTAATAATAATAATAAATTGTGTCGTCACGTTGTTATTCATTTGTAACCACTTCGGACGAAGATAATATTTTCACTAATCAAGCAAAGCATGAACAGCCGTTTGGTTGCAGAGTGGGAAAGGAGAGCCAACTGTGTCGTCAAGTGTCCAAAAGTCTCAAATCCGATCTGATTTTTTTTTTTTTTTTTTTACATTTTGAGCTATTATCGTGTGGCAATCCTAAAGTCCAGCCCAATTCCAACCCCAACCCTGAATGAAATACTGGCTCACACAAATCGTAGCAGATTGAAGTCTCGGCGGACCGTGTCCCCTGTGCATGAGAATGCGAGCGCGCCTGTTTACAAGGCGACAATTTTCCACGTAAGCCTCGGGACCCACAACGTCGTTTAGCTTTATCAAACACCACCTAATAAATCATACGCTCTTTTGTGATGTCACTCGCCAAAGTGCTTTTGTTGTCAAGCAAGAGTAGGGGAGGCAAGGAAGAGAGGACAGGGGGGAGGTAAAGAAGGAGAAAAAAGGAGGGTGGGAGCTGCAATTGGCATGTGTAATTCAGCACGCTCTTTTCATCTTCCACCGAGATACTCCACAGCGATAAGCGGCCTAATCCTTCTCCTGATCAAAAAAAATCTGCATTTTACCAATTAAAGGCCTGCGCCTGCAGTTAGAAAAGGGGGGTGTTTGGGAGGGGAAGGGGGGAAGTACTGCGCGCCTTTAGACGGTGCCTGTGTTTATCTCACACATAGGAGGAGGCCATGGCGGCGTGCAGCTACCGCCCCTTTCTGGCTAGCGCCACCTATGGAGGTGAAGTGAACAGTCCTGACGAGCTGGAGAACACACACATGGAAGTGGAAGGTAACCCCAACGTAGGAAGAATAGCAGTAAAACATGGTGGCGGGCGGCGATACGAGGGCATTAAGGGAGTGTGGGCATGTCGGCATGTGTGCAGAGAAAAAAGCCCACTTCAAGCGAGACATTAAAGAAGCCACCAAGGCCTTATCTTGAAAAAGTCGTCCCTTAGAGGGAAAAGACGGGAGGGAGGGAAAATGAAAGTGAAAATGAGAGAGGGAGGGAGAGGTTCAACACCATTCCCTGACAAAAACTGGGGGGAATGGAGAGGAGAGTCCAATTGAGTTGGCCAGCTGCAAATGGAATCAATGAAAGAAATAAACAGCGGCAAGTAAAAGTGACACCCGCCTCGCTTCTGCTGACTGGGTAGGCCAGATAAGTGAGCTAAATTGCACAGATCCGATGTTTATCTTATCGGCGGCGGCGATAAAGGAGCGCGGCATGGCGGCGACGGCGGCGTGACGCGGCGAGAGCATGTTTGAGGGTGTAAAAATATGCGCCCAGAGCTTTTGAACAAGGTGGAGCGCGACGAGGGTGGTGTGAAGAAGGCTTAATTCCCGAAATGAGGCCAAGCACAAAGGAGAGGCGACGTTGGAATGGCTTTGAATTCCTCTGCGAGCCTTTTGCTTGTTCAACCAATCACATTTCTCAGTTTGTGTCCACCCGTGAAACTGTTTTCATGAACTCTTGTTCGCCTGCTTGCTAGCACAAACTATTGTGATAAAACTTTTACAGGCACCGACCTAATTCCGTCAGTACTACATGGTATTGTTTCACATAAAAAATCAAACGCTGCCATTTTTCGCTATCTTTGTTGCACGTGACGTCACGTCCGGTTGCAGACGTCGTTTAGCTTTATCAAACGCCACCTAATAAATAATTCACTCTTTTGTGATGTCACTCGCCAAACAAGGAATCACAGCGGACTCAGTAAGACTGCCTCTAGGTAATGTTGCAACGTTCCATGCCTGATAGAAAACGCTTGAACATACAATAAGGCTTCACTTTTAAAAATGCCCTAGTTAGATGCATTGGATTTGCCATAGACATGCTACTGATTAGCATCAGCGATTTTGCATGGCAATTTAAACACCTCCAAATTTGGTAATGAAAACGACAAGTAAGATGACAATCAATCAGCTGGTGTATAATAAGTACGTACAGAATAAACACTTTTTAGGGCGCAACAACAGCTAGCTTCAGCAAAGACTACTCCCTGACTCGGCAACACTTCTGCCATCTAACTTCTTGAAATTGCAACTGGATGCAAAATCTTCTACATGCAAATGAGACTTAGAAGTGTACGATAAAACAACTAGATGGCACAGTTTTATTATCATTTCACTATTAATAAAAAATGAGATTTTACTATTAAACAAATTAACCTTTATTAACACATTTGAACACACACAGAAAATTGGTATCGTTATCGATTTCCAGGTACCAGGAATTAGTACTGCATCCTTTTAAATAGGAAAGGTACCCATCCCTAGTCTCTACCAGCTTCGCACATCATGTTTGCCTTTTTTTCTTTGCAAAGTAGCTCCAGTTTTGTAGATGGTTTTTCAAAAACTGTTTTGATTTACAATGAAACATGTAAAATCCCCCAAAATAAATTTATGTTCTTTGGTCCTAAAGTGACAAAACGTGGATTTTTTTTAAAACCACTGTATGAAGGAAGGACCGCACGGTGAAACAGGGGTTAGTGCATGTGCCTCACAATACGAAGGTCCTGAGTAGTCCTGGTTCAATCCCCGGCTCGGGATCTTTCTGTGTGGAGTTTGCATGTTCTCCCTGTGACTGCGTGGGTTCCCTCCGGGTACTCCGGCTTCCTCCGACCTCCCAAAACACGCACCTGGGGATAGGTTGATTGGCAACACTAAATTGGCCCTAGTGTGTGAATGTGAGTGTGAATGTTGTCTGTCTGTCTGTGTTGGCCCTGTGATGAGGTGGCGACTTGTCCAGGCTGTACCCCGCCTTCCGCCCAAATGCAGCTGAGATAGGCTCCAGCACCCCCCGTGACCCCAAAAGGGACAAGCGCTAGAAAATGGATGGGGATGGATCTCTGAAGGAGCATAATTTAGTATTGAGCCAAATGAGTGTTTTTCAGCTTTGGTCTCCACTTAAGTCCCATCCGAGTTCCTTTTTTCATGTTTACCCCCTTCAGCTATTTGAGAAGACAAGTTGGGAGAAGGGGGAAGGGACTCTCCATTGTTTGCTTATATGGATGGAAATCCCCCTCAGTCCATCAACGCGACCACCCCCTCTTCCAAGCCCTGCGCGTGCTCGTGAAGGGACCCACTGTGGTCCAAATACTGTACTTATCCTATTACTGGGAGAAGGTGGGGGGGAAAGCCAGATAAGAGCGTCAGGGCTATTGAATTAGAGGGCATGGATTCTGTAGGCAACTTTTAATGACATTTGAGCGCATATCTGCATGTGCATAGAAAACAAGAAATATATATATATATATATATATATATATATATATATATATATATATATATATATATATATATATATATATATATATATATTAAAAAAAAAAAACAATTCCAAGAAAATGGATTTTGTTCATAATCAGGGATGAAGGTTTGCGGGAGGCCACCTGCTGCGACTCGCGCAGGTTTCTTCCTCTATTAGGACGCCGCCTCCCCACCCCACGATCCCCACCCTCCGCCACCTTCCCCATCATCCCGCCGGCTGAAACAGGGGCAAGAAGTTGTCAAGATCCTCGAGCGTTTGAGCCGAGCCCTTCAAACACGGGAGGCAGCCCATTCGGAGGTGAGGATATCAATTATAGATAGAGGTTACCACCACGGCGCAGGATTGCCATGTCAAGACGCAAACAGACAGCCGTGGAGAGCTCTGAATCTTTCTATCATTTTGTGCGCGTGCGTGTGTGTGTGTGTGCACGCGTTGCATCACCCCTGGCTCGCATCTTATTGTTACGTTCACTTCTCCACCAGTGTGACAGGGGGCAGCGCAGTGGAGAAGTGGTTAGCACTGTGTCTTCATAGATACAAGTTTCAGCAACTACAAAAACATGGACTCTGAACCTTGACTGCCCTACTCTGGTGGGCAAACTACAGTCCGTGTGCCATAATGTATGTACTAACTCATGTTCACGTCATCGTCTTTTTGCTCTTTGCAATATTGTTCATTAACCTTGCACATATTAGTTATTTAAGTACTTTTACGTTTATATTTTCAGTTAATCGTTAATATTTATTCCTTACAGTGAACAAAGAGAGCCCAGTATACTAAGTAAATTTTTTTGTGTATTATATGTAGGGATGTCCGATAATGGCTTTTTTGCCGATATCCGATATTGTCCAACTCTTAATTACCGATACCGATATCAACCGATACCGATATCAACCGATACCGACATATACAGTCGTAGAATTAACACATTATTATGCCTAATTTGGACAACCAGGTATGGTGAAGATAAGGTCCTTTTTAAAATAAATATAAAAATAAAATAAGATAAATAAATTAAAAACATTTTCTTGAATAAAAAAGAAAGTAAAACAACATAAAAACAGTTACATAGAAACTAGTAATTAATGAAAATTAGTCAAATTAACTGTTAAATGTTAGTATTATTAGTGGACCAGCAGCACGCACAATCATGTGTGCTTACTGACTGTATCCCTTGCAGACTGTGTTGATATATATTGATATATAATGTAGGAACCAGAATATTAATAACAGAAAGAAACAACCCTTTTGTGTGAATGAGTGTGAATGAGTGTAAATGGGGGAGGGAGATTTTTTGGGTTGGTGCACTAATTGTAAGTGTATCTTGTGTTTTTTATGTTGATTTAATAAAAAAAAACCAAAAAAAAAAACCGATACCGATAATTTCCGATATTAAATTTTAAAGCATTTATCGGCCGATAATATCGGCATGCCGATATTATCGGCCGATAAATGCTTTAAAACAGCTCTAGTTATAAACGTACTTGGCCAATAAAGCTGATTCTTATAATATAGCCCGTCAGGCTTTTTAAATATGGCCTTTGCAAAACATCAACTGTAGCCAATAATGCTTTTTTTTAAATGATAAGTCTTGAGCTATCCAAATTATTCCAAATGGTTTCTGTATTAAGCGCTACTTTACGAAGACAGACACAGAAGGCGATCTATCCAAGATAAACGGCGCCCAATACTTTTCAGTTGAGTTGAGTTGAGTTTCAATTTATTTCGAACATGCATACGATACAATGTAATGCATCACACCTTTCCAGTTGTTTCATTACAGCACGTCCAAAAAGGAGTAGGAAGAAGCAGAGCTTATTTAATCCTACCTCTTTTCATACCATAGAAATGTTAGCCAATTTCCTTGTTGTCTGTAACAGAACAGTGAACAAATAATTAATAAATAAATAATATACCATAGTAAGCAAACAAATGATAAATACATAAGTAATCTTTGTCTCAAAAAAAAAAAAAAAAAAAAAAAAAACAGACTTCAAGATGTTCATCATAATTATTGTTCTGTGTACTTTATGAACACTTGTAGTTTGAACCGTCTCTTAAACTGAATCATATTGGTGCTTTGTTTGATTTCTTTGGTTAATCCATTCCATAATTGAATTCCACTACAGATATGCTAAAGGTTGTAAGTGTTGTACGAGCATACAAATGTTTTAAATTAGATTTTCCTCTAAGGTTATATTTGTCCTCTTTTGTTGAGAAGAATTGTTGTACATTCTTGGCTAGCAGGTAGTAGTTTGCTTTATACATCATTTTAGCTGTTTGCAAATGCACCAAATCGTTGACTTTCAATAATTGTGATTCAATAAATAAAGTTTTTGTATGTTCTCTATGTCCAACATAATGTATTATTCTAATTGATCTTTTTTGTAACATTTGTAGTTGTTTCCCCATATTTCTAAACAGTAACTCAGATATGGTAAAACTAGTGAGCCGTAAAGAATATGTAGTGATTTTTTGGTCTAGAACATGTTTTGCTTTATTCATTATTGACGTGTTTCTTGCTACTTTATGTTGTATAATTTTTACATGAGATTTCCAATTCATTTTATCATCTACTATTACACCCAAAAATGTGTTTTATTTTACCCTTTTGGTTCACTTCTTACTTGCACTAGCTGCTCCTGGGTATCGAACTCGCGGCAGCAGTTCTCCCAATGGCAATTGGTCTCGTAAACCACCTCAGGTTCCTGTTTGCCGTCGTCCTTGTCGCCCTCCTCCTTCACCAGAGTCATCCCATCGGGGTGATCCTGCAAACCGGAGGGTTTCGTTCAATAGGAGTATATATATATAGGAGGACCTGCTTTATGAACCATTTGGCGCTGGCAGCGACCCTTTTGAGTCTGGCCTTGAAAGTAGGTGCTGAAAGCCCGGCCTCTTGTGTTTTACTGCTTTTTCCACCACAGAAGCTGGGAGAGTATTTAAGGAATCTGAGCCTCTCTTCCTGCTGCAGGCTGCTCCATTAGCTCCCATATATTTCATTGTCACCGGCTGGTAACTGAGCCGCAGTCTGGGCCTCCACCTTCAGCTCCACCCGCTGTTAACATACTTACTCGGCCCGCTAGCTGCACTTGACTGTTATTTATTAGCACTTTGATTAAAGCCAAACCAACGTTTCCTCAAGCACATAAAAGTAAATCGAGCTGAAGGTAGAACGGCAGCTGCTCAGCTCTTCTATGGTTGCAGCGTCGCTCACAATTCAAGCAATAGCACTAAAAACTACTGTAAAGCAATACATTTGCCAGAAAATAGATTATTTTTATGTAGTACATTTTAAAGAAATCCCAGTGGCTAACAAAAATGGGTACAATATTTAAATGTATTTAAAATAAATATATATAAATACTATTAATATAAAACATCTTTATAGTATAAAAATATTTTCCAGACTATAGTTGTTGTTGTTTTTACCATTTCAATAACATTTAGTAATAAATCTATGAATTTAAAATTCCAATATAAATATAGTGTAATGTGTTTTTTAAAACCAACTCATAATGACTGTATACACAATTAGATGATATCAGAAGAAAAACAACTGCATGCAGATTAGATAGTAAAGAATCATATCTTGAAATATGGCATTTGTTACATAAATTTGTTTTAACTATTAAAAAAGACTTAAAATGGAGAATAATGGCTACAGTGTGGTTGTCAAGTTTAAGAGATGCAATGCAAGTGTAAGCCACTGTGAGTGTTATTGATTTTAATCAATGGCTGTGATGGTGATTGAAATGATAAGTAACAATATCTAACAATTATACATCCTGTTTTTGTTATGCAAATAATTTCGTTTGTTATTGTTTAATGTTTTATTTACTATTATTGACATTATTATTATCATTACTATTGATACTGTTGTTGCTATTATTAATTTTTGTTTTTCCTTTTTATCATTGTATCGGTATGTCTTCTCATTTGCTCTATAAACTTGTGTTGGAGTTGCGGTTGTTTTGTATTATTTTGTTAGACTGATTAACATGTAACTGTTTTTAAATAAAATAAGTGATTGATTAAAAATAGTTAATAAACATAAATAGAAACATAAATATAAACAATAAATATATAATATACACTTTATATTTGGAAAATTAACTAACATTTTAGTATTAAGAATTGTAGTATTTTCAGCAACAGAAGCATAGAAAGGTACAACCCTTCCAATAAATAAAAGCCAGGACATGCTTTTGCAAAAATGATTTCAATTGGTCATAATATCAAAACATTTTAAGGGTAACAATCATTGTTAAAATATAGAACAAAGAACATTTTTAGTCATGCCAGTACATTCGTTTAAATTCCTACTAGATCCAGCCTTTTTAGTTCCAGTTAACTTTTTACGTTTTTTTTACTACGCTGATTTTTTGAGCATGTCTTTTCGTTTATGTCATTTCTCTAATGTATGTGCAGTGTGTTATGTGCAATGTTCTAGGAGCCGAGCAATACTGTTGAGATGGTATGCGTGTTTGCTGTCATTGTGGCTCTTCAGGCATTTATGGCACGGTTGCATGAGTCCAAAATAATATTCCCCAAGGGGGACAATAGTATATTGCATTGTATTCCAGTTAATATGGACTAAAAAAAACAAGTTAGCAATGACTGCACAGGAACATAAAAGACAGTGGAGAATTACTACCTGTATGCTGACCGCTCCTGGGCTTGGCAGCTCCTCCTCTGGTTTCATTTTGGAGCGCTTGTGGTGCATCGGGTCGCCAGTGCTGCTCACCGCAGATTCACTGGTTGGTTTGATCTGTAGACCCAAACAAGATTTGGGAACTTAACTCTTGCGCTTAATTGTTTTCAGCATCCTTTTGGCTGTTTGGAAGGAAAGGGATCGGTTTCCACGGTGTCCTGAGCTTCAGGGTAATTTTGTATGTATTCAATTTTGAGCACTGGCACGTGGCAGTGGTAATAAAGATTGAATATTGGCCTGAAATGTGGGCCCGCACAAACAGTAAGGTTCAGGTAAAGGAAAGTAAAAGTCCTTTGAATCCATCCATCCAAGTCAATACTCCCTCTGTGTGCCCCCCTCCCTCTCTTGTGATTAATGGAGTCAGTGGTGGGATGTGATGCTAACAAGCCCCTTGTTGTTGACGGCGGCCGTAGGCGACGTTCAGCAGTCTCCACGCAAGAGTCGGCACAAGAAGGTGGAACTCCCAGGAGGAAGGAGAGCTACTCCAGCATTCTGCTTTGTCCAAGGCATGGCTGGCGTGCGACGGGGCTATCTATTACCTGTGATGATGAATGGCACGGGCGCGCCTCTCACCTGTGAGGAGTCACCGGAGACGCCCGACCGCTCGCTGGCATGAAGCCCGGCGGCGGTGAAGCCAGACACGGGCCTCTGGGTGGCGAAGGCCGGCGTCGGGTGGATGAGTGGGGGGCTGTGGCCGAAGGCGGAGCCCACGATGCCCGGCTGGCGGCCCATCAGCTGCTGGTGCATGTGCAACGCCACCGGCGTGGGCGGGTAGGCGAAGCTCAGCGCCGGGCTGGTGAGAGAGAAATGACAACATGAGAGAAACCTCGCAGTGAGGCGTCGGGCCAAAAGAGGGCACCGGCTGAGTCAAATGGATTGTTCTGGATTGCTGCTCATCCCCGAGGACAATCTGACAGGAGACAGTGCACTAATGCCGGAACCGTGCGGCCGACGGCGAAGCTTTAGCACGCGTAGTCTTCAGCTCGTTAGCACGTGGCGACAACGTCACCCTTCTAGAAGGCAATGATCCAAATGATAAATAAGTGTGAAATAAAGCTGAATTAATTCACTTTATTTATGTCCTCTTGCTGGTGTTCACCTTTAGTCAAACCCTTGCAGAAAACAAGTTTATTTCGAGAGCACAGTATTTTCACGCAGTTTCTCAAATGAAAATATAGCGGAACCCGTTTATGTTGAGGCCTCTCAAACTGGCTGACTGACATCGACATAAGTCGATGTCAACATAACTGTACTTGCACGTTTGCTTGAGACATCCACTTGAGATGATATTGTTGGTTTTAATTCCTACCAGTGGCTAAAAGCTAAAAAAAAAATAAAAAATTGATGGATTTTGTGAGTTGCTCCAGGTTAATACTAACATGCTTTTATTTTGAAGCTTATTTGGCAATGAACAGAGGAAGTCTCTGTGTACCGTATTTTTCGGACTATAAGTCACAGTTTTTTTCATAGTTTGGCAGGGGGTGCGACTTATACTCAGGAGCGACTTATGTGTGAAATTATTAACACATTACCATAAAATATCAAATAATATTAATATTATTTAGCTCATTCACATAAGAGACTAGACGTATACAATTTCATGGGATTTAGCGATTAGGAATGACAGATTGTTTGGTAAACGTATAGCATGTTCTATCTGTTATAGTTATTTGAATGACTCTTACCATAATATGTTATGTTAACATACCAGGCACTTTCTCAGTTGGTTATTTATGCCTCATATAACGTACACTTATTCAGCCTGTTGTTCACTATTCTTTATTTATTTTAAATTGTCTTTAAAATGTCTATTCTTGGTGTTGGGTTTTATCAAAAAAAATTCCCCAAAAAATGCGACTTATACTCCAGTGCAACTTATATATGTTTTTTCCCTTCTTTATTATGCATTTTCGGCCGTTGCGACTTATACTCCGGAGCGACTTATACTCCGGAGCGACTTATACTCCGAAAAATACGGTACATATTTTAATGCTGTGTCACTGAACAGTGCTTAAAGAAATCGATTCACATTCGAATTGCGATTCTTATTTATTCCAATTTTAAATGGATAATTTTGTAAAAATCTATTTTTTTATACATTAACAAAAATACATTTTTAGGCCATCTGCGGCTTACGTGATACGTCAGCTTCTGTAACCTGTAATGAAAATGTTTTACTGTATTTTTCGGAGTATAAGTCGCACTGGAGTATAAGTCGCACCTGCCGAAAATGCATAATAAAGAAGGAAAAAAACCATATATAAGTTGCACTGGAGCCCGGCCAAACTATGAAAAAAACTGCGACTTATAGTCCGAAAAATACGGTACTATAATTTTAATACCAAATGATATATTCAGAGAATTGGTTTGCATCGAGTATCTTGTCAACTTGAGAATTTATTCCGAGCCGAACCGTCACCATAAAAATTGGAAACGAATCGTGAGTTGCTGTCAGACGGACATTCCTGGTAGTTATATTGCTCTTGTTGTTTCAGCCTGCTTTGATGGGGAGGAAGTCGACAATGTCAACATATGTCAACATTAACAGACATTTTTCATAGAAATTATACTTTTGAGTCTCACATTTTATGTCAACAAAATTGTGTCGTCATCAACTGAAACAGTGTTGTCAACATAAGCGGGCTCCATGGTATGCGACTAATTTATACATGTATTGAGGCAGCACTTGAGCAAGCAACAGCCAACAAATACGTCACATTGACTCAGCAGAAACAGGCAGGTAATTACTCACAACAGCAGTCCAACTTGTGGTATCAATGGAATAAACGTTATAACTATAAGACCCTGACACAATTGCACTCACTACTGCCAGGGTCCTTAATGATTGATTAATGGTAACAAAACATGTAACTATATACCCAGTGCAGCAAGGCATGCTGGGTACTGCAGTGGCAAACAAACCATCATGGGGCATCTTTGTTTTTCTTCTCATAGAATGAACTTCAAAAGCTAACTTCCCTGAAGTAAAAACAAAACAAACTGTCGCCACAAATTAGTCAAAACAAAAAAAATAGATTGAATCGCAATTTTTAGTTGTAAAGATTTTTAATCGATTAAAAAAAAAAATCTAAAATCTATTTATTTTTTTATTTTTTATTTATTTAATCTGTCCTGTCCAGACACTCATCACAAATCATATTGTTTATGTGGATGCCCAAATCTGCTGTACAACTATTCTTTGGAAAAGAAAGTGTTGGATACTTCTCTTGTTGTCTTATTTTTGTAAATGTTTGGGTAGCATTTTGTTAAAAAAACAACAACAAAAAACGGTTTTCTTTTAAGTAATACAAACATTTATCAGAGCTGAGGAATGCAGTTAAATATAGAACTGGCACCTCATTTTATAAAAAAAAGTATTTATTTTGAATCCGGAATCGGTTTGAATCGAAAATCGATTCTGAATCGAATCGTTACCCCCGAGAATTGAATCGAATCTTGTGGTGCCCAAAGATTCCCAGCCCTACCACCAATGGTCAGTGTGCACAGAGCCGCTAAACACACACGAGTGTATCACCATTCATCGTTGTGTCTCGTTCTCACTGCGGCCCATAAGTCTGCCATTCTTATTACCAGCGTGGCGGAAATCAATGGGCCGAGACGCATTTGGGGGCCCATCGGCTTGTCATATCACTCATCAGTCCGCGGGCTCGGCCTATTTGGGTCCTGTCACCGGCACAGTGGCTAAAGCTCCGTCGTGTGATTGATCAGGCTCTTCCTACAGATCGCTGATCAATGGCTATGGGTGGGGCCATGGATCTTTCCTCACTCGCTCCTATCTTGTTTTCTTTCGCCGCCCATCGCTCGCCTCTTGTGATGCCTCCACGGGCCGCATGACTGACACCAGCCGCCAGGGAGGAGGGCTGACTGGCTGGCAGGGAGATGCTCACCCACACGGGGGTTTGACATGGACATTAACTCCTTCTTGCCCACTATATTATTACAAGCAGGCTAAACACTGTAGTACCTCAACTTAAGAGTGTTTTGAGATAAAAGCTGTCTCTTGGCTAATTGTTATGCTTTAACTTGCAAGCAAAAGTTTTGAGTTCCAAGCATCCCCGCCATTAGTTGGCGTAGCAACAGTGAACTCCGCCCAAAACATCTGGGCTTACTCGCTAGCATTATCGTATAGCTAGAGATCAACATAACTTTGTTTTCCAACCATGTGAAGGAAGAAAGTGGGTGCTAAGAAGAAGAAATAGAATATATTAACTGACTTAAAAAAATAAACCATCAAAAAACATGACTCAAGCGTGTCGCCAACTGAGGGAAGCAATTTGAGCGTACCACTACTAGTCTGCACCTTACTGAAGCAAAAGGAGTCTAGGACTAGCCAAAAATGTTAAAATAGTATCTAAACGGCTGACATTTAGCTATACAAATATGGAAAAGCTGCTGATGGTGTGTTTGACGGAGAAGCAGCTGGAAGGATATGCCGTAGAAGTCCGCTCTCTAAGGTAAATATTGTATATTGTACATTATTACAGTACACGCGGGCACGGCCGTTTTGAAAAGGTGGGCCCCCTACGTCACATTCTGTTTACATCCTGTACACACTGGTGCGGCCATTTCGAAAAGCTTCGACGGTTAGCAGCACTTCTGACGAGTTAATTTCCACAATTGTCGTACCTCGCTGTGTTAGCCTGTCTTGGAGATCACTTTGTGTGATCACAAAATGCTTTAAATGTGTCCAAGCTTTGGATTGCTAGACAACCACTGAGCTAGCGTTTTAGCTACGTAGTTAGCCTCCGGCTTCAATTCAAGGGAATTTATAAACGAAGGGGGCTTAGTTTCGCATCGAGTCTTTAATTGTCATGAGAACGAAAAAGATGCCACAGCGAACATTTGTTACAGCGAAGGAGAAGGCACTACCGGGAGACAAGCCGATGAAGCATCGCCTTTCACTGCTTGTATTTGTGAACTCCCAGAGTGTTCAAGAATGCCACAAATATTCCCAGACAAAAGGTAAAAATTATTTTTAGTTTTTTCAGTGTGTCTGTGTGTGTGGACATTTAAGTTTGCTGTTGTTGTGTTGTTTGGATGAAAAAGAGATTGTCGAGCCATTACTCCCCTGCTATGTTGGTTTGAAATATATATATATATATCCATCCATCCATCCATTTTCTACCGCTTGTCCTTTTTGTATATGTATATGTATCCATCCATCCATCCATTTTCTACCGCTTATTCCCTTTGGGGTCGCGGGGGGCGCTGGAGCCTATCTCAGCTACAATCGGGCGGAAGGCGGGGTACACCCTGGACAAGTCGCCACCTCATCGCAGGGCCAACACAGATAGACAGACAACATTCACACTCACATCCACACACTAGGGCCAATTTAGTGTTGCCAATCAACCTATCCTCAGGTGCATGTCTTTGGAGGTGGGAGGAAGCCGGAGTACCCGGAGGGAACCCACGCAGTCACGGGGAGAACATGCAAACTCCACACAGAAAGATCCCAAGTCCGGGATTGAACCCAAGACTACTCAGGACCTTCGTATTGTGAGGCAGATGCACTAACCCCTCTTCCACCGTGAAGCCCATGTATATGTATATATATATATATATATATATATATATATATATATATATATATATATATATATATATATATATATATATATGTATGTGTGGGGGAAAAAATCACAAGACTATTTCATCTCTACAGGCCTGTTTCATGAGGGGGGTACCCTCAATCATCAGGAGATTTCCTGATGATTGAGGGTACCCCCCCTCATGAAACAGGCCTGTAGAGATGAAATAGTCTTGTGATTTTTTTTCCCACACATACATATATTGCGCTCTACTACGGTATCGAGCACTATTTTTTGGATAACCTTATTAAGACATATATATATATATACATATATATATATGTATATATATATATATATATATATATATATATATATATATATATATATATATATATATATATATATATATATGAGACTTTGAACTGTTTTTAGCTTTTAGCTTTTTGAACTGTTTTTAACTTTTAAACTGTTTTTATCTAACAAACTGTTCTTAGGGTAATTTATATTTGCTTTTTAAATGTGTATTTTTTATTTCTGTTTTAAATGTTATTTTTTAGTCTGTCCTTTGCCTCCATTTCTTTGTGGTATACAGCCCTTTGTTTTTCAACTGTGCTTGTCTTTAAAAGGCTTTATAAATAAAGTTGGTATGGTATGGTATGGTATGGTATATATATATATATATATATATATATATATATATATATATATATATATATTCAGAATCAGAATCAGAATCAGAAATGTTTTATTAATCCCTGAGTGGAAATTAAGATTTTCAGCACAACCCCATTTAAGAGCAGACAAACATTACAGGGAGACAGAATAGGATTGCTGACGGGTCTGCCCACTTCCGGCGTCCCTTACAAAAAAGGTGAGAGTCTAAGCCTGGGCCCCTGGAGAGGGGATCCAGACTGAGACCAAGGGAAAAAAACCTCATAGCTATAGCACACATGTGTGTAAGAGGGAAACATCAAACATCAAAGAATACAAACGACAAGGTCATATACATTATAGTGTCTACAAAGTGTAGTTTATTACTAAAATAAGGACTTTTGTCAAGGCTAGTACCAATTATTCATGTTTACATTTATTCTTATTAGGAACTCTGCTTAACTATACAAACATTTCGGAAGGCGAACCTGGTTGAAGAACCAATTAACTTCGTAAATCGAGGTTTCACTGTACTTCATTAACTACTCTACTTGTTACTGTATTCAGGGTTTCCCCTTAATGTGTTTATTACCACCACACCTTGAAAATGAAGGCTTCTTTTGTACGAATGGAAGTAATATAATATATTGTAGCCCCCAGAAAAACTCATACAAAGTCCGACGCTATTTGTAACTTTTATTACCATTCTTTTATTATCAAGCACAATTCCAACGGGTTTTACCTCCCATAAAAACACTTTTGTCTCCTTAAATCTTTGCTTCTCCGCTTCAGCCTCGTTAGTCAGGGACATCGAGGGACAGAAGTAGAGTCTCTAAACCCGACTACATTCTATAATAACACCAGAAGAAGATGCTAGATTTATTGCTAGATGTTTTTAATTTTAAAAAGTCTTTAAACACTTGAAAAAATCTCAAGAAAGTACCCTGTACAAAGAGCAGCAACAATTGACAATATGGCAAAACGATAAAAAAAATATGTTAATACTAATTAATAGTAACACATTTGTTTTAAATGTATGCATACATTGTATGAGCCTTTTTAAAGAAAATCATATCATCATAGCAAATTATGCAAAATACTTGATGACGGCATTGTGACCACACCCATAACCACGCCCCCACCGCCACAAGTATCCTGGCAGTTTAGGGGAAACCCTGGTACTAAATTATATTGTATTGGTTTTGCACAATATTTCTTATGTAAAAGTTTTTGTTTTTTAAAGCCTGCTCAGTGGCCTAGTGGTTAGAGTGTCCGCCCTGAGATCGGTAGGTCGTGAGTTCTTTGGTCATACCAAAGACTATAAAAATGGGACCCATTACCTCCCTGCTTGGCACTCAGCATCAAGGGTTGGAATTGGGGGTAAAATCACCAAAATGATTCCGCTGCTGCTCACTGCTCCCCTCACCTCCCAGGGGGTGGAACAAGGGGATGTGTCAAATGCAGAGAGTAATTTTACCACACCTAGTGTGTGAGTGACTATCAGTTAACTTTAAAAGCCCTTTTACATGTTAAAATTGTGCTGTTTTGGGGGGAGAAAGCACCAAGCAAATTGATTTCAATTAATTTCAACGGGAGATTCAAGTGTTTTCAGTGACAGAACCATAGAAACTCGTAAATTGAAGTACTGTTGTACTGTGAACACAACCATTTGCACATTTTACATCCAAAATACTCATTTAAAAGTAAAAATAAGTAACTTTATAGTGCATCTTAGTTACCTGATGGCCCCTGCAGACAGGTGGCCGTAGGAGCCGCTGGTGGACGAGCTGGAGCGCGAGTTGTTGAGCATGGTGACGAGCGAGTTGGGCGAGTTGCGGATCATGGTCTGCAGGTCGAAGCTGTGCTCGGACAGCGGCGAGATGGGCAGCGGCCGCTTCCTGCTGGGCCGCGACGGCAGCCTCGGGCTCGGGAAGCGAGAGCCTGCGGGGAGAGGACACCAGAGGACACACCGCTGAGACAAAAGTGCCTAATAAGTCGGTTCCCTCTTCAACAGATGACATCTTTGTCAATCATGCCACAAAAGGCTGGCGTGAGTGCGTGTTCAGCTGTCACTTGATGCACTGCTTGCATTTCATGCAGGAGAAAACAAGCCTTTCATGTTGCTGAAAAGCTCAGACTGTGTATGCTAATATTTCTTCAAGTCCAATTTGACTCGTTATTCAAATGCAATCAGTGTTGACTGGGAATACCAAAAAAGGGGGTTTGAATAGGTAAGAGGCGGTGGAAAAAAGGCGCCGCCATTCTCCACGCGCGTCGCACAAAGAGCCACGGGTGGAGATTAAAACGTGACTTTTGTTGTCTTTTCACATGGAGATGTCACAAACAAGACGGGTAACAACAGAGAAGGGGTGGGAGGCTGGGGGGGCAGAGGCGGCCCGAACGCGCTGAGGGGATGTGACGCTTTGTGCGCCAACTGACACAATGACTTTGTGACTCAAGACTTGGAGATAAAACATTTGGAGTTGTTTCATAAAGGCAAACAAAACCAGCTTACACGGCCCAGATCACCAGCCCCCCACCCCTCCATATTTACGTCCTCCACAATCCATCCATCTCCCACATGTAAATGCTCCGTCTCTTCGTTTGACACATCCAACGATTACAGAACGCTCCATTCAGATGGTAATCAGTGCGTGTTGCATGTGTGTGTGTGCGTGTGTGTGTGTGTGTGTGTGTGTGCGTGTGTCCCATTGCAACCCAAGTTACAGCATCATGTCCTAACTTTTTCCAGCGGGGATTTGAACCTTCTTTTCACAAGCGAGACTGCAACAAACCATTATTTTAATAGTCAGCGATTATATTTTATTTTATTACTTATGATCTGCTGTACACGTTTGAGTTTGACTTTAAGTACGCAACTTAATTTTTAACACATTTTTGAAACCTATTATGGTAAATTTAATTTGTAATTAAAGAAAGGTAAAAGACTGAAAAATGTATGTTTTTCCATACTTAATTCCACAAAGTATATAAGTACATACAGGGTTTTCCCCAGATTGCCACCATACGGTGGGGGTGTGGCCATGGGCGTGGCTAGGGAGTGATCAACATGACCTCGTCATATAATTTGCATAATCTGTGATGATGCATATATTTTCTTTAAAATGGCTAAAAATATATACTGTACATACATTCAAAAATGAATCTGTGTTATTGTGAATATGAACATATATTTTATTTAGACATAATTGTTGCTACTCATTGTACAATGTACTTTGCTTGGAATTTTTCAAGTCTCTAAAGATGTATCTAATCCTTCTAAGGATTGTTTTCTCTATTAAAAACAAGTATCAACAAATATAGCATCTTTTTCTGGTGTTATTGGAGACAGTACTCGTGTTTAGAGACCCTTCTGTTGCTCGATAGACGAACAGCGAGAGCTGCAGCAAGCTTGACGTTATTCTCCCTAAAAGCCGCCACTATGCCCTGTTAATATTTGCACGTTGCACATTTTGCGGGTATATCTCGAATATATTCAAGTACTTCCACATCGCAAACATGCGTCATCCATGTTGCTGCTACTTGATCTTAGCGCTGCTTTCGATACCGTCGATCATAACATTTGATTAGGAAGTATCAAAACAAGTATTGGTATGTCAGAGTTAGCCTTTTCTTGGTCTAACTCCTATTTTACTGACAGGATGCAGTGCGTCTCCCATAACAATGTGACCTCGGAGTATGTTAAGGCAACGTGCGGAGTTCCACAGGGTTCGGTTCTTGGCCCTGCACTCTTCAGCATCTACATGCTGCCGCTAGGTGACATCATACGCAAATACGGTGTTAGCTTTCACTGTTATGCTGATGACACCCAACTCTACATCCAACTCTGACCAACACGCCAGATTGTAGTCACCTGGGGGGGGTGTCTAAATTAAATTAAACAATGGATGTCTAGCAACTTTTTGCATCTTAACGCTAAGAAAACGGAAATGCTGATGATCGTCCTGCTCGACACCGACACCTATTTAATAATATCACCTTAACATTTGACAACCAAACAAGTACATAAAGCGACTCGGTAAAGAATCTCGGTATAATCTTCGACCCAACTTTCTCATTTGAGTCACACATTAAGAGTGTTAATAAAACCGCCTTCTTTCATCGCTGTAATATCGCTAAAATTCATCCCATTTTTGTCCACCACCGACGCTGAGATCATTATTTGTTCGTTACATCTCATCTCAATTACTGTAACATATAATTTCCAGGTCTCCCTATGTCTAGCATTAAAAGATTACAGTTAGTACATAATGCTACTGCTAGACTTTTGACAAGAACAAGAAAGTTTGATCATACTACGCCTATACTGGCTCACCTGCACAGGCTTCCTGTGCACTTAAGATGTGACTTTAAGGTTTTACTACTTACGTATAAAATACTAAACGGTCTAGCACCATCCAATCTTGCTGATTGCATTGTACCATATGTCCCAGCCAGAAATCTGCGTTCAAAGAACTCCCAAAAAAGTCTACGGGCATTAGAGCGTTTTCTATTCCAGTACTCTGGAATGCCCTACCGGTAACAGTTAGAGATGCCTCAGTAGAAGCATTTAAGTCCCATCTTAAAACTAATTTGTACACCCTAGCCTTTAAATAGGCCCCTTTTAAGACCAGTTGATCTGCCGTCTACCTTTTCTGCTCTGAGAAGTTATCAGGTGGCCATAGATCAGCTTCCACGGAGCGCTAGCTGTTCCAAGATGGGACCCTGGATGGACCACTACTGTAAGCATCAGTTGGAGACGTCTCTGCGCTGCTGACTTGTCTACATACAAGAGGATCCATTGCTGGCTCCACTATGGACTGGACTCTCACATTGTTAACTGTATCCACTTGACATCCATTGCACAGGTCACCCAAGGGGGGTCCCCACATCTGCGGTTTCTCGTTGTCGCCATTTAGTTTTTTTCCCCTGATGAGGATCTGAGCCGAGGATGTCGTTTGAGACTTTGTGATTAAGGGCTATAAAAGTAAACTTTGATTGATTGATTCATTGATCAAAGTCTTTTTTCGGCGACCGAATATTCAGTGCATCACTAATCAAGAGTGCGCTATATGTAATATACAAAGATGTATATATGATTCCTAAGAATTAGCGATTGTTGAAGGACCGTTAATGACGTATACACTGTGGCGTAGTTGCATACACGTAAGATGAGTTGAAAAATAAAGTAACGTAGATCCACGCTGATATCCATGTCTCCTCTACTTTACAGCCACAAAAAGAGAATAACCCCTCCCCAAATACATTACCATACACTACATATATCAATTCATACATTATATTACTTTAATTAGTTTATGTGTGAAAACAACACATTTTAAAGGTGTGGAGGCTTTTATTTTGCAATTACATGTAGAGAAAACTCTGATATATGAAAATGATGTACTTTCTGTCATCTCGTGGAAGAGCATGTAGTTGTTGTACTTGTGTTTGGATAAGTGAAACTGGGTAATTTCCCACAGCCCACCTGAGGATCTGTCATTGCGTTCTAATGTGCCGCAGAACAGTGATTGGGAAGCCGCAGCGCCCTCTAGGTCTAGAAGCATCTCTCGCGTGCTCATGCAAAATATTACGGTACGAATAAGACTCCTGGATGCATCTAACTAACAAATCCGTGGGTGTGAAGAACAGTTTCCACCCTCTGGGGGAGACGGGGGGCGGGAAGGCACACCCACCAGGGTCCCACCACAGACGCAAGGCCTCATGGGAGCGATGGTTTATTAGCGCACCGCCCAAAATGATGAATCGGCCAAGCGTGGAGACAGAGAGTGGAGCGTCCCGTCCCGGAACAGAACTGTCCCTCTAATTTCCTCTTGATTTATGGACAGCGTGTCCGCTTATGCACCGCGTCATTAATTCCTGTGGCCACGCAGGGTTCAGACAGCGGACTGACGGGACATAAAAAGCGGTTCTAAAAACTCTTGGCGACACACACTCACGCATTAGAGGAAACATGGGGTATGTAATAGTATAATTTCTCCATATAGAACCAGTTGTAGGCAACCACACTGTATCCCACTGGGAATCTTCTGGATTTTTCCCATGTATTTTAATATGTTTTATTTAGTAAACAAATGAAAAAGTGTAGCCCATTATTATTACTGTGCTTTGGGTTTTTTCTGCTGTCAATGGCGTTTTTACTGTACTTGAACATGACAGAAAATAAAAGTGGTAGAGATAAAAAGCATAAATCCAGACAGTAATATGGTAATTCTTGCACTAATTAGGCAGTAAAATAGGCGATCAGGCCCATTGTTTCCCAGTGAAGGTAATTACACTCAAATATCCAGCATAGGCCAGATTATCATTGAAAGCCTCATGATGGAGTCTATTTCCCCCCCAACAAAGCTTTAAAGTGCTAATATTTGAGCTGGTGTGTGTGTGTGTGAGACCTGATGAGGCCACTTTAAGTAAAGAGCACCGCATCCCTGCTTAAATGTGGCCCTAATTGTTTTGTTTCAGTCTATTAATCTTAAAAAGTGACAAAGAAGAAAGGATTTCCCCCCATGATGAATGTCGAGACGTTCCAATTCCCGCGTAATAGCAATTAATTTTCTGATACCCGCGTTAAGTTTGGCTAGTTTTAATTAGTTTGTGTTCTGAAGAATAGGAGAGACTTCACCCCGGGTTTCCGTGAAGGCGCCGTCCGCCAGACGAAAGAACGCTCTCATCAAAGCGAGTTGGGGGGGGCAGGCGTCGCGACCTCGCCGAGATTCAGCGCGCGTTTAATTTCCTATTTACACATTAAAATAACTCATTAGCATAAGTCCCCTGCACACACCCCACTAGGATAATAGCTCTTTTAAATCATGTCAATAGGACTGGAGCTGGTGGCAGGTATAGGATGGGTTCTACTGGGCCCACACAGTGCACCCCGTTTACGTTGACCCTCCTCGGGCCGGCTGACCCACGCCGACATAAGCGAATGTCAACATAACCGAAACTAACCATGCACGTTTTTTTATTAATTTAATCAGACACATAAGGTGAATGAGCAATAATATAGGGTTGACTTTGATAAATCCCTCTTAGAGCTGCTGTGCTAATTTTGTAGTATGTCTTGCAATGACAATAAAGCTTTTGTACATGTGCTTATCTTATCTTATCTTATCTTAGCCTGCAAAGACTACTCTGGGACAAATGATGATCCAGAACCTTATATTTTTGAGCCTGACTATAAGGAGGATGATCTACACGTTTTAGAAGCTGAGTCATAAGCAGATCCAGCAAGTAGCAGTATTGCTAAGTGCTTAACAAGAAACACCAGCTACGAACATAATAAAATAATCACTTACTGTACAATGTCTGCTCTCACTGGGATGCCAACTGATAGTATATTCATATTTTTCCATTCAGCTAAAGAATGAATCATAATCCCCACAAAGGCTTTAAAAAAAGGTGCCGTCTTTTCGTGTCTTTCTCGCCAATTTTGGGTCTTTTGAGAAGTTGCCCAACTTCTCAGTTTATAGCCACAACTTTCTACTGTACGAGCAGGAGGCATGATTTATAATCTACAATTGACTTTAACCAACTCAGGCGTGTGTCAATAGCTGCATAAGCTAGTTACCTCTCTATTCCTCGACGTTAGCGGTTATAATAACAGCATTGCTAAAAATTGACTAATATGCAGGTCACAAGGTTTAAATGGAGTATTGTTGGCAGTTTTGTGTGTTTATTAGAGCGCTTGATGGGCGCAATAGATTGCTCCCATTAGCTGCATTGTTAGCCACCTCGTACTTGCCGTATATTACAAATTTGAATGCATAAAAAAAGAAAAACATGTCTTACAAAGGGATTGTGAATGATAAGCAAAATAAAAAATAAAAAAACATAGTCAGGCTGTAAATTCTATCGTGTAGAAAGTCATGGTGTAAAAATACATCTCGAAATGTTATATTGGCAACATGCTAAAAAACAGAAATAGCCCTGATCCAAACAAGTGAGGCTCTGCATCACCTGCCTCTACCTAGATCGCACATCCCTGGAAATGACCCATTTGGTTCTCTGATTTGATATTGACAAAAGCAGTTGACCATACATGCGCACTTACTTTCCATGGCCTGCAGGTACTCCATATGCAGAGCACCGGCACCGCTGGCCGCGGTCGCCACGGAGGGTAGCAGGTCAGCAGAGTAGGGGCTCCGGTGGCCCGCCAGCAGAGCCATCTGGTGGTAGTACTCGGCGGGGGTCAGGCCTGCGTGAGGGGCTAGGGGAGGGAGGAACGTTCATTTTCATTGGATGCTAGCTTGCTAGAGCAAGTGTGAGCATCACGTGAAGCGGGGGATTAGCCAATGCATGCTCACAGATTATAGTAAACGTGCATTAGTGTTTCATTCCAGTATTCCAAGCCTTACACTATCCTTCCCTCTCCTGCATGCATGAGTATACTTTATATACGTGTGTGTGTGCATGCTGGCACTTATTTCAGTCTTGTAGAAAAGAAGGAGGCTGCAGTCTGCAGATATGCAACCTGCTTCCTTAAAGTCTCATTGCAAGGAAACAAAAGGCCTAAATCTTCCCCGATAGATCTGCAGCATGCACCAATCATAGAGATCCCTTCTCGCTACGCACGCCCCTCTGCCTTCCTTTTCTGCCTTCCTTTTTCCCAGTCATTCCCCCTTGTTGTGGAGTGCTGTAAGTCCTTGAACCGTAGCCTAAAAATAAACATCTGGCGGTGGGCTTCCTTATGCAAATATCCAATGAAAGGCTGTGGTTTTGGATGCAAATATGGAATGTGTTCACAGACCCGCAGAGTTCAACACCCCTCCTCTCTCCGGTTGGAAGAAATAAATAAAGCGACGGTGTATGCCTGCAGTGTGCGTCCACGATTGGCTGAATGGATGTAAGAAAAAGAGATGCTAAATTAATTTGATCTGGGTATTATGTCTCTGGTGGAAGTGGGGAGTTTCTTAATTGTCTCTGCTGTTCCGCCTTAGCTTTGCATTTGCATTCAGCCGTAATGTGGCCCATTCAGGATGCTCGCACAGAGAAGAGCTTTGCCGGATTTCTAAATAAGAAACGTTGGCATCGGAGTGCGATCCTCGGGGCATATTATAAGTGTATGTGTGCGTTAGAGACACAGTCTTCTGGACTTGGTGGGATCTAAAACAACAGCAGGATGAGAAGCGATGATGAGGAACCTGAGGAGGGGGAGGAGCTAACATGCCACCCACTTTAAAGCTCCATTAGATTCTGTTAATTAATTCATCATCATTTAAATGCTCGTTTTTTGTTGTTGTTGTTGTTTTTTGGTGGAGGAGGCTCTGTGATATACTAACAACACCAAAGCTGATGGGCTAATTAACTGGCACATTGATGAAGGGCATAATTAGGAGCCCCATTCACAAGTCAAAGCCCTGTGTAGTGAGATCTTGTGTGGCGGGGCTAAAATACTTGTAAAGCATGCATGGCGGTAGAGATAGATGAGTACACACGATGCACTTTACATTTTCTTATTTCTAAATTGATCTTGGTGCAAATGAACATAAGAAAATGTCATGTATTAGAAATTCGTTAAAGATGTCATTTTTGGTCACGTGCCAAGAAGTAATTTTGCACATGTGTGCATCAAACAATAACAATTTTCTTCACCAATCCGCTATAATGCACTTTACTTTTCATTTTAGGGGTTGTAAAAAAAAAAATCGATATTGGAATGGATCTCGATTCGTAATTGTAACGATTCTTAATCGATTCAAAAATATAAAAAAGATGTATATTTTTTTTAACTTTTTTTTTTTTTTTTCTTTTTAATCATTTCTGTCCAGCCACTTAGACAAATCATATTGTTAATGTAGATGATCATATCTGCTGTACAGATGTACTTTAGAAAAGAGAAGTGTGGGATACTTCTCTTGTTGCCTTATTTGTTTTTGAATTTATTCAATGTTTAGGTAGAATTTTATTAAACAAAACCAGTTTTCTTTGAAGTACTTTTTTCTTCATCAGAGCTGTTTGTCTATTTCATGGAAGAATGAGGTTATTTATAGAAGTGGCAATCAATGTTATGATTGTGAATTGAGAATCGTTTTGAATCGAGAATCGAATCGTTGCCCCCAAGAATCGAATTGCTTCGAATCGTGTGATCCCCAAATATTCACAGCCATAGTACATTAACATGTTTTCTTGATTCTAAATTGATATGCAAATAAACACAACATATTATGTGATCCTCGTAAAAGACATACATTTAGGTCACGTGCCAAGAAGTCTTTGTATTTTGGACGCATGTACATCAAATAATACATTTTTTCTTTACCGACCTGCTTTAATCTACCTTATAATGTTGTTTCCTTATTTCTAAATTGATCTTAGTGGAAAAAAAACATGATAAAATGTAAACCATGTTAATGTGATTCCTGTTAAAGGTGTCATTTTAGGTCAAATGACAAGAAATATTTGTATTTTGCACGCATCTACATCAAATTGGTTTTTTTGTTTTTTTTTGACCGAACCAATTTAGGGCACCTAATTTTATATGTGCTAAATGTATCACGGTGCAAATAAGCATAAAATAACATACTCGTTAGGGATTCTTGTTCATCACGATTCTAAATCGATAATTTTCAAAACTTGTACAAAATGTATGTATATTTATTTTTGTTGTTGTTGTTTTTTTTGACAATCAGTTTTTAAAAATAAGTTTTTAGTCCACATCCATGCAACCAGAAGGAGCTATTCTAACCTGTTTCCCGCTTTGAAAAACTTTCATTAAAATCATTATACACCAAATAATGCATTGCGAGAATCGATTCATATTGAGAATCGTGTTGAATCGATCCTGAATTGAATCGTCACCCCAGGAATCGGAATTGGATCGAATCGTTAGGTTCCCAAAGATTCACACCCATAATACTCATATTTTTTCAAAAATTTGTAATTTCAGATTTTAAGATATCAAACTTATTGAAAATAAATTACATTAGAAAAATCATGTGTGACTCAAGTCTCAAATATTTTCTTTCCGAAATTGACGAATGAAAACATGATGTCAATAAAATCTAATCATCTCTTAATCAAAATCCTATTATGGACTTCAACATGAACTTGAAGCTAGCCCCCCCCCCCCCCCCCCACGTCACCACATGGTGTAACAGTAACTGACCCTGGCGGTCTCCGACACGACTCACAGATCAAAGGGATTAGCCTCCCGCCAACCTCCCCCCCGCACCCACACGGATCACATCACCCTCATAACACTCCTGTGAGCTCGCTCTCCCTCGGCCCAGATAGCATCTGAGCGAGCCCCCGAGTCCTAATAGAGACGGATCTCACCTGATCCCCCCCGCCCCGGCCCCAGCGCAGGAATTAGCCTGATCCCGACAATCAAGAGCCCTGCGATCGAATCTGCACTCATCAATTGTAGCAATTATACGTCCTTATAGGGGTCTTCCTCGCCAGTTTGTGGTGATGCACGTCTCCACTCACCGTCGGCAGGGCTGAGGCCTCTGGTGGCCGACAGCACGGAGATAGAGGGGCTGCCGAGGGGCTGCAGGGAGCGGATGTAGTCCATGTAGGGGTTGATGTACGGGTGCGAGGGGTGAAAGGGCGACTCCGCCCCCACGGAGGGGTTCCGCTGGGGCGAGATCCGGATGAGGGAGATGTCCGAGAAGGCCGGACTGCCCGCCAGCGCAGGAGGCCTGAGGGGAGAGATCAATTTAAAAAGTGATGAAGGGCAGCTGAATAGAAAGGAATAATGACATTTCGGCCTAAAAATCAATTGGGTTCTTGCCTTAAGATAGAACAAAAGTCCTAATAGCCATCATTTTTCATTGTCATTCATTAGAAATTAGTTTCAATTTTGTAAATGTAAACATGTTTATTTGCGTGATGCGTATCATAGGTCTTATGGGTTCAAAATTAAGCATTTTAATGGGTGCATACATTGTTTGCACCCAGCAGGCACAAGACATTAAAACAACATCAAGAACTTGTTGAATTAGGTCCTGACGTTGAGCAACTCAAACCTAATGTTGGATGGAACAACATGCTTTTTGACGACATTTAATCAATGTTGAGTTCTGACGTTGATTTGACCATTGAATTTTGGTCATTTTCCAACCAGTATTTTCCGACTAGAATACAACGTTGAAACAACATGCTTTTTGACGACATTAAAACAATGTTGGGTTCTGACGTTTATTTACACATTGAATTTTGGTCATTTTCCAACCAGTATTTTCCAACCCAAATACAACGTTGAAACAACATGCTTTTTGACAACATTTAAACCAGCGTTTCTCAAAGTGTGGGGCGCGCCCCACTGGTGGGGAATAGAGACATGACAGGTGGGGCGCGAGGAACGGGAGGGAATTTCACTTTAATTTTTTTTTTTTTTTTAGATTTTTTTTTTTTTACTATGCTTTCATTTTCTATACACACTGTAAATCACTTTGTGATTCTGTCTGTGAAATCCGCTTTATAAATAAATGTAAATTACTTATTTTTCCTGTAGGCTTTACATTTCTAGGTAGGAGCAAAAGTTTGACAGACATAGCAACAGTAACTAATGGGGGCGGGGCTAAGCGGAACAAACTTGACGAGACAAGCGCAGCAAAATGAAAAGCTGTCCCACTGTCAAACGACACAGTTGCGAGACGTATATGCGACATTACAAGTGATCTTGAGGAACAACTCGGAGACAAATGAAAATAAAGTCGTTTTGCTTTACAAGTGGACGAAGCTACTGACAGCAATAAAGACTGCCTGTTCATCGCATACGTCCGCTTTGTGAATGGCGAGTCACTGTGCGAGGATTTGCTGTTTTGCAAATACATGAAAAATAGAGCCTCTGCTGATGAGCTGTTCAAGATAATGGACCGTTTCCTCAAAGAACACGACCTTAAATGGGAAAACTGTGTGGGCTTTTGCTCTGATGGCGCAATGACCATGGCAGGGTCAAGAAACAAGCTGCAGGCTCTAATAAAGAGGGTTGCGCCAAATGCGCATTGGACACACTGGGAAGCATTCGCGTCAAGGCAGCTCAGCCCCGAACTCAATGAGGTTTTAACAGATGTGAGCGCGGTAAATTTGATCAAAACACGACCACTGAAAGCGCGACTATTCTCTGCACTGTGTGAGGAAATGGGAGCTGATCATACAGCCGTGCTGTTTCACCATACTTGCCAACCTTGAGACCTCCGATTTCGGGAGGTGTGGGTGGGGGGCGCGGTTGGGGGTGGGGGCGTGGAGGAGTATATTTACAGCTAGAATTCACATATATATATATATATATATATATATATATATATATATATATATATATATATATATATATATATATATATATATATATATATATATAAAAGAAATACTTGACTTTCAGTGAATTTTAGCTATATATATATATATATAAATAAGAGAAATACTTGAATTTCAGTGTTCATTTATTTCTGATGATGAATTCTGCTTCGTCTCCTTGTTGTGTGCGCAGTTGTGCACTGCACTCTCTAAAAGCCCTAGATGTTAATGTCACATATGCATGTACATTAGATGGCAGTATTGCCCTGTTTAAGAGTGTCACAACATTGCTGTTTACGGTAGACAAACTGCTTTACGGTAGACGAAAAGGTGACTGCTGTTGTTGTGTGTTGTTGCCATGCTGGGAGGACGTTAATGAAACTGCCTAACAATAAACCCACATAAGAAACCAAGAACTCGCCCTCCATCATTCTACAGTTATAACGTGATTGGGCAGGCACGCTGTTTATATTGTGGGAAAGCGGACGTGAAAACATGCTGTCGACACGTCACTCAAGTACGCCTGAATTTCGGGAGATTTTCGGGAGAAAATATGTCCCGGGAGGTTTTCGGGAGAAGCGCTGAATTTCGGGAGTCTACCGGAAAATCCGGGAGGGTTGGCAAGTATGTGTTTCACAGTGAAGCAAGGTGGCTCTCCCAGGGCAAAGTGCTGTCACTTGCCCTGTCTTCCCAAATGCATAGCTCCTCCTTTTTTTTTGCAAAGATTGCAAAGTGGCACTTTTATTTTATTTATTTTGAACTTGATGCAAGTTATTTGATTTATTATTGAACTTGATGCAAGTTAAAACACTTTTATTTGATTTATTATTGAACTTGATGCAAGTTATAACCCTTTTTTTGATTTATTATTGAACTTGATGCAAGTTATAACCCTTTTTTTGATTTATTATTGAACTTGATGCAAGTTATAACACTTTTGTTTTATTTATTATTGAACTTGATGCAAGTTATTTTATTTATTATTGAACTTGATGCAAGTTATACCAGGCAGCACGGTGGAAGAGGGGTTAGTGCATCTGCCTCACAATACGAAGGTCCTGAGTAGTCTTGGGTTCAATCCCGGGCTCGGGATCTTTCTGCGTGGAGTTTGTATGTTCTCCCCATGACTGCGTGGGTTCCCTCCGGGTACTCCGGCTTCCTCCCACCTCCAAAGACATGCACCTGGGGATAGGTTGATTGGCAACACTAAATTGGCCCTAGTGTGTGGATGTGAGTGTGAATGTTGTCTGTCTATCTGTGTTGGCCCTGCGATGAGGTGGCGACTTGTCCAGGGTGTACCCCGCCTTCCGCCCGATTGTAGCTGAGATAGGCTCCAGCGCCCCCCGCGACCACAAAGGGAATAAGCGGTAGAAAATGGATGGATGGGCAAGTTATACCACAGCTGCACAGTTATTTTATTTATTATTGAACTTGATGTTATTTTATGTTATTGAGTTTGAATGTATACAACTTGATGTTACTTGATGTTCAATAAATTTGAAAATGTTAAGCTTGGCGTTAGCGTTCTGTTGGGGCGATGGGGGCAGGTGGGGCTTGAAAACTCGCCCTTGTCCAAAGTGGGGGATGACAAAAAAAGTTTGAGAACCACTGATTTAAACAATGTTGGGTTCTGAAGTTGATTTGACTGTTGAATTTTGGTCATTTTCCAACCAATATTTTACAACTCAAATACAACGTTGAAACAACATGCTTTTTGACAACGTTTATTCAATGTCACGTTGTGACATTGATTTTTGGTAATTTCGCAAACAACAACGTGGATCCAACATTAAACACCAACGTTGTTACAAATACAACTATTTTGGAACGTTGCTTCAAAGTCGGTTTTAAAGACCATGTATGATACGTTGTATCAATGTTCTGTGCCTGCTATTAGCGAGGATCTACTGTACAGTGTTATCTCAGGTTTTTGTAATGCCCACTTTTCGTATGATTCAGTTTTATTTTTGTATACCCCTTGGTTATTATCCAGCTAAAAACTGCGCGGAACAAACTAGTTTGTTTGTAAATGTGGGTGAATATTACAATATTTTTTGTGAAAAATTGCTTTGGTTTTCATATGATTCTGTTTTTGTCAGACCTTTTGACCTGCTCAGTTGGCTTGTGCTTAGAGTGTCTGCCCTGAGATCAGTAGGTTCAAACCCCGGCCGAGTCATACCAAAGACTATAAAAATGAGACCCATTACATCCCTGCTTGGCACTCAGCATCAAGGGTTGGAATTGGGGGTTAAATCACCAAAGTGATTCCTGAGTGTGGCCACCGCTGCTGCTCACTGCTCCCCTCACCTCCCAGGGGGTGGAACATAGGGATGGGTCAAATGCAGAGGGCAATTTCACCACACCTAGTGTGTGTGTGTGTGTGACTATCAGTGGTACTTTAACTTGAACTTTCTAAATCTTAATAATGCATGTTGACTACACATTCGAGCTGTGTCTGCAAATCTGACAGCGACGAGCAAATGAAGGCGTCCTCAACGCACTGTAGGATTTTAGCGAGCCGCTAACGTCCCTCCACCATGCAAAGCCACTTCTAAGTCAGTAATTTTCGCCTCTATGGTGGAAAATAAACGAAGTGTCTTACAAGTATCATTATCACTGGAGGACAAGGAATATCTAAACACGCTATACACAACACACCATAGGAGGATATGATAACTGCTAACCAGAAGCCAGAGCTCTTGAACGTGGGCAAATCGATACAAATATTGACAGTTACAATACCAAGGATAATATCCTTATTTGGTTGATACTACAGGGGTTAGAAAAATATTTTTTACTATCAAAAAGACATTTTGTCATTTTTGTTATTGTTCGCAAACTCGGGGAAATAAGTCCCTGGACACAAAGGATTTAAATTACAGCCAATAATAGAAAATAGTATAACTGTTTAATTAATATGGTTACACGACCATCCTGTGTTTTTGTCCGATTATAACTGTGATCAATAATGGATTTTTTCAAAAATCTTGAACATTTTAAGTATCCGTATCAGCATTGGTATGACCAATACTGCCTGCATAACTACTTGGTATTAGATCGATACACAAATTTGTAGTATCAGACAAAAATAATGTAAAGTATTCAAACAATAGAAGAAGTGCTTAATACATTTTAACAGAAGTGTAGGTAGAACCATGAAAGTAACCAGATATTAACAGTACATGAACAAGTACAATAACAATACAACAAGAAATGACGCAATATGTTATTGTGTACGTCAGCAGCTAATAAGGAGCCTTTGTAACCTGTTGTGAAATGATTCTACTATCATTTACATACCAAATAATATATTGTAATATACTGTATATTGTCGCAAGAGGCTACGCCTGCAATACATATTGCAATATATATTTTATCCCTAAATGCTACAATACATCTCATATACAGTAGCCACACATGCAGTTTCTACTTCCCAGCTTTAAGGCCCAGCCTGAGTACTGGACTCGAGAAGTCTCTCCTCCAGGGCGGAAACAAAAGAGAGAGCGAGCGAGCGACATTCCGCCGTCTTCCTACGCAGACATTTCCTCGGATCAAAGCAGGCTTTAACCGCGGCGCCGTCATCACAGGGAGAGCATCGACCCACTCGCCGCTGACCAGAACCGAGTTACTGTAGCGCCACAAAGCGCCTTCATCACGCAGTCTCACACAAGGGAAGTCTTCAAATACAATGTGAACTTATTTTCCTTATCAAAAGCCCTTTTTATATACGGAAATAAAAAGTTGACAAAAGTTTGAAGTGATTTGTCTCTATGTTCATTTAATTGGCTAGGAGGGGTAGGAAACTTCATAATGATGGTCCTCATCACAAAGGCCTTCCCCTGAGGATGAGGAGAAGTCCTTATATCAGGCAGACATTAACAGGCTGAGAGATTAGACCGAATTAGCCCCCCCGCCTCCTTCCACTCCATCTCCACCGCCCCCAGAGGACCAGTGTGCGGCGACAAAGGACCCCAGGAGGATGTGAGGATGAGGAGGGAAAGTGTGGAGCTGGGCGTGAAGAGTTTTCTGCGAGACCTGGCCAGAGAGTTTGTCTCGTGGTGACCTTGAGCGAGGCCAGGGGAGGGGAGCGGAACAGCCCAATTACAACCTCCGCCCCGTCCCCTGATCCCCACCGACCACCGGCCCCCTTCAATCCACAGCAGCTACAACTAATGAAAGAGCTCAGGCCGGGGGCCAATGATGAGTCCTGCACACATTATTAAAGGTCGGCCATAGAAACAAACACACACACACACACACACACACACACACACACACACACACACACACACACACACACACTGCTAACGGCGCCTTTCTTTAACTAGCCCAAAGAGTCTGTTAGGGTGTGTTCAAGGCTTTCACTGTATTTAAGTGTGTGACGACACGTCTCAGTGATGCTGACACACACGTCAAACGAGCTACACAGTGGTACCTCGTTTTTGGGACCCCCCCACTTTTCAAATGATGTCTTTTTTAGCAAAAAATTTTGAAAAACTTTGCTGTGGTTTTCATAAACCACTGGGCTGGACATATTAGTCAGTGTATTTGAGTGTCCAAGCAAATAATTCCATGCGTTGGTGACTCAGTCTCTTTTCTGTTTTAATTGATAATAACTGCAATATAAGCCGACATGGGGCCAAAGAAAGTTGTGAGTGCCATTACTTTAACAAAGAAGGTGAGAAACACTGCTGAATTCAAGAAAGGTCACTTAGCAAAGTACAGATTTACCTTTCCCATCCCTTCCTCCTTCTATGCCCATCGATATCTTCACCAATAATAGTCTTTAGTAACTGTACTAATACATTTTAAGTGTATTTTGCATTGTTCTCTGCATGTAAAATATGATTAGTCTGCATAAAACATGTTTTGTGTTAATATTTTTGGGTGTCAGGAACATTAACATTATTTTGTATGGGAAAATTGTGTTCCGTTTTCATCTGATTTTTTGGAACGGATTACAAACAAAAAACAAACTAATACTATATATATATTTAAATTTGGTGAATGCAAATCATTTGAGGCAAGATGCTGTTTTGATTGCAGAATTTTTCTCAACAAGATTACGCAGAAATGTCTTATTTCAATACTTATTTTCTAAATAGCTTCTCTCCTTTCTTTTGCATTGGTTATGTTATGTTTCTAAGTACTGTCAAAATGTTTTGATTAGGGCTTTCAAAAATAACGACCTTAAAGGGGTCATATTAGAATTTTAAAACACTCCCTTGTGGTCTACATAACATGTAATGATGGTTCTTTGGTCAAAATTGTGCATAGATTTAGTTTTCAAGCCGCTTTCTGACCGTCTCTTCAGGATGCGCAGTGCATCCTCTTCAACCGCGTCTTCCCTGTCATCCATATTGTAGTTTTTAGTGCTTCCATAGCGATTCTACAGACAGATATAATTTTGAACTATACGCTACTTTGTATTAGAAATGGCAACAGCGGATGATGCATGTGCATGTACAAGCCAGTCTGCCCCACAACAAGAGGATAGCAAAACAAAAAAAAGAGCTTACTGACAACAGTGCGGACGACAAAGCAGTTTGGGTACATTTCTACCATGTCCGCTGACATCACAACTGGGAAAAATGTCACAAATTGGGCAAATTCCAAACAGCTTGTTTGGAGGAAATATGAAGGAAGGCAAGATTGCCTTTTTTTTTTTTTTTTTTTTTTTTAGTATCTCTGCAATGCACTTCATGGTTTTATTTTAAACTTTAGGGACCTATGCAGAACCCAAATACACAAAAACAGGTAAGAAAAGTTGGTTCTGCATAATAGGTCCCCTTTAGGAGATGTTATTATTCACAAAAGATTACTGCATTAATCGTGTATAGATGCAGGTTAATCAGACAATGAATTTTGAGCGTACATGCTCCTTTACCGTAACCGTGTACGTTTACCTGATAGGTGGAGCAGGTTGTTATGCGGTTCGTGATCAGGTCAATGCAAAGATGAGTGAGGAGACTCCGATTGTTGTCCAATTTAAATTCAAAATAAGTAAAATAGACTTTAGATAAAACTGTTACCAAGTTTTGAGCAAATAAGTGTATTCAGGTAACACAGTTAAAACATTTTCTTGTATGACATTCTAAAAATAAAATTGCGTCTGTGTCCAAATTTTGCGCTCTTTTATTTAAGTTCCTCTCTCTGGTTCTCTCCCGGAAAAGGGTGGAGTGCCATCTCCGGGTTGGGGAGGAGATCTTGCCCCAAGTGGAGAAGTTCAAGTACCTCGGGGTCTTGTTCACGAGTGAGGGAAGAGTGGATTGTGAGATCGACAGGCGGATCGGTGCAGCGTCTTCAGTAATGCGGACGCTGTATCGATCCGTTGTGGTGAAGAAGGAGCTGAGCCGGAAGGCAAAGCTCTCGATTTACCGGTCGATCTACGTTCCCATCCTCACCTATGGTCATGAGCTTTGGGTCATGACCGAAAGGACAAGATCACGGGTACAAGCGGCCGAAATGAGTTTCCTCCGCCGGGTGGCGGGGCTCTCCCTTAGAGATAGGGTGAGAAGCTCTGTCATCCGGGGGGAGCTCAAAGTAAAGCCGCTGCTCCTCCACATCGAGAGGAGCCAGATGAGGTGGTTCGGGCATCTGGTCAGGATGCCACCCGAACGCCTCCCGAGGAAGGTGTTTCGGGCACGTCCGACCGGTAGGAGGCCACGGGGAAGACCCAGGACACGCTGGGAAGACTATCTCTCCCGGCTGGCCTGGGAACGCCTCGGGATCCCCCGGGAGGAGCTGGACGAAGTGGCTGGGGAGAGGGAAGTCTGGGCTTCCCTGCTTAAGCTGCTGCCCCCGCGACCCGACCTCGGATAAGCGGAATTAAGTTCCTTTTGAATAATTTATTCTTAAACTGTGGTGTACCACGAGTGGACGCGGGCTCCATCTTGTGATACGCCGAAGAATCACTTGATTAAAGTACAGTGTTTTATTTTATTCAAAGTGTTACTGTTCAAACTGTTTGTCAAGCTACAGTGGCCAACAACATTCAATATACTTCTCTGCCCTGTTTTTAGTGAATACTTAGAACTACTACGCTACAGTATTTTAACGTTGGTCATTATGGCGGTACTTGGTGAAAAAAGTATGAGAAGCACTCCTTTAAATTAGACAAGCGACCAATAACCTTTGATTAATATTGGGTATAGTCAAGATAAGTGAGACACAACACCAGCAGTGGAACGACACAGCTGCACTTTAACGCCACACATGTCACAAAAAAAACTCCCCAACAGGAGCACACGCAGCTGAAACGTATCCGGCTCCGGACATTTTTTACCTCATTTAGACTGCATTCCATTGCATCACACAGCATGTACATGATACTTATGTGTCTGTGTGTGTGTGTGTGTGTGTGTGTGTTGCTGCAAAGCTTGCGTGCGACGCTTGAGGATGTTTTAAAGGAGAAGCCAGAGAAAAAAGGTTTTGGCTGCTATGACACTGATTAACCCTGTCTGCTCCTCTTGTTTGTCCAATCAACTGGGCCAGTGAGGTGGCTAGAAAAAGAGCAAAGCGCATGTTGAGTAGTGGCAAGTCTGCAGAGCAAGGGGCACACAAACCAAGCATGACCCTTAACATCTTAGCATCACCTGTTACTCACGAAACTAAATCTGCGGTTTTGCACACTTGCCAGCTTCTCTCTGTGAAAGGGGCTTGATGGAGTGCAACCACGATAACAAACATATTATGTACCCGATTAACTTAAGACAAAGCAATGTGTAGAATCCTGTCAACGTGCAGGAAGTGTCAGTTTTCCCACACCTATCCAAAGATTTACGCTTCCCCCAATCCTCCAGACGACGTTTAGCCGACAGCGTGCAAGGAAAGAGTTAGTAACGGACATATGGAAACCATTTCCTTCCCCGTGGCTCAAAGCGGCGTCTTTTACGACATCGCATGTTAACACACGGGGCGGCCACAGGATGTTGTTTTATTTCCCTGCACGACTGTACATGCGCCAGAGTATAAATATGCCACCAGGAGATGTTGAAGGTTTTTTTCTTTTTGACCAGCGAGTCCTTGTTTGCGCGCGAGGGTTACGTCAACACGTGATGGTTTTTGTTGGGCAGCCGCGGCCTAATTTTGACGGCTTCATTTAGGCACTGAAGGTATCATTGTGGCCGAGGCGGCTGGACCCGGCCGGTGTTGACACAGCGGTCTGCAACAACAGGAAGTGTTGCCTTGCCGAATAGTTGTGGGTTGCGTTTGGAGCGGCTACACGTGGACGTAAAGAAATAGAGTGAAAGCAGCAGGACACACTTGGCTGTGGACGATAACGAATACATCATAACATATCATAGCAATCCCTAGATACCATGCAGCAGATGTGAGCAGTACTGAGGATGACATTGTATGTTATGAGCACTCAGTTGCACTACTTGTATTATTGCATTAAAACAAATGGCAAGAAAAAGCCATAAACGTTGACCATCATCAAATCCATAACAGTCGTCCCTCGTTTATTACGGTTAATTGGTTCCAGATATGACTGTGATAAATACATTTCCGCAAAGTAGGAAACATCATGAGAGCCCCCTGGACATGAAAAAACACCATCCTTTAACCCAATATTGTCAGGACGTGGACTATGGAGTAGGGATGTCCCGATCCAGGTTTTTGCACTTCCGATCCGATACCGATATTGTTTTTGCATTTCCGATCCGATACCGATACTGACCGATACCGATACTGACCGATACTGGCCTATCCGAGCATGTATTAAAGTTTAAAGTTATTTAGCCTACTTAGTTGTCAGAATCATGTTGAAAAGGGTTTTAGTACTCTTGATAACAACTAGCCAGCTGAATTAGGGGAGTTTGAATAATACACAATGGTTGGTAACAAGAAACTGACCTGTTTATTCAATGATAAACACAAAATAGACAAAATTATACATGACAAACAGAAATGGCATCATTGAAACTAGGGCTGGGCGATATGGCCTTTTTTAAATATTGCGATATTTTAAGGCCATATTGCGATACACGATATATATCTCGATATTTTGCCTTAGCCTTGAATGAACACTTGATGCATATAATCACAGCAGTATGATGATTCTATGTGTTTTGATTGATTGATTGAGACTTTTATTAGTAGGTTGCACAGTGAAGTACATATTCCGTACAATTGACCACTAAATGGTAACACCCCAATAAGTTTTTCAACTTGTTTAAGTCGGGGTCCACTTAAATTGATTCATGATACAGATATATACTATCAGATATATACTATCATCATAATACAGTCATCACACAAGATAATCACATTGAATTATTTACATTATTTAGAATCCAGGGTGTGGAGGGGGGCGTCGGATGTAAGTGTCAAAAAGACAGCCAAAAGAGTTTGATATGAGAATAAATCTAAAGTTAAAATATAGGGTAGAAATGCACCCATTTGCAGGAAATGTAGTCTTGATTTTCAAAATTTTCTTTCAAGGCTTGCATGTCTACATTAAAACATTCTTCTTCATACTGCATTAATATATGCTACTTTTAAACTTTCATGCAGAGAAGGAGATCACAACTAAAAAAATCACAAATTTTTTCATACGGTGTTGATGTGGAAAGTTTTGCCTCGTCATTTTGATGGTGTGGACGTGTGGCACCGAATGGAGATAAGCGTCTCGACAGACGTTATAATATTTGAACAATGATGACGAAAACTGTTTTCTCTGTCGTGTCCGTGTGTCGAAAATTGTTATGCGCTTATTTTTTTATGTGATTTTGTGCGTGGCATATAATTGCTATGCGCAGTGGACGCCTGAGCAGTTTGCAATTGCACAAGCGCGCACCTTAGAGAGAACGTTGGTCACACGGCTGCGCTAGCATCACAGCTAACGTTAGCCATGCTGCTACCTCTCTGCTCGGGGAGGATGTATACGTATGTGACGTATGACGTGACAGTATGTGACGTGTGTAAGAAGGTGCGCTCGCTGTCTGTGAGAGGGAGACACAGGAAAGAGTGAGAAGAGCCTGTCGTGTAATGCCAGCAGCTAAAAGCAACTGCGTTAGAATCCACAGACCTGTGGATGTGTTGAAGGTGTGCTGGAAAATGTGGAACGGAAATCAGGGAGCAGCAGAAAAGTGGAATGTATTATTTAAATAGGTGCTTTGGAAAACACGGACCGGAATTTTTTTTTTAAACTGGATCTGGATCGGCATTTTCCCATGCCTTGCCGATACGCAATTTTTGGCAAATATCGGCAGCCGATCCGATCCAAATATCGGATCGGGACATCCCTACTATGGAGTGGTTGTTTTCCCGAGACAAAAGTGAACTTGGACCGGACATGGCGTGAGGGTAATAACATCTTTTATTTTTTACACTAAAAAAAGAACCAAAGGCGCGCACAAGGCGGAAGTACAAAAACTTGGCTAATGAAAACAACAGACTAGCACAAAGGCAAATAACTATTAACACGAAACAAAAACACTTACTGTGGCATGGCATGAAGCATGAACTATAGTGGACATGAATATCATGGGTAGCAGAAGTAGTCTGGATGGTTAGGATGATAATGTCACCAGGATGACTGCCTGGCAACAACAAGCTTAAATACTGGTGACATGATTAGTGAAAACGGGTGCGTGACTCAAAATGTGAAAACGTGAGACAGGTGCGTGACATGAGGATGTGAACCAGGTGAAACTAATGGTTACTATGGTGACAAAGCAAGGGAGTGAAGACAAGAACTAAAAAGTGTCCAAAAACCAAACAAAACATAACTAAACAAAACATGATCACAGACATGACAAATATACTGTAGTAATGTTGCCTGAGATTGAGCCAATCAGTGGCCACGATACTGAATTGGTTTGGTTTCCTCTAGTGTCCAATTCTACTGTTGCTATTTCTATGCTTGTAAATGCTTAATTTAGAATCAAATGACTGTAGAATACGCTTAAAAAATGTAATAACAATGTTTAAATCTGTGATGTGGTGAAGCCGCAATATTTGAAGTGGGATGTGGCGAGGGACGACTGTATACAGAGGTGCCTCGGTTTTCTTTATTTCCTTCCAAAAGGTCCATAAAAAAAAGAAGTGTACGAAAAAAACAACACAATTATTCCCATAAAAATTCATGTAAATTTTCCAGATACCTAAAATATTAACACAAAACAAATTCTATAGAGAAAAACTGGTCTTATATTCAGAAAACAATGTAATATATATATATAAAGAAACATTTAACATTACTTTTACCTTTTTTTAAGTCAAGACTTTGTTGGTGAAACAATGACAGACACCACCTTTAAACTTTGCTACAGGATCTTTCTTGGATTCAATAGTTTTTCTCACCTTCTTTATCAATAGTTTGTTATGTGCACTGTTTGGCCGTATACCAGGGTTGTCCAACTTGTTTTTATTGAGGGCCGCATCGCAAGCATGGCTGCCCTCAGAGTGGCGCTTGTAACAGTGAATGTAAATGAATATAAATGTATAATAGGCTCGTTGCACAACTTTCATAGGCAATACATTTTGATTATTACATGTTTTACTAATTGATTGATGGATAACTTTCTTTGAAATCATAAGTTAAAGTTAAAGTACCAATGATTGTCACACACACACTAGGTGTGGTG
The DNA here is from genome assembly GCF_033978685.3 of Nerophis lumbriciformis. Classification (NCBI taxonomy): domain Eukaryota; kingdom Metazoa; phylum Chordata; class Actinopteri; order Syngnathiformes; family Syngnathidae; genus Nerophis; species Nerophis lumbriciformis. The sequence continues at coordinate 36,324,551 of NC_084554.2, read as the reverse complement.
AAATTTGTCCTCTGCATTTGACCCATCACCCTTGTTCACCCCCTGGGAGGTGAGGGGAGCAGTGGGCAGCAGCGCCCGGGAATCATTTTTGGTGATTTAACCCCCAATTCCAACCCTTGATGCTGAGTGCCAAGCAGGGAGGTAATGGGTCCCATTTTTATAGTCTTTGGTATGACTCGGCCGGGGTTTGAACTCACAACCTACCGATCTCAGGGCGGACACTCTAACCATTAGGCCACTGAGTAGGTAGTGACAAGCAGATATTAAAGTATTCATTTTTGATAACCCCTCCACTTATTGCATGATCAGACAATATCAAAGTGTAAAACATATGCTGTCTGTCAAAAGAACAAATATGTTAAGTCAGAAATTGTTTTAATATTTCCAGCCTGTTGCAGGTGGCACAACTGATGTGGCAAGCCATATTTTTTAATTGATGTGACCCATCCCATCCACCCATTTTCTACTGCTTGTCCCTTTCGGGGATGCGGGGGGTGCTGGAGCCTATCTCAGCTGCATTCGGACGGAAGGCGGGGTACACCCTGGACAAGTCGCCACCTCATCGCAGGGCCAACACAGATAGACAGACAACATTCACACTCACATTCACACACTAGGGCCAATTTAGTGTTACCAATCAACTTATCCCCGGGTGCATGTCTTTGGAGGTGGGAGGAAGCCAGAGTACCTGGAGGGAACCCACGCAGTCTCGGGGAGAACATGCATACTCCACACATAAAGACCTTGAGCCCGGGGATCTAACCCAGGACCTTCGTATTGTGAGGCACATGCACTAACCCCTGTGCCACTGTGCTGCCATTAATTGATGTGGATTGCCAGATATACTGTACGTTGTAGCAAGCCACATTAATGATGTGGAAGGCCACATAATTTAATCAGGTTTGCCACAACATTTTTGTGGCCTGCAAAAGGCTGGAAATAATAAAGCATTTTCTGGCTTTCGGGTCACATTTAATGATGTGGCGGGCAAAAGTTTGACAACTGTTATGTATACAATAACCAAAACCGTAAACAAAAAATGACACTAGAAACCAAATTCTATGAAAAGTGGTGCGTAAGAAAACCAATGTTCTATGACTGTACTGTCAATGCTCTAATCATAGCCAGACCGTTTATGTCGAGGACGAGGTGATAATTGAAGAACGCTAGTTATTTCTCAAAATTCTACACTGATTATATATTATAACAACCTTTTCTTACTTAAATAATGGTTTGGAGTTCATGTGAAAATAGAAAGGAAAATATGTCTTTTTGACCGTGTGGTTACAAGTAAATTGCACAACGCAGCTAACCTGACTCTCGCCAGATCCTTGTAGTTCGCCGAGCTCCACACAAGGATCTGGGACTTCTCAATAGGAGATGTATTTCAGATGGCGTGGCTTTGTAAAAAAATCATTGTATGTGATTGGACAAACCACTTGTCCGTTATGTTGAATGACGTGCTACTTCAACCACTCACATCGAAATCAACCCGTGACGCTGATGAGAGCGATGCTGGGAAATCCAACATATTGGATAACGACACAGCGAAAAGTTAGAGACCTTTTACTGAAACAATGCAGCAATGTCAGTAGACGATCTATGTCGCAAAACAGTTGCAATAGCACAGGGGTCGGCAACCCGCGGCTCTAGAGCCGTATGCGGCTCTTTAGCGCCGCCCTAGTGGCTCTCTGGAGCTTTTTAAAAAATGTATGAAAAATGGAAAAAGTTGAGGGAAAAATATTTTTTGTGTTGTTTTAATATGGTTTCTGTACGAGGACAAACATGACACCAACCTCCCTAATTGTTATAAAGCACACTGTTTATATTAAACATGCTTCACTGATTCCAGTATTTGGCGAGCGCCGTTTTGTCCTACTAATTTTGGCGGTTCTTGAACTCACCGCAGTTTGTTTACATGTATAACTTTCTCCGACTTTCTAGGACGTGTTTTATGCCACTTCTTTTTCTGTCTCATTTTGTCCACCACACTTTTAACGTTGTGCATGAATCCACAAAGGTGAGTTTTGTTGATGTTATTGACTAGTGTGTAGTGCTAATCAGACATATTTGGTCACTGCATGACTGCAAGCTAATCGGTGCTAACATGCTATTTAGGCTAGCTATATGTACATATTGCATCATTATGCCTCATTTGTAGCTATATTTGAGCTCATTTAGTTTCCTTTAAGTCCTCTTGATTCAATTTATATCTCATGACACACTATCTGTATGTAATATGGCTTTTATTTTTTTGCGGCTCCAGACAGATTTGTTTTTGTATTTTTGGTCCAATATGGCTCTTTCAACATTTTGGGTTGCCGACCCCTACAATAGCAGAATCAATGTCAGCGACTCCTCGCTGCATGCCGCCATTGTTGTTTGAATCAAATAGTCGCTTCGGCGCAACGTCACATCTATGAAATCCCGCCTGGCGATCCTGATTGGTTCGTTATTTTTTGCTATCTTGAAGGCGTTTGCAATGCCCTCGAGCCCAGATCCTTGTGTGGAGCTCAGCGAACTACAAGGATCTGGCGAGAGTCAGGTTACAACGCAGCAGCAACAAAACCAATGTTATAATAGCGAAAGAGCAAACTGCTGAGTAAGCATTAATAGGCCTGATGAGTTTGTTGTAAACAACAGTAGCAAGTGTAACATGCTGGTGTTAAAAGCGCATGCGGTGGTGATAGCGCTGCTATAGGACACTCAGCGGTTACTTGAACAGAGGCTTTAATTGGAGCATTTCTGGTATTTTGAATTCCCAGCTCCTTAAGTATTCTTCCAAGGGGCCGAAGGAGGGGGTTGCCAGGCAGCCAGGGTAAATATGTGCCCCTAGCACCCCATGAGAGTGGTGAGGCACGACCCCTAACATCAAAGGCCTGGGTAAGTTCAGGGAGGAGGGGTGGGCCAGGTTCTCTATTCACGGAACCATCAAGCGGTATTCCCTATCAGCGGGAGACCTCTGGAGGCGTGCCAGACATTCCCGTAAACTGCACAGTCAGTTCACGAACTGGCTGTTGACTGGAACAACCCCACCCCCATCCCACATGGCCTTCCATGCTAACTAAAAAGATAGAGTGCATCCCTGCGGGCATGCTTCACGTCCAAGCTAGCTGAGTGACATTCATCAACGGGCCGGCGTGACACCATCACGTCAAAACAAACGGGTCCAGGTGTTCTAACCGCCTGAATGAACTCTGGGGGAGTCATGAACCCGCACAATGGTGAGACGCAGGTGAAAAATGAGACTCACTCTGCAGGAAGTCGCAGGATTACGTCGTTAGGTTTTTTGGGGGGGGGTTTCACCCGCTGCACGTCGCAATCAAACGTAACTTCAGCCCCCGCGATTAAAAAGCAAAGCAAATCAACTGAGAGAACATGAAAGTGAAATTACACAAAATAAGACTGACTTTTTTTTGTTGTTTTTTAAATGGAGGTGTAGAACTGGGTGCTGATCCAAAGTAGGATTGCTTTATTGCAAGTCGAGTTGTGCTCACAGGCGAGAGAGGCTGTGGAATTAGCCGCGATCCACGTCAGTGTTTTGACTTCCTGCGGCTCGCCCCGGGCTAGCGAGGGGCAAGGAGGCCACTCCCGGGTGATGCGGTGTTCAACTTCAGAGGAAAACAGGAAGGAAGCGCATCTATCTTTCCTTTTCCACTCTGTGGCCCTGATGCTTCCACACAGGGGCTCGCCTGGCGCCTGCAGCTAAAGTGCATCTGACCCACCCCCCTTACCACCCCTTAAACCCTGACCCCTACCCTTCCCTGCTTTATCCAGAAAGAAGTACACGTGTGTCAGGTGAGGAGTGCGGATCCATGACTCGACTCTGCACGAAACGCCCCCCCCCTTTCTCCATCCAGCAAATCACACGGTGCGGGTGAAATGAGCAGCCGCACAGTCGGGCCTGAGTTGATCACAAACAATACGCGGCGCAAGCGCGCCGCTGGAGACGCTTAATCCTTCAGATTGATCTGAGGCGCAACGGGAGGAGGAAAAACAGGGAAGCATCAGGTACAAGACGGAATAATATGTTTCCTTTCCCGCGATGACATCCATCACTTTCTCCTAATACACACTTCCCGTGTTAGAGGAGGGACGGATGGAGAAGCCGGACAAGAAGGAAGGCTGGCTGGGAAGTGAGCGGCCTACTTTACTGTGGCCATTTCATCCATCTTGTTGGACTAATAAAACGTCAAGCGGCGCTCCTTGATATTTAATCATGGCCGCGGTGATGCCAGGCTCAGGCTGGAGCGGCATGGAGACAAACATGAGGGGGCGGGATGACGCAAAAAACAACAACCGCTAAACTCATGTGCTCAGAACTTTGTATTTTTGTGTATTTTGTGGCACAGTTTTGCTTCCCCAGGAAATTAAATGTATAAATGCAGGATTAAATGAATTGTACAATAAATCTTTTTAAGCAATGTATCCTACAGTACATGTTGATCTGATTGCGTATTCAATGAAAACAATTCAAAAGATTAATTTAAATACCGTATTTTCCGGAACATAGGGCGCACCGGATTATAAGGCGCACTTCCGAAGAGCGGGTCTTGTCAGGTTTATTATTTTTAGAATTGTTTTCTAAATTGAAAACATATATTATATTATATTATATTTGGTGTTGTTTACTTGAGTCATATTGCAATCTATACGTATCTCTTATGTGTGACTGCCATCTATTGGTCACACTTGTCATTTTACCATGTACCAAATAAAATAGCTTTGAGGTCTGTAAGCACAACCAAAATGATTTCCTACATTAGGCGCACCGGGTTACAAGGCGCATTGTCGAGTTTTGAGAAAATAAAAGGATTTTAAGTGCACCTTATAGTCCGAAAAATACGGTACCTTAAAAACTTTGTGGCTTTACCAGGAAATACAATCATTTAAATTCTTCAAACATGTTATATTTTTACATATTTGTGTCCTATTTATCATAACTATATTGTATTCAACTTTATTTTCTAATTTGAATCCTCAAAACTAAATCAATCAGTCCTGTTACTCTAACACAGGGGTGCTCACACTTTTTCTGCAGGCGAGCTACTTTTCAATTGATCAAGTCGTGGGGATCTACCTCATTCATATATATAATTTATATTTACTTATTTATGAAATATATGTTTTTGTTAACAAGTTAGAGGTGTTTAATGATAATGCAAGCATGTTTAACACATATAGTTAATATTGTTAATAAATTAAAGGCATTTAATGATAATACAAGCATGTTTAATACATATAGTTAATATTGTTAACAAGTAAAGGGTGTTTAAAGATAATGAAAGCATGTTTAACTCATAGTTAATATTGTTAAAAAATTAAAGGTGTTTAATGATAATACAAGCATGTTAAATACATATAGTTAATATTGTTAACAAGTTAAAGGTGTTTAATGATAATACAAGCATGTTTAACACATAGTTACTATTGTTAAAAAATTAAAGGTGTTTAATGATAATACAAAAATGTTTAATACATATAGTTAATATTGTTAACAAGTTAAAGGTGTTTAAAGATAATACAAGCATGTTTAACACATATAGTTAATATTGTTAATAAGTTAAAGGTGTTTAAAGATAATACAAGCATGTTTAACACATATAGTTAATATTGTTAACAAGTTAAAGGTGTTTAATGATAATACAAGCATGTTTAACACATAGTTACTATTGTTAAAAAATTAAAGGTGTTTAATGATAATACAAGAATGTTTAATACATATAGTTAATATTGTTAACAAGTTAAAGGTGTTTAAAGATAATACAAGCATGTTTAACACATAGTTAATATTGTTAAAAAATTAAAGGTGTTTAATGATAATACAAGCATGTTTAACACATAGTTACTATTGTTAAAAAATTAAAGGTGTTTAATGATAATACAAGAATGTTTAATACATATAGTTAATATTGTTAACAAGTTAAAGGTGTTTAAAGATAATACAAGCATGTTTAACACATATAGTTAATATTGTTAATAAGTTAAAGGTGTTTAAAGATAATACAAGCATGTTTAACACATATAGTTAATATTGTTAACAAGTTAAAGGTGTTTAATGATAATACAAGCATGTTTAACACATAGTTACTATTGTTAAAAAATTAAAGGTGTTTAATGATAATACAAGCATGTTAAATACATATAGTTAATATTGTTAACAAGTTAAAGGTGTTTAATGATAATACAAGCATGTTTAACACATAGTTACTATTGTTAAAAAATTAAAGGTGTTTAATGATAATACAAGCATGTTAAATACATATAGTTAATATTGTTAACAAGTTAAAGGTGTTTAAAGATAATACAAGCATGTTTAACACATATAGTTAATATTGTTAATAAGTTAAAGGTGTTTAAAGATAATACAAGCATGTTTAACACATATAGATTCCTTTCTTTCATGAAGACAAGAATATAAGTTGGTGTATTACCTGATTCTGATGACTTGCATTGATAGGAATCAGACAGTGGTGCTGATAAGGTCCGCATTTTCGAATGGAGGAGAAAAAAAGTCCTCCTTTCTGTCCAATACCACATGAAAGTGGTTGGTTTTTGGCATCTTATTTGTCCAGCTTCCGTACTCCTTTGTATACACTTTACAAGAAATAGATTGTCGGCAAACTCCGTAGCTTGCTAGCTTGTGCACGCCAGCTTTCTGAGACTCCTATTTTGTTAGCGCAACTGTGCGGTCTTTGGAGTTTTGACGACAGGTACGGCGCCAGAGTCTGTTGAAATAAAGTGTTTCTCGCCTTCCAGTCGGTAATTTTAATGAGCTGGCAGCAGCCAGCGTCATCTCAGAAGACCCTCGGGTGCCGTGAATGTCAATGAAGTGACGAAAATGACGTCATTGTGAAGATTTATGATCGCTCATTTTTAGGACTATTTTTTTAATGCCTGGCTGGTGATCGAATGACACACCCTCCGAGATCGACCGGTAGCTCGCGATCGACGTAATGAGCACCCCTGCCCTAGGGTAAACTGGGTGTAACACACGGCACACTGATAAAGCTTAACCTATTGTGACTATAACAATCTACAAGGTTAATGTAGGTTGCTTCTCTTTCTCCCCCTCCATTTTTCTGCATTCTTTCGTATCTCAAGTTATCATTACGTATATGTATTGTTGCATTTAAACAACTGTATTGTTGATAATAAAGGTAAATTATTGGTATTGTTCATTATCAATAGCGCTATTTCTATTGGTATTTGTATTGATCCATTTGTAGTGTAATAATGCTCATTGTCATTTCTGTATTATTTTTTATTTTTCGCTAACTGCTTATTTGCTATTACTTTTACCATCATATTTGTACATGTCGTATTTGCTGATGTTGCTCTATTGTTGTTGTTGTTGTTATTTGCTGTTGTTGTTTTTGTCTCTCTGTCTAATCCCCCTCTTATCCCCACAATTTCCCCCTCTGTCTTCTTTTTTTTCTCTTTCTATCCCCTCCTGATCCGGCCCGGCTGCACTAAATGATAATATAAATACATTTAATAAAGTCGAATACAAATAAGGCAACAAGAGAAGTATCCTACACTTCTCTTTTGTAAAGTAAATCTGAACAGCCAAAATGGGCATCTACATCAACTATATGATTTGCCTCAGAAGCTGGACAGGACACACACAAAAAAAAATATATATATATATATTTTTTTTTTTAAATAATGTAATGCGATCTACCAATACTACCTTTGCGATCGACTGGTAGATCGCGATCGACGTATTGAGCACCCCTGCTCTAACAGATTACCCCCTCTGAAAGAATTGGAACATTCCACAGGAAGTTGCCACATTCATATCATCTGCCAAAAGTAGGTTCATTTATTGATTTGTCTGTATATTTGTCAGCACCTAAATTACTTTAATGACAATATTTGTTAATTTTTTTAATAAATATTTTTGTTGAATCCCTGTAATGTGCTTAGTGTCGTCATATTATGCTTTGAGCTTTTTGGTGTTTTCCTATGTTTGGTGTTTTAGTTCCTGTCTACTAGTAGGGCTGCAACTAACGACTATTTTAATAGTCGACACATTATCGATTACCTTAACGATTCGTCAACTTGTCGGATTATAAACCGTACACAATAGTCAGTGGTTCTAATTTAGTCATCAACTTTTGAATTCATCTTGAGATATTTTTAGGCATGTTTTTACCAACCACAAAGATGACTAATTAATTCATAGATATTTATCTATTCTGTGACTAGTCTGCTCATTAGGCTGTTACAAAATGTAACAACAAACTATTAAACTTTTGTCAATTTAAAAGTAAGGACAGGAAAAGTGCAAAATAAACAACTTTATGTACCTATGTTAAAAAAGGACAGTTAATGTAGCAGCAATAACAACAAACGATATAACAACAAAAGTAACCTAACTCAAACTCAAAAAGAAACAGGCATTTTTTGCAAAATGAGCAGGGTCTTCATATTTTTAACAAGAATATGAGGAAATATTCCCAAACGTTACATGTTTTCACCAGCAAATAGTGGTGCTGACACGTGTCCCTTCGGAAAAACACAGGTGATGACGTCACGACTATCGTCGACAAATTGTTGCACCGCTACTGTCTAGTGCTCTTATTTTGGTTGTACTTCCTTTGTTGTGTGTGTTAAAAAGACTGATGCGAAGTACGCTATGGAATTTCCAAACTTAACATCGAATGGAAAGGATGGACACGAGGTCGGCTTCCGCCTGTGTCGAGGACATGTAGACGGACTGGGCCACATAGAGTCCATCGGGACCAGTTTGCCATTTGGCCCCTCACATCATTCCTTTCAACTCCTCCGACAAGTATTGCAGGCTCTCGGCCTCCATGGCCTTAAAGTAGCACATATTCCACTCAGCCATCTCTGCATCACTATGTGTCATTGCGGGGTCACTATTTGGTCGGATCATTCTGCTACGTTCTGCTGTTCGTGTTGGTGCCGTAACCACAAGATGCCATGACATAGTGGCGGGTGATGTGAATTAATTCTTTAATGACAAGAGGAGGTGCTAAAAATGTTGTGGCACAACGTACAAAAGGCAAAAACTACTGAGGTGCTAGATCAGGCCTCTTTAACTGGTGGCCGGCCAAAGTTTTTCATTTGGCCTGCCGAACATCACTCAAATAGGCATGATGAAACCAATAAAACTAGCGTTGATCATGTATGCAGTACCCCGCCACACCGCAGGGGGCAACAGTGAGGCATATATGGCACAGTGAAGCAGTAGTGGGGTGAATAGACAAAGACTACTCATTCGACCCTGAAAAGAAAGATTTTACTAAATTGCAAAAATCTGACTTTTAACAACGACTGGACAACAAAGTATGAATGTTCTACCCCAAGCAAGTACTCAAGTCATTGTTTTCTGGCGGACCTTTTAAGTGACAGACACATTGATTCAGACAAGCAGCAACAATGGTAGAAATCCCAGCGTGTAAGTTTCATCATAAAACTTGGTCAAATATTTGTAAGTAGATATAATTTGTGAATAAATATATTTATCAATCAATCAATCACTCAATCATCATCAATTCATCTTGATTCTAAACCAATTTATAATTTTCAAAAATCAATTTAAAGATTACATATATACATACATATCTATATATATATACATATATATATATATATATTTGCATATATATACACAAAAATATATCTGTATATACATATCTATACATATATATACGTATAAATATATATGTATATACATATAGATATACATATATACATATACAGATATACATATATATATATATATACAGATATACATATATATATATTATATATACATCATATATATATATATTTATACATATACAGATATACATATATACATATACAGATATACATATATATATATATATACAGATATACATATATATATATTATATATACATCATATATATATATATTTATACATATACAGATATACATAATGTATATATATATATATATACATACATACTGTATATATACATACATATATATATATATATATATACATATATATATATATACATATATATATATACATATACATATATATATATATATATACACATATATATATATATATAAACATATATATATATACACATATACATATATATATATATATATATATATATATATATATATACACACATATATATATATATACATACACATATATATATATATATACATATATATATACATATATATATATATATATATATATACATACACATATATATATATATATATATACATATATATATATATATATATATATATATATATATATATATATATATATATATATATATATATATATATATATATATATATATATCCTATCTCAGCTGCATTCGGGCGGTAGGCGGGGTACACCCTGGACAAGTCGCCACCTCATCGCAGGGCCAACACATATACATATATATATATATATATATATATATATATATATATATATATATATATATATATATATATAGATGTATATTTAATTGGGATTAATAAGAATCGCGATTCGGATGTGAATCGATTTTTTATGTGCACCCTAATATTTAATGTATTTTCTTATTCTGTCATGTTACCTTCAGTCTTGTTACTCAAATGAGTCATCTTCGCCGTAGGAACCTTGTACAAATATAATAAATTGCCTGAGATAGAAGTAGTTCAGTACGCACATTATTAGAATTAGAGTGGAAAAATGACATTAAGGGTTATTTTGAGAAAAGGGCACTGATTTGGTGCAGGCACTTATTATATTTAATTTGACTGAAATAGAGGTGTTTGATGCGGGTAATATTACCGTTTAGAAAAAAGTTATTTATGTTAAATAAACATGCACCTGGGGATAGGTTGATTGGCAACACTAAATTGGCCCTAGTGTGTGGATGTGAGTGTGAATGTTGTCTGTCTATCTGTGTTGGCCCTGCGATGAGGTGGCGACTTGTCCAGGGTGTACCCCGCCTTCCGCCCGGTTGTAGCTGAGATAGGCTCCAGCGCCCCCCGCGACCCCAAAAGGGAATAAGCGGTAGAAAATGGATGGATGGATGGATGTTAAATAAATAAATGAATGAAAGTAATAATACCCGTGCACAAAAAGAGAGAGGAAGAAAGACTAAAAGGCTTCTATATGCCAGATAAAGCTACAGAGATAACAGAGATTTCTTTATGCTATTAATTCATTTTCACTGGTGTAAAAGGAGTGAAATTCCCTGCCATTGACAAGACAAACATTAAAAATAGGCGATAGTTTGCATTAAAAAAAAAAATTTCTTGACAACAAAACTTTTCAAAAATGTTGCATTCGCGGGTTTGGCACATACATTTGGTAGATGGAAAAAAGAGAGAGGATTTATGATGCCATTCCTCTGCCTTCCCTCCTTGCTTACAGTTACTGGCCCCCAGTGCGGGCTAGTCGGGTCTGGAGGCCTCTGCAGAGGAGACTAATGCGAAGTCCATATTTGTGTGCACTCACGTCTGAGGACTGGCACTTTAAAAACATTTGAGAAAGCCTTGATTCCTATACAGTTATTGCGAACTGGTTATGAAAAAGGCAGAGTAAGGTGAGCGCACGCACACACACACATGCACACACACACACACACACACACACATACAGACATCTGCGTGTTATCTCGTCCCCTCAGACGTGCTTCTTCATTGTGGTCCATGGGAGAGCTACAAATTGAGACCTCAAACATCAAGAGATGAGGGGATGTGGGGGGCAAATGACTTCTGTAAGGAAATCCGCTAATGTGATACAAACTCATATGAGAGATGAATGTACCCCCCCAGACGCCTTTTCCTTTTCTCCCTCGCCCCCCTACTACAATTACACCTGCAGAAACGACAAAGAATGGGATATTATGTCGAGAAGTGTTTGCAGATTAGGAACACAATAAATGCCAAGCTATTGCTGCTAATGCATTTAGCGTGCAACAGGATCTGCCTTCACACAGCTGTACACCATAAAAAAACACTCCATCCATCTCCAAATATGCAGGTGCCTTAAAATATCACGCCAGGGTGCACAGACGAGCCCATTTAAGGTGCGAGAATGAGCATATGAACAAAAAAAAAAAGATATATTGCAGCTTCAATCTGCCCCATATTTCTGCTTATAGGCATTTATCTCCTTTCTCTCTAAATCCTGCATTTCCACACACTGCTGCATAACTTTCTCTCTTTTTTTTTTTTTTTCATACTCTCGCCCTTCCTCCGGTGAAAATTGAAGAGGCTTTATGTCAAATGCGGCTAAAGCCAGCCTCTCCATATCAAACAAACGCGGCGCAAAAATTACTGTGGCGATGATAAGGCTGCCAGATAGAGCTTGGAGAGCGGCGCGAGCATGGGGGAAGGAGGAGGAGGCGGTGGAAGGGGGGTGTAGAGAGTAAACTGAAAGGAAGTGACTCTACTCAATTATACTGCAAAATTGGTATGACTGAATATTTTTCATTCAGGTGACTGATAGTATCAGTGAAGCTGCAATGCAGATAAATAAAGGGAGCCTTCTGTCAAGAATAAACACCATTAATCATGAAGAGAGCTACTGCATGACCGCCTGTCCCCCCCCCCTGCACCACCGCACTATGCAGGACGTATTAAAAGTACAACCAGGGAGGAGCCAGGGAGGGGCTGGAGTCGAGAGGTGACCTGGGAAGTCACTCTGAACACGTCGGGGAGGAAGATGAAGAAGTGGGCGCTGCTTTCCAGAAGGCGTTTTCCGTGACAGCGCCCCTATCTGGACAGAGATGATCAGACGTGATTAGGAAGTAATCATTAATTCTTGCGGTAATTGATGACTCGCCTCGGCGATCTGTCTCAGTCTAGACCCTATTCAAATGGGAATACCATTATTATTGTTATTAATCGCGGCTTGTTCTATACATGCTTTTTTTGAAAACAGGCCAGACTCAAAGCACCACAATGTTCATTTCTTATATTCTGACAAGTTTTGACCTTGCACATGGGACTAAGTTATGTTGTCTAAAAACTACATCTATTTTACTAAAACCTTGACTGGATGTAAGAAGAATATATAATGTACTCATATTCAAGCAAAACAAATTATAACACCACCAGAAAACGAAGAAAGTCCCCCAAAAACCACAATATTACTTGAAAACACATGTAATTTTAAGAAAAAATGGTGTAATATTACAAAAAATATATATTTAATGAATTAGAATATAATATAGTACATGAATGGTAACAGTGATAATTTATCATTTAGAATTAGCCAATGTTTTCTCTACAGAAACATTTACAACTTTATTTTCACAAGATTAGTGGAGTTTGCATGTTCTCCCCGTGACTGCGTGGGTTCCCTCCGGGTACTCCGGCTTCCTCCCACTTCCAAAGACATGCACCTGGGGATAAGTTGATTGGCAACACTAAATTGGCCCTAGTGTGTGGATGTGAGTGTGAATGTTGTCTGTCTATCTGTGTTGGCCCTGCGATGAGGTGGCGACTTGTCCAGGGTGTACCCCGCCTTCCGCCCGATTGTAGCTGAGATAGGCTCCAGCGCCCCCCGCGACCCCAAAGGGAATAAGCGGTAGAAAATGGATGGATGGAGGGATGAGTACCAAATCTTGTACTTTTTTTTGGGCACCGACCGAATCCCGCCGGTCCTACCGTGCACCGATTCACATAAAATCCAACGTTGCCATAATATGGTAACTGGGTTGCACGTGACGTCACGCCCGGTTGCCGACTTTGCACGCCAACAGCACTGAGAGTGAACTACCTCTAAGTAAAGTTGCAATTTTCAAAGCCAACAAAGACATTTGAATTTTAAAAAAAACATAAGTTTCCACTTTTCCAAAAATGCACAAGCTCGATGCTAATATACATTGGCTTTGCTAATACATGCTACTGATTAGCATTAGCGAATTTACATGGAGAGCTCCAAATGTGTTAATGAAAACAACAACTAGGATGCATGTTACATTCAAACAGCTGGTGCCTAATAAGAACAAGACTTGCACTATTAACACTTTTTAGGGCGCAACAAAAGACTAGATTTAGCCAAGACTGAACTGACTCACTAACACCATAAACTATACACTACTGCCATCTAACGTCTTGGATTTGCGACTATAATTGCAACTTAATGTTGTATATGAAAAGACTTAGAAATGTGTAATACAACAAGGTATAACAACTGGACAGCAGTTATCATGATCACCAAGTATTAAAATACAAAAATAGACTTTATTATTGAAATATTAATATTTATAAACACACACAAAAGTACCGAAAATTGGTAACATTGAGTGCCGGTATCAATTCTCAGGTACTACGAATTGGTACTGTATCGGTTCAAATGTGAACAATGCCCATACTTACATAAGGTCTTTAAAAAATACATATTAATCAAATAAATTATCCTAATAAATTTTATTTTTGTAATATAACTTTTTGCTTCTTCCTACTACTTTTTGGACATGTTGTAATGAGAAATGAAAATGTGTAATATGTGATGTAACATGCTGACATTCTATACATGTTCGAAATTAACAGAAACAGAAACTTTCATTTGCAACCTTTTCTCTTCATATTTTCTATTCTTGAGACTTTACAATTTTTCTAATTAATGTACAATTTTTTTTCTAATAGTCAGATGTAAGTTGCTGATAACACAAAAAAATTAATTGTATTGTATTAATTGCATTAAAGACTTGAGAATTGCAAGGCCTTGAGTACATATGCACACATGCAAGCAAACAGTTTTTCTCTCCTCAATAAACGCTATACAAGAAGCGTCTGTTCTCCTATTGTTTTCCACCATGCATGCAAGTGTTGTGTGTGTGTGTGTGTGTGTGTGTGTGTGTGTGTGTGTGTGTGTGTGTGTGTGTGTGTGTGTGTGTGTGTGTGTGTGTGTGTGTGTGTGTGTGTGTGTGTGCATGCTGAGGCCTCGTCCCATCTGGAAGAGGGGGATAGTCGAGATAAGGATGTGGTCTTTATGCTAAGCACCACGCCGCTCCTCTATGCGCAGATTGGGCGCACTGACAACAGTTTATGTAAATAACAAAACACTGCACGCACAAACAAACACACACAACGCAGCAACGGACATTGTTCGTGAAAGTTGTCAGAATTAAACTTAAAAGTGAAATGTAGAGGTTAACGTTATTTCAGCGCCTCCTTAAAGCGCAATATGTGGTAGTTTTAGCTTTAGCTTAGAAATGACAGTGCTGTAAATGTCCTTTACTACAATGGTAACAATCCACACAATATATTTGCTTTACAAACTCATTCATTGACTCATTCTGAGTAATCATCTCCTAAAGCCACACTGGGTCAAAAGGGTGCTGCTGAGTCAATAAGAAGGTTTTGTTGTCCCCTTCCACACAGCAAAGGCCCGGGGTCTCCCCTCCAATCCCCCCTTACTGGGCACTGATGCTCATCATTGACTCTTTGTAAATAGTTGCAATTGTTGTGAGCGGTTGCTAGGTGACGGCCGTGAAGCTGTGTTGGTTTGGTGTGTCTTCCGAGGTCGGGGAATGAAAAGGAGCACCCTTGGCTCTTGGCCCCCGGGCACAATGGTGGAGGCAGGCGGCACCAGAACCCCCGTGGATGGGGCCGGGCCGCTTCGGCTATTAACATGTTTATTTTAGCAGGAAGCAGGGCGGAAGCAGCAGGTTGTTGTTTGTTGAATAAAACTCATCTTGTTAAGTCCAACTGTCTCGGGCAGTGATTCCCAACCACTGTGTCGCGGCACATTAGTGTGTGTGAAATATCATTATATCAAATTACACTTAATTGGCCGGAAAACGATTAATTATTTAATACAAATAATGTCCATTTGTTTATTTATCTATGGCAAAGACTTATCGTGAAAGGTAAAACCATTATCCACTAGATGGCAGATGGTACATGATTGACCCAATCATTACTCAGTTTACTTTTTGTGACATTTCGCAAGATTTTTATGGTATAAAAACATGGGTCTTGGATCATGGAAAATAGTGCTATGGTTCAAAATAGTCAACCCACAAGGATTCCAACCCCCGTCCAACCCTTCAGCTTTCATATTAAAAGACGTATTGGTACCTTCCCCCTCAGAAATTCATAAAGTAAACGATTAGCGTCTGTCTGTAATTGCGCTCCCCCTTGCCTAATAGAGGGAGGAGAGGTAAGGAATGGAGTGTTGAAAAACAAAGGACAGTTAATTTGTGATTTCCTTTGCTCATTTGAAGGCAAATTAAGTGTCAAACAGCTAATACGGAGCATATTTCATTTTATGAGCTTTTAATTCAATTCCGCCGCCTCATATCGCTGGGGCCCGTTAGCCGCCGCGCTAACGGCCGCGCCTCGTCCCAAAGCAGCGGCCATAAATAAACATGTTTCAATTAGGCCCGTCACAGTAATAGGATATGATCCAGTCCCTGCGTGTGGATGGCGGATGGAGGAAACAAGCGGGCGGTGTTTTGTGGCGGCCGTGGACGCCTGGCGTGGCGTGCGCAGCGTAGGGAAAGAGAGTTGGATTGATGGAAGCGCCGCAGGGTCCGGCCCAAGTGTAATTACAGCACATAATGAGAGGCTGCATGGGGAAGTACCGCAATAATAGTCCCTGTGTACTTAGCCACATCTCTGAGAGACTAATAACGATGAATACTTCTCACCGAGGGGAACTTGTTGAAAACAATTTCATATTTCTCTATAAGCCGCCATGCTATGTTGCGGGATGCATCTTGGGATGCTGCACTTCTTAGACCAGGGGTCGGCAACCCAAAACGTTGAAAGAGCCATATTGGACCAGAAATACAAAAAACTAATCTGTCTGGAGCCGCAAAAAATGAAAAGCCGTATATAAGTGTTATAATGAAGGCAACACATGACGTAAGTGTCTATATTAGCTATAATAACCTACTATCAAATTGACTATGTGTCGCAGGCTGAAGCAAATCTTTGTTGACAGAAATTTTGAAATTTAATATTTATTCGAAACATTTTTACAACATTAGAAACCATTAGTAAATCAGAGGCTACTCAAAAGGTGAGATAACTCCTGGAAATTACTGGCTTTTAATGGCTAAAGGTATAGATGTGTGTGTCCACGTTAAAGGAAACAGCAGGCTGTCTTATTTTAATAGATTTATTACAATCTTTGGCCAGCTAGGTAATGTTTGCTGTGGTCTGTAACAACATGGCACATAAACAACTATCTGAAATGTGACATGAGACATGCAAAACTAAATTATATACAAAGAGGATAAAAGTAAAGGATATTAAATGAGCTCAAATATACCTACAAATGAGGCATAATGATACAATATGTACATACAGCTAGCCTAAATAGCATGTTAGCATTGATTAGGTTGCAGTCATGCAGTGACCAAATATGCCTGATTAGCACGCCAACAAGTCAATAACATCAACAAAGCGCACCTCTGTGCATTCACGCACAGCATGAAACTTTTGGTGGACAAAATGAGACAAGGAGTAGAAGATTGTACATGTAAACAAACTGTTGCGTCACAGTCCACACTATGGTGACTTTAATGACCACCGAAATTAGTAGGACAAAACGATGTTCACCAAATACTCTCATCAGTGAAGCATACACACAAACATATTAAACAGTGGGCTTTCTAACAATTGGGAAGGTTTGTGTCATGTTTGTCCTCTTACAAAAAACATACTAAAACAAAAAAATATATTTTCTTTAAATATCTTTATATCTTTCTTTTTCCATTTTCAATTCTTTTTTTAAAAATGCTCCAGGGAGCCACTGGGGCCGCGGGTTGCTGACCCCCTTCTTAGACCTTAATTTCTCTCAAATGCATCAAAGTCGCACCAGGAAGTGCCTGATTTGGCATCATGTGGTCGAGTCTACGACATGGTCCTCTTCCAGTCTTCTAGGGGATATTTCCAGGCGCGACTGTGAGTGGTTTTGTCCAGTGGTACAGTCAGAGGTCACTGATTGATGGCCTACTGGATCACCGTCCACATTCTGGGTCATCCCAAAGGTGTTGGATGCCAAAGTCGTACTTTTCACACTGACAGCAGAAAAGGGCCTTTCCCAAACGGTTCCCACAAAGTTGGAAGCATACAAACTAAAGGCTCTAGTCCAGGAGTACGCAAATTGGGGCTAGCGGGCCATTTTTGAGTTGCTTTGTTTGGTCCGCCAAAGGGTGGGAATTTTATCAAATATACATAGGCTATTTGTGTTTCACGCTTAAAATCGTTGTGTTTGGTACTGGCATATTTTGACTTTGGCTCTTGGAAGCAAAAACTTTGGGCAACCTCTAAATAGCAAATTAACATATTAGGGGCCTGATCTACCAGATGTACCGTATTTTTCGGACTATAAGTCGCAGTTTTTTTCATAGTTTGGCCGGGGGTGCGAATTATACTCAGGAGCGACTTATGTGTGAAATTATTAACACATTACCGTAAAATATCAAATAATATTATTTAGCTCATTCACGTAAGAGACTAGACGTATAAGATTTCATCGGATTTAGCGATTAGGAGTGACAGATTGTTTGGTAAACGTATAGCATGTTCTATATGTTATAGTTATTTGAATGACTCTTACCATAATATGTTACGTTAACATACCAGGCACGTTCTCAGTTGGTTATTTATGCCTCATATACCGTATACCTATCCAGCCTGTTACTCACTATTCTTTATTTATTTTAAATTGCCTTTCAAATGTCTATACTTGGTGCTGGGTTTTATCAAATACATTTCCCCAAAAAATGCGACTTATACTCCAGTGCGACTTTTTTTCCTTCTTTATTATGCATTTTCGGCCGGTGCGACTTATACTCCGGAGCGACTTATACTTCGAAAAATGTGGTATGCGTGCAGTAAAACAAGTGCATATGTGCACAAGTATGATCATTATCAGAACAACAGTAGGAAAAGGAGAAGATGGAAATATAATCATTAAGCACTCACAATGTGATTTATCAAGACTGAAACTGTTCAGCGGCTGCTGTTTAGCGTCCATATTTAGCATGTTGGACATGTGTGTGCAAACGCATGGCTGTGAGAAAGGAGGACATATGTTTGAGAGAGAAAATGTGCCGACTGTGTATGTGTAAACATATTAGATGTATCAGAAATAAAAAATATTAAAGATATCGTCCATTCAGCAATATCATTTTATAATTTAACATCTGCTGGATGGCGTAAGGGGTTGATTTTTTTTATATAGGGCATATGTTATTGTAATATATGTCCTATATGAAAAAAAAAGTCTTGCAATACGCATTTTCTTGCAACTGAATCGTTCCAGACGCACCATCACAAAACCACAGCGCTTCCCAAAGCGCACCTTCAGGGTGCTAAGAGTAGGTTCTGTTTTCTATATCGTGCTTCAGTATAGCCCAAAAAAGGTGGTACATGTTATATTTGTGTGCCGCAGGTCAACAACATGAGGAAACGCCACAGGTTGGATAATATGATGCCATAAATGTGGAGGGAAATGAGTGTCTCCATGGTGACAGTCTGTATACGCTGAAATCCTCAATTGAATAGGGCGGTATGACCACTTTTGCACTGGTGATCAATTATACATATTTGAATTCATTCATTTTTGAATGAATTGCGATTCTTATTTGTAACGATTCTTAATCGATTCAAAAAAATAAAAGATCGATTTTAAAAAATGTTTTAGTTTTTTTTTCCTGGGTTTTTTTTTCTGTCCTGTCCAGCCACTCAGGCAAATCATATTGTTGATGTAAATGCCCATTAGGGATGATACTCGAAACCGGTTTTCCCGGTTGTTCGATAAGAAAAGAACCGAGTCCTCGGACTCGAATCCCTTTTTGAGAACCGGTACCCATCATCGAGACCACTATAGTAAAGAAAAAGAGTTGGTTCTTTATTCGAATCCCGTCCCGATCAGAATTGCTCCGTGGGACATCACAAGAAATGACGTCACTTAGCTCAGTCATTAGGCGCAGATAGGGAAAGCAGGAAAACAATGGATCGGAAAAAGCGCTCCAAGGTGTAATAAAGTTCAAAACAAAAGGTATAATCCAATGAATAACTTTACTGAGAGATTTGAGCAGGGTACAAACACATGACGAACACTTTTACGACCAACCGGAAACATAGCAACCAGGCTAGCAACGCACCTCCTTTACGGCAGCTGTCGCAACGTTCTTAAAGCAACCGCAGCACATACATATGTATACAACATATATCTCCCTTTTTTAACTTTTGTTTTTCTTTCCTTGTAAACAAAGCAAAATCACACTGTATATGTGTTGTCTGTCTATCCATCCATCCATCCATCTTCTTCCGCTTATCCGAGGTCGGGTCGTGGGGGCAGCAGCCTAAGCAGGGAAGCCCAGACTTCGCTCTCCCCAGCCACTTCGTCCAGCTCTTCCTGTGGGACCCCGAGGTGTTCCCAGGTCAGCCAGGAGACATAGTCTTCCCAACGTGTCCTGGGTCTTCCCCGCGGCCTCCTACCGGTCGGACGTGCCCTAAACACCTCCCTAGGGAGGCGTTCGGGTGGCATCCTGACCAGATGCCCGAACCACCTCATCTGGCTCCTCTCGATGTGGAGGAGCAGCGGCTTTACTTTGAGCTCCTCCCGGATGGCAGAGCTTCTCACCCTATCTCTAAGGGAGAGCCCCGCCACCCGGCGGAGGAAACTCATTTCGGCCGCTTGTACCCGTGATCTTGTCCTTTCGGTCATAACCCAAAGCTCATGACCATAGGTGAGGATGGGAACGTAGATCGACCGGTAAATTGAGAGCTTTGCCTTCCGGCTCAGCTCCTTCTTCACCACAACGGATCGATACAGCGTCCGCATTACTGAAGACGCCGCACCGATCCGCCTGTCGATCTCACGATCCACTCTTCCCTCACTCGTGAACAAGACTCCGAGGTACTTGAACTCCTCCACTTGGGGCAAGATCTCCTCCCCAACCCGGAGATGGCACTCCACCCTTTTCCGGGCGAGAACCATGGACTAGGACTTGGAGGTGCTGATTCTCATCCCAGTCGCTTCACACTCAGCTGCGAACCGATCCAGTGAGAGCTGAAGATCCTGGACAGATGAAGCCATCAGGACCACATCATCTGCAAAAAGCAGAGACCTAATCCTGCAGCCACCAAACAAGATCCCCTCAACGCCATGACTGCGCCTAGAAATTCTGTCCATAAAAGTTATGAACAGAATCGGTGACAAAGGGCAGGTTGTCTGTCTAATTATAAATAATGTAGACGAGGCGTGTTGGCTGAGTTCTTGACGTTTACTGCCGGGTGACGACATGCAACAACACTTTTCGGGGCTACCGCGCATGCTCGTCACTCCCGTTGCATGCTGGGTAGTGTAGTTGTTATTTTCCCTAGCTCATATCACATCTTTCCCCCTATAAAGAAATAATGTTAACTCAATAAAGTGTATTTCTTTTTTTAGCTTTAACTTTTCATTTTTTAGCATTG
The DNA here is from genome assembly GCF_033978685.3 of Nerophis lumbriciformis. Taxonomy (NCBI): domain Eukaryota; kingdom Metazoa; phylum Chordata; class Actinopteri; order Syngnathiformes; family Syngnathidae; genus Nerophis; species Nerophis lumbriciformis. The sequence continues at coordinate 36,303,146 of NC_084554.2, read as the reverse complement.
TAACCACATTTGCAAACAACTTTTCTCTTCATAGAATTTTCTTTCAATAAAGAAATAAAGTGCAAAAATGTCAAAGCATCATAACAAACAGTTATGTCAAATAGCAGCAGAAGTGCACTTTTTGGAGAGCTGTATTATTTTCAGTTTTGTGCCCAAGAGACTGATTTTATTTAACACTATATTATTATTTATACACCTATTTCCCCTAGAGGGGGGGGGGTTACCCACATATACGGTCCTCTCCAAGGTTTCTCATAGTCATTCACATCGACGTCCCACTGGGGTGAGTTTTTCCTTGCCCTTATGTGGGCTTTGTACCGAAGATGTCGATTTAGGGCTATATAAATAAACATTGATTGATTGATTGATATAGTGATCACAGAGACAGGTTGTTTTTGTGTTACTGTATTTATTTGTTTTTCTGAAAAATCCCACTTAATATACTTTGGTGTAATAACAGTCAATATTTTTATTTTTTATTTTTTTTTTTTAGGGGGGTAACAGTCAATATTTATTTATTTATTAGATTTTATTTTTTTCTTATATAATAAAAGTGAGCTTTTGTTAAACCAAATATTGTGTGTTTTTTTCCATATACAACAACCTATCTGGACTCGATAAGAGAATCGATAAGGAATCGGTTCGATAAGAGGATTCGATAATAGGCTCGAACTCGATAATTTCTTATCAAACATCATCCCTAATGCCCATATCGGCTGTAAATATTTACTTTAGACAAGAGAAGTGTGGGATATTTCTCCTGTTGCCTTATTTGTATTTGACTTTATTAATGTTTGGGTAAAATGTTATCAAACAAAATCGGGTTTTTTTTCAGAGCTGTTTATCTATTTCATGGAGTAATATACAGCACGGTGGAACAGGGGTTAGTGCATGTGCCTCACAATACGAAGGTCCTGAGTAGTCCTGGGTTCAATCCCGGGCTCGGGATCTTTCTGTGTAGAGTTTGCATGTTCTCCCCGTGACTCCGTGGGTTCCCTCCGGGTACTCCAGCTTCCTCCCACCGCCAAAAACATGCACCTGGGGATAGGTTGATTGGCAACACTAAAATTGGCCCTAGTGTGTGAATGTTGTCTGTCTGTCTGTGTTGGCCCTGTGATGAGGTGGCGACTTGTCCAGGGTGTACCCCGCCTTCCGCCCGAATGCAGCTGAGATAGGCTCCAGCACCCTCCGCGACCCCAAAAGGGACAAGCGGTAGAAAATGGATGGATGGATGTAGTTAATCACAGCACTGGCACCCGAAAAGTATTTATTTTGAACCAATTCTGAATCAAATCGCTACCCCCAGAAATCGGATTGAATCGTGCAGTGCCCAAAGATTCACAGCCCTAATATTTAGCATGTGTTATGTGGAAGATTAGGCCCTTGACATGAAACATCTGTCTTTTCATTGGAAGATTGGTGTGTAACGCTAGAAAATATCAAGTGCCTTTGTGAAGGACGCATGTCAAGAGCACAAGACTGTGGCTTCCTTCTCCAAAGTGTTTGTAGGGCATGAAGTCTAACAACAGAGTTCTCCAAAGTGCAGAGCCGGGGCCATTTTCAGTTTTTTATTTTTTTTGGTTCACTCACTTTCTAAAGATAAAATTAATTGGTTAGCTAAGATCATTTAGCCTAGCATCATCTGCAGTGCACATCCTTCAATTCTTCAGGAAAAGTTTGGAAACCGCTGCCTTACAATAATGAGTGAGGTATTAAATCTTTACCTGAGAACTTCTCTCCTCCTTAATTCAATCCCATTCAAGTCCCCCTGCTCGCTTCTAACCATCCCCATACATCCTTCCCTTCCAAGCGCTGCTGACGGATAACAAGCCAGCCTGTTTGTTCCAGCCCATGTTAGCCGGCGCACGTTCGCCCCATTATCTCCGCATAAGCTAAATGCTGAATTATATTTGCCATTTTGTTTGCGGTGACATGGGGCATCAATCACGCCGCGTTTTTTTCTATTTCCTTGCCGCTCTCCCTCCTGCTTCACGCCGCCGCCGCCGAGCAGGAGACGAGGGCTTGAGAGGTGGGATGGGCTGGAGGTGGAGGAGGGTGCATAAAAAATTCATTATGCTCAGTGGCACATCAGCGAGGGAGAGATATGACTCCCGACGAAGAGAGGTAAGAGGAGGGGAGCTGATAATGATGAGGAATATCAAACATAATGCGGCCCAAGTAGCTGCCCCGTCCAATTTGTCCTCGTCACGCGCTGATCGCTTCCTTCGTGTCCCAACAAACGCAGCAAGGACGACGAGGTGTGCGGACACGGGGAATACAAATGACGCCGGGGAAGTGTGTGTGATTAAACGTGTGAGGAAATATATTGACCAACATACCTTTTGTAAGAAACACTTTTGGGATATCAACTTTTACATAACTGACATATAACACACCATGTCCCATACAGCAAATGTGAAAGATGCCACTTCGATACATTTTGTACATTATTGATGCTAAAAACAATCCAATGTACCGTAAGTCAATATATGCTAAGCTATCTCAACAAAACATTTTAGCTTTGTAGTAAAGGTGACAGAGTCAGTTAGTGTAGCATATAACAACGTATCATTTAAAATGCATTTACTTAATCTTTATAATATGTCAAGGGCAAAAAAACAAGCTGTGGCTTAAAAATGACCCCTGGGACACATTTTGGACACCCACACAAAAAAAACACATAAATATATATATATATATATATATATATATATATATATATATATATATATATCCATCCATTTTCTACCGCTTATTCCCTTTTGGGGTCGCAGGGGGCGCTGGAGCCTATCTCAGCTACAATCGGGCGGAAGGCAGGGTACACCCTGGACAAGTCGCCACCTCATCGCAGGGCCAACACAGATAGACAGACAACTTTCACACTCACATTCACACACTAGGGCCAATTTAGTGTTGCCAATCAACTTATCCCCAGGTGCATGTCTTTGGAGGTGGGAGTATCAATTTATATTGATACTTTTCAAAATAAAAGGGGACCACAAAAAATGTCAACATTGGCTTCGTTTCAACATAAAATCTGATGATACATTAAACCTTCGTTTCTTATTGCACAATTTTAGAAGACTTATATATATATATATATATACACACACACTTTTCAGGCCAAAAGTTTGGACACACCTTCTCATTGTAGATTGTCACTGAAGGCATCAAAACTATGACACCTTTGACGTGAAAACCCTTTCAGGTGACTACTTCTACTACTACTACTATTTTGAAGAAACTAGAATATAAAACATGTTTTAATTTTTTTCATCTTTTTTTGTTAAGTACATAACTCCTCATGTGTTCATTCATAGTTTTGATGCCTTCAGTGACAATCTACAATGTAAATAGTCATGAAAATAAAGAAAACGCATTGAATGATAAAGTGTGTCCAAACTTTTGGACTGTACTATATATATATATATATATATATATATATATATATATATATATATATATATATATGAATATCCAAAGACATGCACCTGGGGATAGGTTGATTGGCAACACTAAATTGGCCCTAGTGTGTGAATGTGAGTGTGAATGTTGTCTGTCTATCTGTGTTGGCCCTGCGATGAGGTGGCGACTTGTCCAGGGTGTACACCGCCTTCCGCCCGAATGCAACTGAGATAGGCTCCAGCACCCCCCGAGACCCCAAAAGGGACAAGCGGTAGAAAATGGATGGATATATATATATATATATATATATATATATATATATATATATACACACACACACACATATATATATATATATATATATATATATATATATATATATATATATATATATGTGTGTGTGTGTATATATATATATATATATATATATATATATATATATATATATATATATATATATATATATATATATATATACATACAAACTCAAAATGTTTACTTTTTAAAAGAGGGTATAATGGCATAAAAATGATGTTTAGTGATAGCTTAAGTTGAGCAAAGTAGCTCTTTAGCAGGCGGGGATAACATTTTAATCATTAAAACATAAAGGAATGTAAACTGAATTTTTTGATGATTTAAAAAGAAAACAATGGAAAATTAAAATATTCTAATTATATTACATCAGGACCCCATACAAAACAATTTAGGAAAGCGGAGCTACTTTGTTCATAAATACACTCAACCCAACACATTGCAGGTCAAAATATGAAAATAAGTTAATATAGTGCAAGGAAAAACAATCGACTTTGCGTTACGTTGTGTGTTTTTTTAGTTCTGTGTATGTATTGTTTTGGACTACTTGCAAACCAAGACTCTTACTAACTGTATTTATATCTGTATTTTATATTGGTCATTAACATGCAGTGTCAAATCGTACTTGTTAAATCAAGTATTTTCAAAGCGCGTTTCAAGAATTACTCCAGCATGTTCTTATAAGCGCTGTCACCACATATTTACCTGGATTTACTGTATGTTTGATAGTGTGTGGTTCCATGACTGGGTGTGTGTGTGTGTGTGTGTGTGTGTGTGTGTGTGTGTGTGTGTGTGTGTGTGTGTGTGTGTGTGTGTGTGTGTGTGTGTGTGTGTGTGTGTTTCAGCAGTCGCACTTGATGAGCCGCTCTTATGAGGATCATATGCTCCCGGGCCCTGCTCCCTGACACATGTTCATTTGCGTGTCTTTGACATGCGGATCGTGTTGCGCGTGTACTCGGCAGTGGCCTTTGATCCCGCAAGGCAGCGAGAGAGGCACCCGGAAGGCGGATGCGCGGCATTTCGAGCTGGCGGAAGCAAGCTCGATTCCTATCGCCATTAACGGGCTTGTCGTTGGCATGTTCTCACTAGTGTGTGCATGTGTGTGTGTGTGTGTGTGTGTGTGTGTGTGTGTGTGTGTGTGTAAACTTACACATGAAGAGGGGGTACCGGCGAAGGCTCGTAGATATAACGACCCTGGGCATGCCTGTCGTCGATTGGCACTGGAGGGTGAAAGGTCGGGAAGAACTGCGGTGCAGCTGCAAATAAGAGAACAATAATAGTTAGTGGATTATTTGATGTACCTATTTATTTATTTATGTTCCCTTGCCACTTTGCATTTCACTTCCCAGATTTTAAAGTACCATTGAGTACATTAAGATTTAAGTACCGTATTTTTTGGACTATAAGTCACAGTTTTTTTCATAGTTTGGCCGGGCTCCAGTGCGACTTATATATATGTTTCTTTCCTTCTTTATTATGCATTTTCGGCAGGTGCGACTTATACTCCGGTGCGACTTATATTCCGAAAAATACGGTACTCGTTTAAGTTTCCATGTTAAAATGGCTTAGGATTTAGAGTGTATGAACTGTTTTAAGAGTTTAGGAAGGGCTTATAAGTTTGTGTGACAGCTTTGTGGAGTTTGTGGAGGGCTTTAAAATGCCTATCATATTCATAAAATTCATAAAATTAATATTGTCCCCACTTTGCGGAAATGTACTTACCTTGGGGTCTGGTGGTCTAGAACCTAGCCCCAGTAATAATCGAAGAAACACGATATGTAATTTGTCCAAAAACCAAATAAAGTGCACTACTTCTGCAACCAGTAGAGGTGCTGCTGGATTATCGTTTTGAACAATTTCCTTTAAAGAAGCTATGGGAAATTGAGCTAAATTGAAGCACAACTTATTACTTTAAATATTATTAGGGATGGAAAATTGCCATAAAAATTAGATATCAGATCATGTTGGTGTTGTTTTTCCTGCCAGTAATGGTATTGGAAAAAAGTACTACATGGATTAGGGTTGTACGCTATACCGGTACTAATAAAGTACCGCGGTAGTAATGAATTACAAACAGTACTCCTATTAAAAAATAACGGGACCTTTTTTTTTCCACCGACATGATGTGCGCCGCGGTGCGTGTACGTCAAAACACGCACACACAGCACTTGCAAGCAGAAACAGTGTAAAAACAGAAAATGGAGAATGGACGTATTTTGGCTTTGAACCTAACGGGGTGGAGCTATAAATACTAAAGCGCTCTTTTGCAAGAGGTGCTTAAAAACACAGCTGGCTCATAGCTATTTAGCGGCTAACGTATCTCCATAGTGTTTTAGCTACTTCTAAATCAATAATCGTCGCCTCGATTGCAACAAATAAATTAAGTTTCTTACAAGTATCATTCTTGCAGGATGAGGAATAGCTAAACATGCTTCACTACACACCGTAGAAGGACACAATAGCTCAGTCACCATGAACAGCAAGCTCGGGGTGAATGTAAACAAAAGGGTGGGTCTCCACAGATATCCATCGTAACAATATCAAGTACAGGAGCCGTATCTAGTCGATTTTTTTATCATCACAAACTCTTTTATGCTTTTTTAAAATGTTAATTATGTTCATAAACTCAGGAAATAAGTCCCTGGACACATGATGACTTCAAATATAACCAATGTATGACTCTGAAACTACTCGGTATCGGATCGATACCCAAATTTGTGGTATCAGCCAAAACATATGTATTCAGAAGAGTAAGTGTTTCTTACATTTTAACAGTAGTGTAGATAAAACATGTTAAAACAATAAGTAAGCAGATATTAACAGTAAATGAACAAGTAAATGACTAATCCATTTTGTACTGCTTGTCCCTCATAATTTTGACAAAATAATACCATTAGAAAGGACGCAATATGTTACTGCATACGTCAGCAGTCAAATTATGAGCCTTTGTAAGCCGTTTGCTTACCTACTACGAAAAGTGAAGTTTTCTAGAATGTTCACTATCTTATTTAAAGCCCAAATTGTTATTTGATCGCAATAAGAAACGTGTTTAATGTATCATAAGGTTTTATGATAAAATAAAGCCAATAATGCCATTTTCGTGGTCTCCATTTTTTAGAAATGTATCGAAAAGTATTGAAATACATTTTGGCCCCGGTACTGCTTCCAAAATATTTGTATTGGGACAACCTTTACATGGACGTTGTCCAAATTAATGAATAATGTTTGGTTTGTGTGGTCACGTAAACTTTACTTACTGATGCCCCGCGCTGCAAAAACTCTGGAAATATTTCCCAGTTCCACCTTTGAATTGTAAATGTAGGTATCAGCATATAAGATATTGGTAAGAAAACTCATATTACACAACTTTAAAAATATTAAAAAATACATTTAATAAACTTTGCTGGAATACTCACATTGATAAGTTGTTTAAAAAAACAATAAAAAGAAAATTAAATGCTGCAAAAAGAGGCACTTTTATGTCTAATGTAGAAATGTACACCGTAACTTTTAATTGCACTACACACACCACAGAGTTGAAAGAGTGTGTGTGTGTGTGTGTGTGTGTGTGTGTGTGTGTGTGTGTGTGTGTGTGTGTGTGTGTGTGTGTGTGTGTGTGTGTGTGTGTGTGTGTGTGTGTGTGTGTGTGTGTGTGTGTGTGTGTGTGTGTGTGTGTGTGTGTGTGTGTGTGTGTGTTGAACAAGCTACAACAATGTGGTTGATGGTTGTGTTGGGAGTTCAAACTTGCACAGAAAGTAACAACAAATGATGACATTCAACCTCAGCGACAAAAAAAAACACTCTTCATTTTCTTACACACACACACACACACTGCATGTGTTACTTTAATGTGAGACTTCTGCCAAGTTGCGGTTCAGCAGCCTGAGGCAAAGCATGTGTCAACATCTGCATACCTTCATGCAGCCAGTCTCTGATGCTTTAATGTGCTTTTTGAAAAAAGAAAAAAAAAACATCTAGCATCGTGCGACGTGATGGCAGGTGGCCGACGGCTCAACAAGTGTGGCTTTATGCAGAAAAAGAGGAGCACCTTTCAGGTTCATTTACCTCATCACTCACCTGCACTTAATGAGAGGATGGCTGCATGTACACTTAATATTGCTCTGCGTTACCCAGAATGCTCCTTAGTGAGCGCACTGCCTCCCTCCTCCTTCTGTGGCCCATGTGGTTTATTTGAATCCAGCTCCCGAGTTTACTTTACCCGAGCACTGTCTAAATAGAGCTCGCCACCTCTTTTACGCCATGGCGGCCCTCCATTAGCGAGGCAAACAGCCATGTGTCACTGGGGGGAATGTACACACTGGCGGGAACATGAAGGGGAGGAGCGGGAGGAGAAGGCTCCATCCTGCAATCCATCTCCAGTGTTTCCTGTGGGGACTCCTCGATGTTTACTCCCGGGCTAAATTGCCGCCGCTCTTCTGGATATTCAAGGAGGGCGCTTGAGGCCGCTAACACAGCTAAAAGAGGCGGAGGCGAAGGGGGGGCACATACACACGTACACACACACACACACACACATGGCTGGTTGTACCACCATCGCTGCCAACTCAAAAGCCGAAAGTGGGGTTTAGCTTTTGATCAGGACTTTTCGTCATCATCCCAATCTTTTTCCCCAAACCTCCATAATGACCCTGATGTCACAATGTGGAGCAGCACTGTTCATTTTTTGCTTTTGTTCTTTTTTTCGTGGAAGTCATTAAGACATGATTACAAGTGGGACTTAATGAAAAGGCAATTAGAGGCAAACTTTGACGGGGCTCATTAATTTTCCGCCAGCGCAAACACACCAAAATATAAGTTCCTCTTTCATTAAAAGGCAGATCGTAATTGCCTTGTCCTTTGTTGGACACTTGAATGCTGTCAAAAGAAAAAAAAAGTCAGGGGGGATGAAGCCTAAAGCACATCATTTGCAAAATTCTTATTGGATAATCTCCTTTTTTCTCAGGAAAGTTCCCACAGAGGAGATCCACTGAGAATGTTGGCTTCCGCTTGTAAATCCCTGTCAGGTTTCATAAACAATTTCCCTTTCTCGTCTTTTGTTGTCAACTCAGCACCGAGAGTTTATCGTCTACTCCTCCTCCTCCGCCCATCTGGTAAGGGTTCAGCGACACTGCTCAAACGGAGCGTCGCCCGCAGCCCCACCATGCGGGACGGTTCCCTAAACAACGACGCTCGGCTGCGAGAGCACAAAGAGCCCCTGACATATTGTCATAAGCAACTAAAGCGGAGTGAGCGCAGGGCTTCCAGAAGTCTGCCATGCACTCGCTAATGTGGAACATATGAAGACACATTTTATTGTGCCACCTCACCGCCGTCTGCTGAGCTCACCGCTAAAGCATGCTAATCTACAGAACAGGCACGAGAACTGCATGAGAACTCAAATACGAGTACACTGGAATGATGCTTGATATAGAAAATAACTATACCAGGACTTAACTGGAACTACACCAAAACTGCATTTCAACTCATCTAAAAAGTAAACACATAAAGAACTACCTACTTGAAGAACTATACCATAACCAGGGGGCCTATTCACCGTATTTTTCAGACCATAGGGTGCACCGGATTATAAGGCGCATTGCAGATGAGCAGGTCTGTTAATGTCTATTTTCATACAAAAGGCGCACTGGAGCATTAAAGGGGTCATAATGTATTATAAGGAGCATTAAAGGGGTCATATTATAAAAAAAATTCTACATTTAAAACACTTCCTTGTGGTCTACATAACATGTCATAGTGTTTCTCTGGTCAAAATAATGCATTGATTATGTATTATAGACCATCTTCAGGCCACTTTTTGACTGTTTCTTAAGGATGCGTCGTTTTGTGGGCGGGTCTTATTTACGTGGCTCCACTTCGACAGCGTCTTCTCCCCGTCATCTTTGTTGTACCGGTGTAGCGTGCAAGCACAGGAGTCGAAGAAAGGGGTGTCAAAAGATGGAGCTAACTGTTTTAATGACATTCGGACTTTGCTTGAACTAACAACGGAGCAGTATCTCATCATCCGTGAATCACCAGTAGTGCAACAACAACACCAGAAATGTGTCCCGTGAAAATTCGTCTGACCGGAATTCTCTAAAAATAACTAAAGTTCTGTGGGTGAATTATGTAAACCCACTATACCAGTAGTTTTTAGCGCATCCATAGCGAACTACTGACAGGTATAAGGGGAACATTATCACCAGACCTATGTAAGCGTCAATATATACCTTGATGTTGCAGAAAAAAGACCATATATTTTTTTAACCGATTTCCGAACTCTAAATGGGTGTATTTTGGCGAATTAAACGCCTTTCTATTATTCGCTCTCGGAGCCATTTTCTCAAACACATTACAAACACCGAGTCAAATCAGCTCTGTTATTTTCAGTTTTTTCGACTGTTTTCCGTACCTTGGAGACATCATGCCTCGTCGGTGTGTTGTCGTAGGGTGTAACAACACGAACAGGGACGGATTCAAGTTACACCAGTGGCCCAAAGATGCGAAAGTGGCAAGAAATTGGACGTTTGTTCCGCACACTTTACAGACGAAAGCTATGCTACAACAGAGATGGCAAGAATGTGTGGATATCCTGCAACACTCAAAGCAGATGCATTTCCAACGATAAAGTCAAAGAAATCTGCCACCAGACCCCCAGGAAAAGAGAGCGGATGAGGGTATGTCTACAGAATATATTAATTGATGAAAACTGGGCTGTCTGCACTCTCAAAGTGCATGTTGTTGCCAAATGTATTTCATATGCTGTAAACCTAGTTCATAGTTGTTAGTTTCCTTTAATGCCAAACAAACACATACCAATCGTTGGTTAGAAGGCGATCGCTGAATTCGTCCTCGCTTTCTCCCGTGTCGCTGGCTGTCGTGTCGTTTTCGTCGGTTTAGCTTGCATACGGTTCAAACCCATATGGCTCAATAGCTTCAGTTTCTTCTTCAATTTCGTTTTCGCTACCTGCCTCCACACTACAACCATCCGTTTCAATACATGCGTAATCTGTTGAATCGCTTAAGCCGCTGAAATCCGAGTCTGAATCCGAGCTAATGTCGCTATACCTTGCTGTTCTATCCGCCATGTTTGTTTGTATCGGCATCACTGTGTGACGTCACAGGAAAATGGACGGGTGTATGTAACGATGGTTAATATCAGGCACTTTGAAGCTTTTTTTAGGGATATTGCGTGATGGGTAAACTTTTGAAAAAAACTTCGAAAAATAAAATAAGCCACTGGGAACTGATTTTTAATGGTGTTAACCCTTATGAATTTGTGATAATGTTCCCCTTTAAAACTGTATGCTACCTTATAATAGAAATGGTAACAGCAGAGGATGAATGCCCCACAAAAGAGGATAGAGAAAAAGGAGCTAATTGACTACGGTGTCAGCGCGGACAACAATGACGGGTGCGCGCAAATTTCCGGGACTGCAGATTCCAAATACACATCAGCAGGAACCGATAGGTAAGAAAAGTTGGTTTTGCATAATATTGCGAAACAAAACACCAGTTGATGTCTCCTAATTTGTTGCCATTTTTGGGTCCTTATACGCACACCTTAATAATACCCGTATGTTGAAGCACAGTACGCCTGACTACTGTAGCCGTAATGCGGCTTCGTAGCTTACCCAAGTCGTACTAAAACATTTGGAAAAGATTTTTGAAAACCGTGTGTAATGTTCCATATTCTCAATGAAATATGATCAAAGTTTTGGGCTTGCTGCTAACATCATCTTGCAGTGCACACGTATCTCTTATGTGTGACTGCCATATACCGGTCACACTTATCATTACACCATGTACAAAATTTAATTGCTTCGAGGTCAGTAAGCACAACCTGAATTAATTTGTACATTAAGCGCACCGAGTTATAAGGCGCACTGTTGATTTTTGAGAAAATGAAAGGATTTTTAGTGCGCTTTGAAGTCCGAAAAATACGGTAGTCATTTGAGGGCCTCAGTAGGGAATTGTTTTAAATAGAAGACAATGGTATCAATTGATTTTACAAGACTTTTTGGAGCCACTGAAAGTCTCAGGGCCCCAAGCAACTGCCCTGTGACTGACTAATGGTAGAACGCTCCTGACCAGAACTAAGCTAGAAATAGACCTACAATATATAGTCCGATATAATATCTAAATCTACCACCGAAATCCAAATATTGCAATGAAGAGAGCAAAAAAACTGCACTACAATATAAAGTAACTATACTACAACTGTATTAGAATTAAACTACTAGTACACTGAAACTATGCTTGATTTAATATACAAAATAAATAGACAAAAACTAAACCGGAACTAGAACTGCTACATTTGAAATGCAATAAACCTGCCCTATGACATAACTATCCTATGACTACAATAAAACTTTGCCATAGCTAAATAAAAATACATTAGAACTGCACCAGAAATAAAGTTGCTCTACACAAGAGCCACATTGGAGGAACCACATAAGAAACCTGCATAACACCATACTTGAGATGTGTCATGATAGTGCAACCTTGTCCAAGTGCATGCAGTTATTCACAACAGCTAATGTGTTTCACAAGTTGAGAAACTTCCACAGGCGGGTTCCTACAACTCCTTAAAATTTGCCTCTCCTCATTGACATTGTTTGAAAAAAAAAAAATGTTGCAATGTAAAACGGTGATCCCATAGTCCACTCAAAAAAAACAGTTAAAAATAGATCAAATCACAACCTTTGGAGAGGCCCCAAATCCGCTGAGTTAAAACAGAGCTATGATTAAGTTTGGAGGTAAACAGTTGGAGTTAATATCAGGTTTGTGCGGCTGGCAGCAGCAGAGTGCTTTTCAGAGTGTATAAAGTACAACCGGACTCATATGAATTGTCAAATATTGCAGGGAATTTTACTTTGATCCCCGTGGAATTAATTGTGTTCAGGTTGTGAGAGTCCACTGCATAAGAGACAGGAAGCTGACTTTCACAAAGTCCAGCCCAAGGACCCTTGTCCTGCTGGAGAGGAAGTCGGCATGCACAGCACCATCCAACTCAGGCAGCAGCCCACTTTCCCTCCCTCCTCCTCTATCCCACTGTGGATCAGGGAGTGAGGGTTATTTCACCAGGCCTCTGCTGCGCGACAATCTATCTCCTACATTTGCTGAATTTCTCCAGATTGGGATAAGCTGGGAGGGGAGGCGAACAAAGCGCTGCGTGCTGGCCTCTCCACCCAAAAACCTCCCCTCCTCCCAAACTGAGGGGAGATTTACACGGCACTTTATTAGCTGAAACGCAGCACTACACCTCGCTCCTCTTCCCCCATCTTTATCTCTCTCAGATCATCCCCCTCCAAACGCTGATATGTCTCCAACACAAGGCAGCTGATTTAAACCTCAACCAGACCCATCTATTTTACTTCAGCCTCTGTCTGATTCATTTGTCTTGCGGATCTGTAAAAGTCCAACTCTTTTCACATATTTTACACTTTCATCTGCTGTGTAACTAAACTCGACAGTAGTTATGTCACTTTTGTTCTTTCACGCTACTTATTGGAAATGAGAAAGTTAACAATTTCGCAAAACTTTTTTTTTTTATAGAAATGACCTCTTATTTTGTTGACAAACAAAATGTGCCCATGTACTGTATGTCAATGTTTAATTAAAGGAGACCAACACGTTTTCATATAATTCACAACCCTTCCGTAAGACAAGAACATACACTATATTGTCAAAAGTATTTGGCCACCTGCCTTGACTCACATATGAACTTGAAGTGCCATCCCATTCCTAACCCATAGGGTTCAATATGATGTCGGTCCACCTTTTGCAGCTATTACAGCTTCAACTCTTCTGGAAAGGCTGTCCACAAGGTTGCGGAGTTCGTTAATAGGAATTTTCGACCATCCTTCCAAAAGCGCATTGGTGAGGTCACACACTGATGTTGGTCGAGAAGGCCTGGCTCTCAGTCACCATTGTAATTCATCCCAAAGGTGTTCTATCGGATTCAGGTCAGGACTCTGTGCAGGCCAGTCAAGTTCATCCACACCAGACTCTGTCATCCATGTCTTTATGGACCTTGCTTTGTGCACTGGTGCACAGTCATGTTGGAAGAGGAAGGGTCCCGCTCCAAACTGTTCCCACAAGGTTAGGAGCATGGAATTGTCCAAAATGTTTTGGTATTCTGGAGCATTCAAAGTTCCTTTCACTGGAACTAAGGGGCCAAGCCCAACTCCTGAAAAACAACCCCACACCGTAATTCCTCCTCCATCAAATGTCACACTCGGCACAATGCAGTCCGAAATGTACCGTTCTCCTGGCAAACCTCCAAACCCAGATTCGTCCATCAGATTCCCAGATGGAAAAGCGTGATCAATCACTCCAGAGAACGCATCTCCACTGCTCTAGAGTCCAGTGGCGACGTGCTTTACACCACTGCATCCGACGCTTTGCATTGGACTTGGTGATGTATGGCTTAGATGCAGCTGCTCGGCCATGGAAACCCATTCCATGAAGCTCTCTGCGTACTGTACTTGGGCTAATTTGAAGGTCACGGGAAGTTTGGAGCTCTGTAGCAACTGACTGTGCAGAAAGTCGGAGATCTCTTTGCACTATGCGCTTCAGCATCCGCTGACCCCTCTCTGTCAGTTTACCTGGCCTACCACTTCGTAGCTGAGTTGCTGTTGTTCCCAAACTCTTCCATTTTCTTCTAATAAAGCCGACAGTTGACTTTGGAATATTTAGGAGCGAGGAAATTTCACGACTGGATTTGTTGCACAGGTGGCATCCTATGACAGTTCCACGCTGGAAATCACTGAGCTCCTGAGAGCGGCCCATTCTTTCACAAATGTTTGTAGAAACAGTCTCATAGCCTAAGTGCTTGATTTTATACACCTGTGGCCGGGCCAGGTGATTAGGACACCTGATTCTCATCATTTGGATGGGTGGCCAAATACTTTTGGCAATATAGTGTATATGTTTTCTATTTTTATGCATTCTAATTTGTAATATACGGCATGTACGAGGAGGATAACAATGCCGCTCACGGGAGTAATCTATTGCGTCCACAAAGCCCTCTAAAAAACATCCAAAAACCGCCAACAATACTCCATTTACATCTCGGGCTCTGTATATTAACCAAGTATTAGCAATATTGTTATTATACGCGCTAATGCTGAGGAACTACTTTTAGCGGCACCGTGATCACAGAGCTGTAACTAGCTTATGCAGCTATTGACATACTGAGCCAAGCTGCTGCATCGCCTCTGAGTTGATAAAACGTAATTCTAGATTAGAAATGATGCCTCTCACTCGGATAGTAGAAGGCGAGAAAGACATGGAAAAAACGCTCGTTTGCGCCCACCTTATTTAATTATATGTTTGTTTTTTTAACATGCTTGAGGATGATAATTCATGTAAACGGGAAGATAAGAACATCCAATCAGTTAGCATCCCAGCATACATTGTACAGTAAGCGACTTTTTTTTTTTAATGTTCGTAGTTTGTATTTCTTATTTAGCACTTAGAAATAGTGCTACTTGCTAGAACTGTTTAACACTCAGCTTCTAAAACTTGTAGCTCATCCTCCTTATATTCAGGCTCAAAATCAGGTTCTGGATCGTCATTCATCCCAAAGTCGTCCTTGCTGTCTCTAGTGATGTCTGCCATGATTAATGGTAGTAGTTGTTGTACTTAAATGAAATAGCGAATGTCGTGTTGCATCTGTGAAATGAATGCGTCACTGTATGCTTAAAATGAGCAAAATATGTAAATTTTACATGTTATTATGAATGTGCCTGTTATTACATTACATAAAATGTGTACCGTATTTTTCGGACTATTAGTCGCAGTTTTTTTCATAGTTTGGCCGGGGGTGCGACTTATATGTGAAATTATTAACACATTACCGTAAAATATCAAATAATATTATTTAGCTAATTCACGTAAGAGACTAGACGTATAAGATTTCATGGGATTTAGCGATTAGGAGTGACAGATTGTTTGGTAAACGTATAGCATGTTCTATATGTTATAGTTATTTGAATGACTCTTACCATATTATGTTACGTTAACATACCAGGCACCTTCTCAGTTGGTTATTTATGCGTCATATAACGTACACTTATTCAGCCTGTTGTTCACTATTCTTTATTTATTTTAAATTGCCTTTCAAATGTCTATTCTTGGTGTTGGGTTTTATCAAATACATTTCCCCAAAAAATGTGACTTATACTCCAGTGCGACTTATATATGTTTTTTTTTCTTCTTTATTATGCATTTTCGGCTGGTGCGACTTATACTCAGGAGCGACTTATACTCCGAAAAATACGGTATATAAAATGTTGATAGAGGTTTTTGGATGTTTTTAGCATTTATTTACAAGTTAGAATGCATAAAAAAAAGAAAAACATATGTGTTCTTGTGAATGATGGGCAAAATTCCCCAAAAAGTGCAATTCTCCTTAAAACGGGCCTTGTTTAGTAACAAAAAGAACACGGTGGATGAGATGTTCAACAGAGACTGGTTGTAGACATAAGCGGGTTCAGATAATAGGGAACGTCTGTGCAGGCCTCTGGAGGTCTCTGGTCGTTATTGCGCTCAAAGACAAAGCCCAAAGTCACAGCCAGTCTCACAAATGACTGCCTGCTTCTGTCTGCAGGCCTCAGGCCAAAAGTGGGGGTCCAGACCTTTGGAACAATTAGGTCTTCTGAGTGCAATAACATGCGGAAAAATGCCATTTCCTGTCTTTGCTGGCTCACATTTTTGACACCTTATCCTTTCTAAAACACCATCCTCTCTCTTAAAGCCTTCCTCTTTTTTTTTGGAGTGCCGTGTTCAAAGCCCGTCTCTCGCTTTCCCTTGCTTGCAGCATCCCAAAACAAGGACAAAGTTGTAATCCATTTACTGCACCCCTGTCAACCGCTTCCACCCCAAAATAATCCTCAAAGATGGAGTACTGGGCTGAGGTGCTATCAAGGGAGAGAAGAGGCAAAATGGAGAGGGAAGAGAGAAAGTGAAGAGGAACTTGTGTCACAGTGATTTTGGAGTCTTTGTCACGCAGGTGGCGCTCTGGGCTTCCCCGCAGCCTGGGCACAGAGACAAACTGGGGCCCATGTAAACCTTCAAGAGGATTAACCACCGCCGGAGCACTTTAATGAGACCTGAAAGTGTCGGCCCGGGCGCCGCTTGGGCCGAGAGCTGGAGTCGGCTCCCAAAAGTCCGCCCCTGTGGCCCGCAGCGGCGCGATCATGCTGGCGGCGCCGCCGCCAAGGAGGAGCAACATCAAAGCGTCTGAGAGAACCCTAAGATAGTAGGGAGGGGTGGAGGGAGGTGAGTGAAGGAGAGGAGGAGGAAGGTGCCTGCATGGAGGAATCCCTTATCTCCTCCTGAGAGGATGCTGCTCTGCACTGTGAGATTGTCTGGAGCTGCCACCTGTCTCAGGCATCTTTGAAGGCAACACTAAAGCCTGTGATGGGCCTGACCTCCTTGTGCTCCTATTCTTTTATGTCTCTCTTCATTTCAGGCTTTGTTACTCACACACCCCCACCTCCAACCACCACTTCTACCATTCCATGTGCCTCCATTCGCTTGTTCCTGTAGCCTCTCTTACACTCCACTATAGAGCTATCATGGCGGTTGGTAATATTTTTATCACACTTTGCTCATCAGCATGTAGCCAAATAAGTAAACCGACAAACTTATTTCACCAAGGGCCACATACTGAAAAGTCAAAGTCTGCGAGACCCGTTTTGGCATATATTTATTTTGTTAAAAAAAATTAAGCTAAAATGAGACATGTATATTCAAAGACACATCTTAGTGTCAGCTTTGTGTTACAGGTGACAGCGTATATTATCATTAGTTATCACAGGGGTGTTCAAAGTGCGGCCCAGGTTTGTTGACTCAGAAAATTGTCGGGAAAAAACAATAGTTAATATGGAAGAAAAAAGGAACAAAAAGACATGCTCTAAGGGGAAAAAGTGGATTTTTTTATTGTAATAACTAATAATTATACACTTTGTCACCTTTAACACAACACTGACCGTTTTGTCCGTCATATCTGTTTTTTGTATTTTGGACTTTTGCACCCTTTCGGCCCTTGGTGCGCATCTGAGTTATTCAAATCAAAAGTTCATCTTTTTTTCCCGTTAAATTATGTCTTTCTGCTCTTTTTTCTTACATTTTCTTACTGTTGTTTTTTCCTCTGACCAATAAAACTCATAAGTCAGAGGTTCACTTTGGACACCCCTGTATAGGAAAATCTAATGGTTTACGATCACACAGCTCTACAAACTACTACAACCACAATAATAAATATACAGGCGGTCGCCATGCCGCAGTGTTTCGTGGCTCTCCCATACATTACTGACGCTGTACAAAAAAAAAGAGAGAATAAGTTATGTGTGCGCGGCGGAACACTACGCAGTCGAGTGGCGCTACACTGAGGAAGAATAACATCACTTTTGTTCTGTGAACTTGTTTCTCTTCATTAGGTCTCCAAAGCATGAGGTACACTCTTCTGATGGCAGGGCGTCAGAGAAAAAGAAAGTAAAAACAAGAAGTGAAGTGAAATGCTGAGAAGGTGGAGAAATCAACATTGGCTGCATCAAAGATAAATATGGTATCTTTGAACATGTGAAAGCGATATTCTACTAGAAAATGGACAGCAAAGTGGTCTTTAATTGAGACTTCCTCCTCCCAATAAATCTATTCCACCACAAGGACAAAAATAAGGAGTTGTTCTCCCTTTTCTATGGCTCTTCATGTAATTCATGTATCTAATCGTTGCATTACTATATTTTACATGTCCTTCATGATGTGTTCTGTGTACAATGTAAGTGACCAGTGTGATAATTTAGCAATATTTTAGGTATAAGTTTGACTTACACTCTGTCATGACTTGGACTGTGGAGTTTTTGTTTTCCCAAGATGCAAGAAAATTTGGATCGGACATGGCTTGAAGGTGGGTACATGATTTATTTATCCAAAAAAAGAATAAACGAAAAGTGCGCACTTTGGCGCAGGTAAAAAAACTTGGCGAATGAAAACAAAACTTGCACAAAGGCAGAAACTGAACACGAAATAACAAAACACTTACTGTGGCATGGGACCGTGAACAGGGCTTGAAAACGCGAGGATAGCAGGGTTAGAGAGGCTACGACTCCAGGACGAACAACAGAAAATGAAAAGCTTAAATAACACAGACATGATTAACAACAGGTGCGTGACTCAAAACAGGTGCGTGACATGACAGGTGAAACTAATGGGTAACTATGGTGACAAAACAAAACAAAAGTGCACAAAAAGTCCAAAAATAAAACCTGATCACACAGACATGACAGAGCCCCTCCCTTAAGGACAGATACCAGATGTCCATTAAAAAAAAAGAATAAACGAAAAGTGCGCACTTTGGCGGAGGTAAAAAAACTTGGCGAATGAAAACAAAACTTGCACAAAGGCAGAAACTGAACACGAAATAACAAAACACTTACTGTGGCATGGGACCGTGAACAGGGCTTGAAAACGCGAGGATAGCAGGGTTAGAGAGGCTATGACTCCAGGACGAACAACAGAAAATGAAAAGCTTAAATAACACAGACATGATTAACAACAGGTGTGTGACTCAAAACAGGTGCGTGACATGACAGGTGAAACTAATGGGTAACTATGGTGACAAAACAAAACAAAAGTGCACAAAAAGTCCAAAAATAAAACCTGATCACACAGACATGACACACTCAAATTAAGAGAGTGGTGAGGACGGCGGAAAAGATCATCAGGATTCATCTTCCTCCTATCCGGGAAATCGCAAAAAGTCGCTGCCTGCTGGACTCTGGTAAGAGGTTCCGCAGCCTCCATAGCAGAACCTCCAGGATCTGTAACAGCTTCTTCCCTCAGGTCATAAGACTCTTGAACGCATCATAATAATGCCCTCAATTCCCCCCCAAAACTGATTAACTCGCTGGAATATAAAGACAATATAACATACATCCATAAACATGGATGCATATGCAAAGGTGCAATATATTTATCTGTACAGTAAATCTATTTATATCTGCACCTTATTGCTCTTTTATCCTGCACTACAACAAGCTAATGCAACACAATTGTGTTCTTATCTGTACTGTAAAGTTCAAATTTGAATGACAATAAAAGAAGTCTAAGTCTCTAAGTCTAAAAATTACATCACCGTCGTAGGAACGGAACTCATTCATAGACCAAAGACCTGCTGTACTATGAATTAAGCACTATTAACGTAACGCAGAGCTCTAGAACTGGATCTCATTGGACTGTGCAGGTGTGCCTAATTTTGAGAATGAGAGGTTGGTGACCAAAAAGGATGAAGGTGGTTTATATTCGCCATGCAAACACAAAACATGAGCAATGGGCATGAACCGACAAGCAGGGAGAAGTGATTATCCTGCTGAAGTTTTAATGAGGAGGGAGAGAAAGGCTAGCGAGGCTTTAATCAAATTGTGTCCATTGTCACCACTTCGTCAAGATGCAGCAAATCTTCGCTTTAAGCCCTCGCAACATCAGCAGTGTGTTTTGTGTGTGCTCTCCTCAGTGAATGCGATGATTAAAGTTGGAGAAAAAAGCAGTACAACGCGCAGACAGATGTTGCAACACTGATACAGAGAAATACTCTTCTTTGAACGTGCTAAGTTCCCTGGAAATTCTGCTTAATTCTCCTTTAGCCCTTTCACATTTAATCTTGTCATTGTTAATGAGAGCCGCCATTATTCGGAGACGCGCCGTTCAAACGCATCAGCTTTGCGAGTGGTGAGCGCGTCACATGACTTTTAAGATGGTACACTTGAAACTCTGCTTAACCCCCCCTCAAGTCATGAGGCGCTACAAAGAGGAACGTGTATGCGAGATCACGGCCTATCTGACAGCGAGAGATGCCGCTAATAAGCTGTAAAAGGGGATCATGTGATTATCCCTGGTGTGCTGGACCGCCAGGGCCCAGAGGAGCGCTGGGCCCGTGTTGTTCTGCCCTGATGAAAGGCAGCGAGCGGATGGAAGGCATCCCTCTCGTTTGCCTGCAGTGTGCCCGAGGCTTCTTTGTGGCGGCACACTGCTGAGGGACTGCACCTTGCCACCACGCTCAAAAACGCCAATATTGAAGCCTTCACAAAGACAAACATTTACCCGTGTCTTCTCACTTCTAAACAAGTCTCTCTGTTTGAACCCGTGCAGGCCTCTTCTTGTCACACCCTTGAAAGTTTTCTTCTCAGAGGGTCATTCCTTAGTGGTGCTACCCCCTTCCCCCTCCTAAACATACACTTTTCACTTTCAAGATAAATAGAAATGTCTGGTGGAGTCCACATGAAGTGAAGCACTGTAATTACTTGTCCACACTCCAAGGCCATTGTTGTGCGGATCACGTTCCCCGTGGTGACAGCTGGCTCACTCAGTTCAGTGGTCAGCTACATTATGATATTGGGACGGACGGATGGACGGACGCAGGCGCTGGCGTGCCGCGCGTCAGCGATTCTGAGATCAGCTCACCACAGCAGTTTTGGAGTTTAACCTCCGTGACTGAACAAACCCCCCAACATTGGGACCTTTCTGCTCTTTCTTCTATAGACCTTTCCTCGGACTCATATGATCCAGGTAGCTGTCACCTCTGTCCAGGCTCAGGAGGCCGGGTTACTGGGAATCCTGCAGCCATGAGATCCATGCCTTTGCTTCATCCAGCTTAGCAGGCTCAGATTGTTCCATCAGTCAAGGACAACAAGGCTTTTCTGCTAGGATTTGTCCCCAGCACAGAGATTTTGTTAAAAGGGGGCAACCAAGGAAGGCCATTGGACCGATGGGATGTGAACAACCTGCTCTGTTGCAGATATTATATCGTCAAAAAACAAAGTGCCAAAATAATGCTTAAGCAACGTCTTTAAAGCGGAAGAGATTTTACTTCACCCGCTTGTCTCCTTTCATTGCACATTCTCTGGTGTTTTAGCACAGTTTTAACATTTGCAAGAAAGCCGTGGCAAAGAATGGGCTTTAAGTCCCGCCGCGGATGTGTTTATAGTTGGCAAAGAAGGGCAAGTGTTCAAGAAAGGCACGCTTTAAAGAAGAGCAGGCCTCGCCAGCAAGTGGGCTCACTGTTGCTGCAGGACCACTGACCGGCTAATCGGCACATAATGTAAACAGATGTCGCCGCCACGCATTCTATTCACACTTCCAGACAATTAAGATCTTAAAAAAACAAACACACTCCTCCCTCATTAATCCACATCTCAATCCTTTTTTCTTATCCCTCAGCAAAGCCTCATGTATTAGCGTGGTGGTAAGAAGGATATGGACTCTTATTCAGTGTTTGCCCAAGAAAAGCGGCTAAGGCTCAGGCATCACCACGATTAGCTAATGCTAACAATAGGGGCCATGTTTAGTCCCTTAGTGGCTCCTCTTTGCTGCACTCAAGTGGGTGTAAAGCCCTAAGTAAACACACATTCTCAGGCCACAGACGAAAGACAGGAAGGGGCTCACACGACTCGGTGAATAGCAGGGATTTCGCCACAACAACCCAGCCTCGCCTTGTTCTTTTCTCGTTATTCTTCTCGGCAGCGCATCGCCGCCACTTTAGGAGGCAGACGCCAGGTGTGGGGAGGCCGCAGGTGCCGTCGCATTTAGACGCATTAAGCATTGACACAGGCAAACGCCAAGAGTAATCGGATTTACCCGGCTGTGTGTTACGTTGTGTGGTGTTGCGTTGTCTCGCACCCTGTGCAAGCGCAGCACAAAAGGAGCAAGGCCTCCCCTCTCCATCACTAACACACACCTGGGATGAATTTTGGGGAGGTGACACAGTGAACTTTGTGTGTTGCATGTTACAGACTTGGGGCGCAGGACTGGCGGCCCCCTGGACGGAGTGAAGGGCAAAGGTTTTGGGAGGCGGGGGGAACCTTCCTGTTCTGCTGACCAGTGGGGAAGTTAGGGGAAGCCATGTTCTCAACACCTGGGGCCATGAGGAATGGTTTTACACAGTTCATAACTCTTCCTTAGCATAGCCAGGAGCACAGAAATGACAGATGTGTTTTGTTTGTTAGTTTATTATCACAGCACTAACTCTGTGTTGTTATTTTCTATGTAAGGAACAGATGTCTCATTTGTTTACCTAATAAGCAGCTTGTATGTGAATGTGGGTTGGCATCCCAATAAAAAATAAATAGGCAGGAATGACTCACCCGCCTAATAAGTAGGTTAAACCATGTGGAATGTATCCGAGGGCATTTCGTAAAAATGAAAAGAAACGAGTGGCTGGGCAAATCAATAAAGATGAGACACTGGCCAAAAGCATTCTATTGTTGGAATTTAGCTGGATTACATATTGCACTGAAATTTTTTTTCAGCAAAAAGTCACTGTAAAAAAAAATTTGAAGCAAAGACTCATGAAGCTAACTGTGCTTTTTGGACTTTATGCAGTGTGGTGATCAGATTGACTTTTCCACATGACCTTAAGCCGCAGTGCGATCCCTTTCGCCTACCCGACCCCCAAGTGCTTCATAGTCCACAACCTCCAGCGCTCCTTCACACACAAACACACACACACCCGTCCACACATACGTACATAAAATGAGAAGTGGCAATGTTGCTGACTTAGCTCAGGATGTAATGGCCATTATTGTACTGCCCTCGAGGGTCCTGTCCACAACACCGTGGCCTTCTTTTAAGTAACCTCTCCCTTAAAGCGGTACCTTCTCAGGCGTCTAAGCTGGAGGGAGCATGGGGAGGTTGAGTAAATAGAGTTACATTACATGGTTGGGGTCTCGTAGACTTTTCATTACCGCTGCTGTGACCTGCTCAGATTGCCCCCATTCAGAGCCAATTGACAGCAAACCAAACAAGCAATTAACCTCCCAATCAGACAACTGACTGTCCACTCTTTGCACACACACTTCACCATCCATCACACCTTGGCCTCAAATGATCTCACCAAGGCCACAACGGCTGTTCCTGACTTACCCACAGATGTGAAGGGGGAGAAAGGGGAAGGGGTGGTCAGGTTTGAATTTGTGCTGCTTTGTGGCTTTTGAAGTGGGTGTTGATGAGAGCTAGTGGTCAGACAGGCCGCCCTAATTAGGGAATTAGTTGGGCACTCTGGCTATACTAACACGGCCTACAAATGTTTAGACCAGGGGTCGGCAACCCGCGGCTCTAGAGCCGCATGCGGCTCTTTAGCGCCGCCCTAGTGGCTCTCTGGAGCTTTTTCAGAAATGTATGAAAAATGGAAAAAGATGAGGGGAAAACAATCTATTTTTTGTTTTAATATGGTTTCTGTAGGAGGACAAACATGACACAAACCTCCCTAATTGTTATAAAGCACACTGTTTATATTAAACATGCTTCACTGATTCGAGTATTTGGCGAGCGCCGTTTTGTCCTACTAATTTTGGCGGTCCTTGAACTCACCGTAGTTTGTTTACATGTATAACTTTCTCCGACTTTCTAGGACGTGTTTTATGCCACTTCTTTTTCTGTCTCATTTTGTCCACCAAACCTTTAAGGTTGTGCATGAAAGGTGAGTTTTGTTGATGTTATTGACTTGTTGGAGTGCTAATCAGACATATTTGGTCACTGCATGACTGCAAGCTATCGATGCTAACATGCTATTTAGGCTAGCTATATGTACATATTGCATCATAATGCCTCATTTGTAGCTAAATTTGAGGTCATTTAGTTTCCTTTAAGTCCTCTTGATTCAATTTATATCTCATGACACACTATCTGTATGTAATGTGGCTTTTAATTTTTTGCGGCTCCAGACAGATTTTTTTTTGTATTTTTGGTCCAATATGGCTCTTTCAACATTTTGGGTTGCCGACCCCTGGTTTAGACGTATAGACACGTGACAAAAAGCTTTGGTCAAGTTTCTTTACAAAGTATTAACTTACGATAGTGCGAGTCTAGGTAGCCGTTGCGGGGGTCCATGGCGAAGAAAGTTCCCCTGTAGGGCAGGGCGTGGTCAGCTAGGTGAGGCAAGGAGCCGTGCAGCTCCTTCTTGAGCAGCGTCGGGCGCTCCTCTGTGGAGGTGGAGGGCTCCTCGGTTACGGGGGCACCAGGCCTTGCGCTCGTGGAGCTGAGAGCGTTGCGCCTCTCGCGGTGGTAGGGCGAGCTTGAGCTCTCATCTTCTGCAAAGACAAGAGCAGAGAGAAAGGGGGTGTTAAGAAAGGAGGGAGACGGATGAGCTGTTGGATATGGGGGGAAAGAATCATGTTCCATTCTTGGTTGTTACTTTCCTGACCTGCCAACTAGTGTAAACATACATGGGTTCAGCTACATGTGGGAGTGTACAGGCCAAACATGTCAAGTTGAGAATTGCTCCGTTTTTTCAGAAGGAGAACAACAGAGGCATTTCCCGACATTCTCGCATTCCTATCTGCCCAATAAACAGCATCATGGATTTTATCAAACCCCCAACTCATTCTCTGACCACCCCTCGAATCCTCGGCCCTACACATCTCCTCCCCCCCCGTCAAATGTTCTTAAACTAAATCTCTCCTCCGCTGGCTGGCGGAGAAATTGGGAGGAGCGGGATCCCTTGGGAAAGCTTCCTGGCATGCTGGGTAAAGAAAGGGATAAATGTGGAGTTGAGTTCAAGGGCTGAGCTCAGTCAAGAAAGACGCAACCTTTGGCCTTTGGCTCGACCTCTGAACTGACATCTATGCTGTATTGGATGTGGGGGGCAGGGGGTCACAGAGCCACCTGACTGAGTGTTAAGCTTTAGTAGTGTGATGTTCTGCAGGCTAACTTTGAGATTCCTACACTTATTATCCAAACACATATTTGTTTCGATAAGAAGTACCGGAAGTTTCTGCACCTTAGCAATGCAAGGTGGCCTCCAACAGCCAATTAAAGACAACAAAGCGGGCCAGATTAAAGAGCAATACCTTAGGAGTGGTGCCACAATGCACTTTACACAGGAGGGGGTCGGATGTGGTGGAATGAAGCAAAGCTTTGCAGCAAGATGTAGCAGCCCACGGGTCCCACTCTCATTCCCCTCGCTCTCCCACATCCATTACGGGTCGTCCGCTGCACGGCGCTGCTCTGGCAGCAAATTCGGGGGATCCTTTAACGCGGAACTGACAGGCTGAGAGGCGAGCCGCCCTCATCCGCAGGAAATGACAGCGTCAGTTATGATATAAGTATTTAATCCCATACTGCACAGCCCGTGATCTTATTAAGGGAATAATGGCACTTATACGGTTTAAAGCTGGATTAATAGGTCTGCTCGTGCAAAGCGCAATATTAACATAAAGGGATTTCTGAACTGGGTTCATCTCCTGACATAGGCTGGAAGTCGAGGCCGTGCGAGGCGCCCGCGAGGCGGGAGCATAAACGCAGGCGCTCTCTCGCAGCCACAGCATCTTGCGTCGACATCTGAGGAAGCGGAATCTGACGAGAGTACATATTTATGAGCTTATTTTTCTGATGTTTTATAAATGGACCAATGTAGGCGTTAAAAGGCCCCTGCAGGGCGCTCCTGTCTGCCGGTTAATTTAACTGTGGACACACCATGAAAATGCTGTTTTGGAGCTTTAAAATGCTGTTTTGGAACTTTAAAATGCTAACATTTTGAAAAGGGCTGGCAAAGTGGAAGTTTTGGAAAATTATATTAAAGTCGACAGTGAAAACAACAAGAACCACAACAATTCAAAATAGGCATTGAGAAGAACAAGCAGTTGCAGGCTATGTTGACACTGCAGGGAAGAATGCCCAACTCAGATGTTTTTGTCACATCCAAATGTTTTTAATGAAGTTGTTCACATTACATCAAAATGTCTAATGCTGACGTGCATGCAGACATGACGTCATGAAGTAAAACGTGCTGCAAATCGGGTAGTTCTCAGTCCTGGTGCATTTGTGATAATTTCAAGGAT
Organism: Nerophis lumbriciformis; assembly: GCF_033978685.3. NCBI lineage: Eukaryota > Metazoa > Chordata > Actinopteri > Syngnathiformes > Syngnathidae > Nerophis > Nerophis lumbriciformis. The sequence goes on along the minus strand of NC_084554.2, from coordinate 36,276,588 downwards.
TTTGCGCAATCAAAGTCAACATTTTCTGAACCGAATTAATGTGCGCACAAGATTAAAAAGGAAGGGGACAAGCATTTTGGCTCTTGCAGTTTGTGGGGCATTTGCTTCGACATCTGCTCCGAAGAGCGTGTAGACGAACAGTCGCAGAAAGGAGTGGTGGAACATTGACGTGAGTTCCTAAACATTATTTTCGTTCTGTTTTATGCTTGTTTGTCAACTTTTTATTTAGCAACCGTCTATTTTGGCAAAGAATAATGGCGCTTATTACTTTTTGATGACGTATTGGTCAATCGTTCAGACTGCAGTCGTATTGGATACACATCAAATTTATATCCACTTACAAAAGAGGCCAGGGTTGGATTTGGAAAATTCTGAGTTGCACTGTTCACACTGACATGAAAAAATCAGATGCAGGTCACATCTGGGCAAAAAAAACGGAACTGACCTGGAGAATGAACTAGGCTTTAGTGCCCACAAGTGGCTTGACATGTATATCCTCCTGAAAACCTTCTGCAGTGGACATTTTGTTGAACTATTTCTTACACATAACGGAAAAAAATAGCCTACTAATGCAAAACACAAATGTCCACTGCAGAGCAAAGTTACTACGGTGTTTTAACAGGGTCAATGGTAAATCATCTGTATTTATATAGCGCTTACTATACCAGCTTGGTACCCGAAGCACTTTAAGTTATATGTCACATTCACCCATTCACACACACATTCAAACACTGATGGCGGAAGCTGCCACGCACTGCGCTAACCAAGACTCATCAGTGGCAAGGTGGGTGAAGTGTCTTGCTCAAGGACACAACGGCCGTGACTAGGATGGCGCAAGCTGGATTTGAATTAGGAACCCGCAAGTTGCTGGGACGGCCGCTCTACCATCTGAGCTACAATTTTTTTTCAACATTTAAAAAAATTCCTTGAGGACTACGTAACATGTAATGGTGGTTCTTTGGTCAACATTTTACATAGATTAAGTTTTACACAACGTTTTCAAGGTGCTTTCTGACCATCTCTTCAGGATGCGCTGTTTTGCTTAGTGTCTTTTGTAATTGCCTACACTTCAACAGCGTCTTCTCTCCGTCATCAACTTTACAGTTTTTAACTCTTCTTTCTACTGACAAATATAAGTTTCAACTATATGCTAATTTGTATTAGAAATGGCAACAGCGGAGGATGCATGTGCATGTACGAGCCAGTCTGGCCCACAACAAGAGGATAGACAGAAAGAAGGAGCTTATTGACTACAGCACAGACTATGATGGTTGACTCGCGCAAAGCACTTTAGGTAAATTTCAACCCTATATGGAGATATCCGATGACATTAGAATTGGAAAAAACTAATGGGGCAAATTCCACATGGCTCGTTTGGAGAAAGTATGAGAGAAGGCAAGATTGTTTTATAAATATCTCCGCCACAGCTCCATGGTTTGGTTTCTAATTCCATCCATTTTCTACCGCTTAATCCCTTCGGGGTCGCGGGGGGCGCTGGAGCCTATCTCAGCTACAATCGGGTGGAAGGCGGGGTACATCCTGGACAAGTCGCCACCTCATCACAGGGCCAACACAGATAGACAGACAACATTCACTAATTGTCGGGACTTATAAAGATTCCAATTACACAAAAAAGTTACCAAAATGTAAGAAAAGTTGCTTTTGCATAATAGGTCCCCTTTAAGTTGGTTTTATCAGACAACAACAGACATAGTCTGCACTTCCATTAGCCTTCACTTCTTGTGATTCAGACATGACTCCTCCCGCAGAGGTCAAGCGACTAATGGCTCAATCACAGCCGTGTCACAGTCTCACCACCCCCCAGTGGTTACCATGGCGAGCACAGGGGTTCATCAATGTTCCATATAATAGCGTTAAGGGGCTTCATTACACCAGTCCATAGCACCTTTAATAGTTAAACAAACACTCAGAGGCACAAAGGGTCAATTGACTCCTGGGACTGCATGGTGGAAGCGAGGCAGGGAAGAAGGTTTTCTATTCTTCCGCTTAAAAGTCAGGTATCTGTCAAACGTCGGCCCTAATGCAGACAGAAAGGAGTTTGGTACACAAAAGCAAGTTTGAGAAGTTCTGACCGTCCGCTCTGCAAACTCTTTTCCCTCCCTCATTTTTCATTCCCCTTTTATTTGCCTCTCTTTTCCCATGGACGCCGCATCCAGTCCTCCACCAGTTCGAAGGTCTATTCACACCAACACAAAAGCAGCGGCCAGGCCTCTGCGGACCAGAAGGAAGCATGCCTCTCAAAAAAAAAAAAAAAAACTATCCCGCTCTCTCTATGGTGATTGGATTTCTTAACATCTTTTCAAAAAGCGCTTAAATGCCTGGAGGCGAGAGGAAGAAACAAGCTAATGGTGGATGGGGAGCACTGAACAAATTTCAGAGCCCTTTCCTGCTCGCGTTTGAGGTTGAAAGCGGGCTCCAGCCTTTCAACTGTTCAAAGTCCTCCTTCCTCCTGCAGTGTCACTGAAGGATTTGAAAAGAAGGTAATTGTGCTCACTGCCGTCCTGATCAGAGCGCACACCCCAGCTTTAGTATTACTGCTGCTTTCTCCGCCACTAGAAAGGGAACCTGGTGCTCTGTCACTGAATTCTTCCCCCCTTTAACGCTCATTCTCCTGCCTTGCTTTCTCCATAACACTCCTCAAATGCTCCCACTCGTGTTCTCTCCGCTCAACACCTGCGAGCCACTCATTAAACCCCCAAAACTCCAAGTGTCACCCTATTTCCCTTTTCTATTTTGGCGTCTATTGTTAAAACACATTGAAAAAAAACTTCAGAGAGGAAGCCATGAAAATGAAAGTGGATATAATGACCAGATTCTTAAACTGAAACGAAGTAATGAGATATAAAGTGGGGCTTCCGTCCTATGCGTTAAGAGGGTCACGACTATCCAGCAAAACCTTAAAACACTTTTTTTCTGAAGGCAGAGGTTAAAAAACAAGAAGTATTCTTCCTCCACATGCTAATCCGTCTTTCACTCTCAAGCATCTGATTTGCCCTGCGGCCTGAACTCTGTCAGTCTCCGAGGCTGGGACGTGCACATTTCAGGGGTGCACAAAGGCCCATTGCACACTGCAATAACCCCCAATCCCCTCCCTCCACAACCCCCAACCTCCACATCACCACTGTCTTTTGTGAAGCCCTAACATCAGAAGAGGTGTTGTTGTACCTCTGAGCCAAAGCCAGATAGATGCTGTGCTCCACCTTCAACGCCTCAAAGAAGCAGTTGTCAATGGCACAAACAGGTTTTGGCTCCAAGTGCACTCGAGTGTGCACGTGGAGAAGAGAGGAGCGCAGGACATGAAGTGAAAATCGCACAACACTTCTTCTTCAAAGCTCCTCTCCTCCTGTGCAATAATCTCTTGCTCCCTTTTTTCCCCCTCTTCTTTCTCTTGCAAATCAACTCCCGGGAAAGACTCAAGACTCCCCCAATTAACAATGAGAAGAAGGGAGGGAGAGAAAATTCCAGCAGCTGGCTAGAGTTTAATAAGAGCACCTCTCCAAGCAGCTTAGGCTTATACACCTGATTCGCCGCAATAGACACGGAGGAATCATCGGTGATTAGCGCAGGCTGAAAGACTCCACGGAGGAATTCGCCCGAGCCCGACACAACAAGAGCGTGCAGGACTAAGACAATAGTGTGAGGTTCTGATCCGCTGTAAGGTGAATTCACTTCCTGTATGTCTTTGACAAACAACAGTATGCTACTACCTGCAGGACTATCAGTTGATGATTCTAACCACTTGCAATGGAACTTGTTATTTAGAGAGTCTTTAAGTATAAATGTGTAGGTTCATTCAAGTCTAAAAATGCGTATTTTTTTTGTATGTCATTCTTTTCGTGTTCCCTGTTAAAAAGTGCTCACACTGCAACACAGAAAATGAGCAAAGTTTTTAAGAAAGGCAACACTTTAATAAACTTGGTGTACACCCTTTTTAAATTTAAAGTCCCAACGATAGTCACACACACACTAGGTGAGGTGAAATTATCCTCTGCATTTGACCCATCCCCATGTTCACCCCCTGGGAGGTGAGGGGAGCAGTGAGCAGCAGCGGTGGCCACGCTCAGGAATCATTTGGTGATTTAACTCCCAATTCCAACCCTTGATGCTGAGTGGAGGCAATGGGTTCCATTTTTACAGTCTTTGGTATGACTCGGCCGGGGTTTGAATTCACAACCGTCCAGTCTCAGGGCAGATACTATAACCACAAGGCCACTGAGCAGGTCAAAGATTTTCACGGCAAAGATGAGATATACCAAGAGTAAAATGAACGTGGAAATGTGCGGTGCCTCACGCCAACTTCATTCTTTCCTTATGCACTTTTCTACATGCTATGGATACTTTGGCCACACACAGAGGTGGTCATTCGGGTTTTGGCAACATTGGATTGCAAAAAGATCAAGGCAAGGACACAAAATTCACTTTCACGCCATTGCATTTAATACTTCATATGCATATTAGTATTTGTAAGGGCCGCTATTAATTTATCTAGGCGATCATTTTGCCACCTGTTGCTGTCACAAGGTGTTCCTATGACTCCAGCACCAGTTTGGCCAGTCCGGCAGACAGTGGCAGCACTGGCACATTAATTGCTCAGGAGACAGTGGAGGAATTACCCGACTGTGTGTCACGCAAGTAGCTATCCTGTGTTCTAATAATAAACTAGGAACCAAACAAGAGTCTAAATATGCTGGCATGTTTAAGTGTAAAAGATTGCAAATCAAATATTACATAATTTTCACACAAAACCGTAATCTGCCTGTGAACAGGCTACACATTTTGTTGTAAGTTACACAAATGTTATATTTTGAGGGTAATCAGGGTCACCCACCTCTTCGAAAGTTTTACATATCATTGATGGGACTCTTTTCAAACGGGGCGCAGCACTACTGTATCTCCGGTACCCTTGCCTGTTTTGGTTGTGGACATCCATCTTCTCCATCACCTTTTTCCAGATGTCGTACCATTTATTTGTGATTTGTTCCTGTGCGATCAATTCCAAGTTGATTGGGATTTGGTTTGAGGAAACACAAAAGTAGGTAGGATCATGTTTTATTTTTAATTAATCTTGTAATGCACATAATAACACGGGCATGGGACATGCATTGGCATGAATGCTGCTAGAGCCGGCTGTCTTTTATGCAAGTCTGAATCGATCAGAGCGTGCAGGTGTACCTAATGTTGTGACCGGGTTTATTTTTATCTTTGAAAGTGTTTTGAAAGAAATAGCGGTGATGTTTGTTTTCAAGATATATGTATAAAACATTGCACATTTTCTAAAGATAAATTCTGATATTTTTGGAGAGGGTGAGGTGTGGTTTCATTTACAATCTTGGAACGCCTCCACGAACTTACATCTTGCAGACGGGTTATAATTGTGACTGTGGTGCAACATTTACGCAAAACTTACACCTTAGAATATCCAATACATATTATCTAGACAACGATGAAGTCTTTTAAATATAGATAAAAATCATAATGGGTCGCCATCAACGAAACATGTTGAGCATGTCCAAGACAAATACACCATTACCAATCGATCCATTTTCATACTGCTTGTCCTCATTGGGGTCATGGGTGAGCTGGAGACTCTCACTCTGGACAGGACCAAAAATGTCAAATAGACAAACAACCATTCCCACTTACATTAACACCAATGGACATTTTGAAGGCTACAATTGACCAAATATGCATGTTTTTGGAAGGTGGGAGGAAGCCAGAGTACAAAGAGAAAATACACACACACGGGGAGAGCATAAAAACTCCACACAGAGATGCTCATACAGAGATTCAAACTTTTAATCTCCTGACTACGAGGCCAACATGCCAGCCATTCGCCCACCGTGCGTTAACCATTAGCACTATCATTACAGAAGTGTCAACTATCTTTACAGAAGTGTCAACTGAGAACAGTTGAGAGTGTTCCTTACCTTTTTACATCCCAGTAGCATTTTCATTAAGTAAATCATAAAATCATAAATAATGTGCCCAGCATATATAGAGTTCCCTCTATTTAACCTCTGTTCATAATGGATTCTCTGCATAGAGAATGTGTAGTGGAACATGATTTAACTGTCAGCAGGTAGGAGGGTCCCATTCCTGGTTAGCAGTCAGCAGCTGATTTCACACACCACAAATGCCCACTTCAATATTCATCCAGGCAAATTCAACAACTCCCACATCTCAATTTGGCTCCCAGTAGCCCTTGCACAGTTTCGCCAGCCCCGACTCTTTTTCTCTCTATGCCGTCGGGGCTCTGCTGGGACAACCTCCCTCCACCCTCAGGAGCTCAGCCCCTCGTAGCCCCGGCCGCCGAGCCTCAGGGCTGGGGAGGTGCAAATCAAAGCTTGCCTGGCTTCTTCCATCTTCTGTGCGCTCACCTCAAATCAGGCTCACAGCAGGATTGTGTCATGCCAAGACTCCGCTGGCCCACTCTGCCTCCCCCTTGTTCGCCCATCAGGGGTGCGGACCTCGCCACGGAGCGGCCCCCGAAACCCCACCAGCATGTCATCAGGGCCACATTGTGATGTGGAGCAATGAGCAAGGCTAGATATTGCAAGAAAGCTTCTACTTAAAAAAAGGTCCATTGATGCATTTTTGACAGCGAATAGTTACGGCTTTTAAGACTTTTCACTCAAAGGGCACCTTGGCCTGCATTCTTACAGGAATCAAACATCAAGTCCATTTGATCACAGCTTCAAAGTGAAATATTCCATTTAGTTCTCAGAGCCAATGGGCTTAGAGCATGAATCAGCCTCGCTTCAGATAGTCACAAGTCGGTAATGAGCAGCCATAACCTGTTACTTCTAACTGTCCTCTCAACAATACAACATGATTGCCCACGAGTGCAGAACTAGCACCGGCTGGGATGGTGCTTCTTTCGGGGTGGATCTGGGCACACTTCCCAGCAGACCAGAGTGGGCCAGTTTCCACCAGGCCCAAGCAGTGGAATCCCACTTCTGATACAAGAGCGAGCCGGACCGAGTCTGTGGCACTCAGATTAGGAAGGGCTCGCCAAGAGAAATGGATACGCGGCCAAACCAAAGAAGCACAAAGCCAACAGTTAGGATCAAGTAGAGAAAAAAAAAAAATAACACAGCTATTTCAAGCAGGATCCAAAATGCCACTGTGCATGTCAGAAAGTTATTTCATCCAACTTTTACATTTGGATATTATCAAGCAAACACTTTCATGCATCTTGCTGCACGTATGCAACTGCATAACCATTTAATGGACACATGGAGGACCATTACGGAAACACTTGTTAAGTGATGGTTAATTAGGCACCTGCCCACCAGCTATTACAAAGCATGTTTGCTACTAACGAAGGCTAGCAGGCTAATTTAACTTTTGACATTTGATATCTAAGGAATGAGGGGGATCAGCCATTTATCTGGAACAGGATTACCCCCCTCTCTCTTCCTCTCCCTCGTCCCTTTCACACACACACACACACACACACACACACACACGACACACGCACGCACACACACACACGCACACGCACACGCACACGCACACACACACACACACACACACACACACACACACACATAAGCAAGCCCTTCTCCCTCCCGCTCTCCCAGTCAAGCCCGGATTCATTAATTTTCCTCCTGCTAAGTACTTTATCAATGACTGGCGCTGGTCCGAAGCGGTCTCTTCCTGCCTTCTCCATCTACTGCTGCTGTAGATGTGCTCTCATAACTGCTAAACAGTTCAGTGAACTTAAGTGGGACACCACAGATATATTCTGGAGTTTGAGAAAATTTACAGGAAAGTTGCAATAATGCAGTGTTGATTATGAAGTGATGGCACATGCAAATTACTGTGGCTGTCCCAGTGTGACTGTGTCGAAAGGGGTCTTTCATTAAATCAATAAACAGTCCATCTCGCTGAAGTCGGTCCAGCTTATGTTGCCCATCTATGTCAAACAAGTCAACAAGTACCGTATTTTTCGGACTATAAGTCGCAGTTTTTTTTCATAGTTTGGCCGGGGGTGCGACTTATACTCAGGAGCGACCTATGTGTGAAATTATTAACACATTACCGTAAAATATCAAATAATATTATTTAGCTCATTCACGTAAGAAACTAGACGTATAAGATTTCATGGGATTTAGCAATTAGGAGTGACAGATTGTTTGGTAAACGTATAGCATGTTCTATATGTTATAGTTATTTGAATGATTCTTACCATAATATGTGACGTTAACATACCAGGCACATTCTCAGTTGGTTATTTATGCGTCATACAACGTACACTTATTCAGCCTGTTGTTCACTATTCTTTATTTATTTTAAATTGCCTTTCAAATGTCTATTCTTGGTGTTGGGTTTTATCAAATACATTTCCTCCAAAAATGCGACTTATACTCCAGTGCGACTTATAGATGTTTTTTTCCCTTCTTTATTATGCATTTTCGGCCGGTGAGACTTATACTCCGGAGCAACTTATACTCCAAAAAATACGGTACTCTGTTCTTCTTCCGCTTAGATCGTTGTCGACATAAATGGTTGTTGACCGCTTTTGTTGACAATGAATTTGAGACCAAAAGGGGTAATATCTATTTTTTTTAAATAGGCCAGTTAATGTCGACATGTGTTATAAGCAGAGAGAAACCGCAGCACTGCTATAACTACTGTTTAGTTACACAGAATTAAAACGCGCACACAGTAACTTCCTGTTCATCATAAAGTAAGCTTCAAAATAAAAGCATGACGGTATTAACCTAGATTCTACCATAGCAACAAACAAAATGCACCCGTTTTCTTTTTTATATAAATTGTTGGCCACTCAAAAAACAAAAGCTTGTTATATGTCTTTGCAGTCAAGACATATAACAATATTACTCCGTAATCTCAATTAAAATATGCACAAATGGAGAAAAATAGGAACCATTGTACTTTTGTCTCTGGCAAAATGCACAAGTACAGTACAGGCCAAAAGTTTGGACACACCTTCTCATTTCAATGTGTTTTATTTATTTTCATGACTATTTACATTGTAGATTGTCACTGAAGGCATCAAAACTATGACACCTGTGAAGTGAAAACCCTTTCAGGTGACTACCTCTTGAAGCTCAATGAGAGAATGCCAAGAGTGTGCAAAACAGTAATCAGAGCAAAGGGTGGCTATTTTGAAGAAACTAGAATATAAAACATGTTTTCAGTTATTTTACCTTGTTTTGTTAAGTACATAACTCCACATGTGTTCATTCATGGTTTTGATGCCTTCAGTGACAATCTACAATGTAAATAGTCAAGAAAATAAAGAAAAAACACTGAATGAGGAGAAGGTGTGTCCAAACTTTTAGCCTGTACTGTAATAATGCAAGTAATGGTTACTTTCGGTTTTGAGTATGTCGACAAATCATCAGTGAGCCAGACCCAGGGACGTCGACATAAGTGGGTTCTTCTCTAGTATACTCGTACTAGCTAACTAGTGCAGAATTGTCGGCCCCTTGTTGTCTGTTGTCTGTACTGTTTAAGAGCCACCTGTAGCCAAGTGTTAAGTCCATGCATGACATCACTCACACATTTGCAAGTGTGTGCACGAGTGAATAAAAGAACCGTTCACAAAGACGTAAACTCAGTGCGTTGGCATCCAAACCTGTCCTAATTTCTCACATCTCCTTAAACCAAGTGCTTTCACATACAGTCAGGGACCTGTGACCTATCACACGTACGAGGTGCGAGAAGATAATCTGCATCCATAACACTGCATTAGTCTCAGACTAACGCCCGCCGCTAAACATCTACATTACACGTCAAAAGAGGGGCTGCACGTGAGTGTGACAAATTTGAGTCAAACGAACAGCACAGTCGGGCCTTTCATGCTGCAGCTGGCAACACTCCTGCTGTCTAGCCCATCGCCTTTGGACATGAGGAATTTCTTTACCAGCGAGCATGACAATCACAATTCCAAACCGCAAGCCAGGTGCCGTAAAAATAACATTCTAACTACTTGGCACCCACAATGAAGAGCTGTTCTGGCCATACACTGAGTCATTGGTGTTAAAATCTCAAGCGAATCACATCAAGTTTTGGCTTCAAATACCTGACACATGATTTTGAATAATGTCAGTTCATTTCATGAGAGCTCAGAGGTGCAAATTTGCCTCACAAGGAATCTTTTATAACCTTCTCAATCATTTTGTGCTTTTAAAACCCCCAAACATCATTACTACTTGTGTTTGCAGCAAAAATCAAGACTAGACCCAGACTGTTTGATAAATACCGCGCAACTCTGCCCTTTGGCCCGCAAAAAACACAGGTGAGATCTGGAACCTGTCATTAGAGCGTCTGCAACAGGCAGGGAAAGCTCAGCAGATTAGAGGATCGGCCATGTTGGCCAAACAGACTGGAGTAGGAGGTGAAGGGGGTGTGGTCTCTACACGGCTCTGGATGATACCCTGGGCCAGCATCAGTCGGGATCAGATAGGCTCAAATCGTCTTGAGTTCTCACTGTGGAAAATAGTTGATAGCGGCAGTGATAAAGTACAGGATCTTAACATTGCAGCTCCATTTTCAGGGGCAGCTGTTTCTTAACATTTTCAGCGTTCTGTAACTCAGCCCTCTGTGTCCTTTTTCTTGTCCTTAACCCATCCGTCTGACTTGCCCAGCTTGTTATCCCCTCCAGACCTATCCTGTCACTCCGAATACCTCTCACCACATTTTTTAATCTGGGCATGACTTCACCATTAATCCCACATTTCACATAAATATGGCTCAAGCCTCATATCGGGTGTCCTTACTGGAATCAGTGCCATGGATGGAAAGTGGTGTTTAAAAACCATCATAGTGAAGGCTCATCGGCTCAAAGCTACTTTCGGATTTAAGTGTGGTATGTCGGTCTTTTTTACTGTCTGCTTCCCATCTCTCTGTCACCAATTGCCCCCCCCCCCCCCCCATCCCCACACACACACACCTCCCGCCCTGTTCATCCCATTCTCGTTTTCTGAGCCCTAATCTCCTACTACACACTCCTTCCATACCACATTTTGTTACTGCTAACTCTATTCATGTCTGCATCCACTGTAACTGCCCACCCCTCCCTTTTGGGCTCCAATGGAGTGGGGGCCTTTTGGACTCACGCAGCCCCACGCGGAGCTGTCCCAGAGCCAAAACTAGAAACAAAGAGCCCACAGAGAGGTCGAGACATAATGTGGAGCACTTCTGACAGCAGTGAAGATGAAGTCATGAGGTCACCATATAGTTAATAATGATGACCCCCACACCCCCACCACCATCCCACTAACACTACCACCATCCTATTCTATCCAGTTGTGTGTGGGCATTATTTGGTGAGAGGGAAAATGTGTGTGTATCAACAAGTGTCGATGGATGAAGAGCTTTAAAAAACGTAATCAGATACTTCGTTGGTCCCTTTGAGGCTACCAGAAAGAGGAAAACAAAACTTTTGGCTCTGCTCCAACTAAGTTAAAGTACAGCCCGTCACAAAAACCCGCCTCTTTCCTTATTGGAGCTTGTCTGACATGAGACATGTCTCAGCAGTAATGGAGCTGTCGGAGTGAGGCCCACCCCCCGGACACTGTTAGCCTTTAGTTTTCAAGTAAGGTTAGATGGGGTAAGGCCTAAGTTATTCTTTTGCATAGTCACTACGCCATCCTGTCTGATGCCGTCTCGATCCTTTTATAGGTCTCCATCGGTGTTGAGTGTGTGATTCCATATCTCTGCCGAAACTTTTGAGGCAGGCCTATTCAACTGGCGGCCCGCCAAAGCTTTTCATTTGACCTGCCGAAAATCACCCAAATAGGCTTGATGAAACCATTCAAACTAGGGTTGTTGTCCATGTATGCAGTACTCCCACCACCCCACAGCGGGTAACAGTGAGGCATATGTGTCACAATGAAGCAGCAGTGGGGTGAGAAGAAGAAGACTACTCAAAAAATGGCACTATCGACTAGGGCTATGAATCTTTAGGCACCACACAATTCGATTCGATTCGATTCGATTCTTGGGGGTAACAATTCAATTCAGAATCAATTCTTGATTCAATACAATACTCGATTCAAATCTAACACTTTTTTAATAACATTAGACAAATTAGACAAACTTTATTGATCCACAAGGAAAATTGTTCTTTGGGTGCCAGTTCTATGATTAACTAAATTCCATCCATCCATCCATATTCTACCGCTTGTCCCTTTTTGGGGTAGCGGGGGGTGCTGGAGCCTATCTCAGCTGCATTCGGGCGGAAGGCGGGGTACACCCTGGACAAGTCGCCACCTCATCGCAGGGCCAACACAGATAGACAGACAACATTCACACTCACATTCACACACTAGGGCCAATTTAGTGTTGCCAATCAACCTATCCCCAGGTGCATGTTTTTGGCGGTGGGAGGAAGCCGGAGTACCCGCAGAGAACCCACGCAGTCACGGGGAGAACATGCAAACTCCACACAGAAAGATCCCGAGCCCGGGATTGAACCCAGGACTGCTCGGGACCTTCGCATTGTGAGGCACATGCACTAACCCCTGTTTCACCGTGCTGCCTGATTAACTAAATTCCTCTATAAAATATATGAACAGCTCTAATACATTTCTTCATTCCTTAAAAACTGGTTTTCTTTAATAAAATTCTATCCAAACATTTAATAAAGTCAAATACAAATAAGGCAACAAAAGAAGTAGCCAATACTTCTCTTTCTTAAGTAAATCTGTACAGCAGATATTGTCATCTAAAACAACAATAAGATTTGCCTAAGTGGCTGGATAGGACAGATTAAGAAAAAAAAAAATCTTTTTTTTTTAAAAACTTTAATAGGTTGTTTAATTTCTATATGCTTAAATATCTGTAGTTTATTGTGTGAATGTATTAACACTAAACCTTCAATTTTATTTATGTAAAATACACAGTGGACATTATTCATGTAAAATACACAATGGAAATTATTTATGTGGAATACACAATGGACGTTATACTTTTGTAAAGCTTATTTTATGTTTATATGTTCAGTCTTACAAACCTAAATGAAGGAAGAAATGTAAAGAAATAAAACGGAGGAAGAAAAATAATTCAAAACAAGGAACATCAATCCTCAACAAAACTCTTGGAGCTCCTATTTCTTCATCGGTCCAGCTGCACACGCTAGTAACGAGTGGAGAGGGCAGAATAATGAATTAATTGACAGTGAAGTGTGAACGCCTATCTGTTTACTTTGCAACCAAGAGAACACAGTTTTAAAAGAATATAACCTGCAGAGACACTTTCTGACAAAACATCCAAATTTCGCTGTTCAGCCTCCGAGCCCTTGGACTCTTAAAACTGCAGCCCTCTTCATTATGTAGTTGAATATTCCTGCTTTAGGGCCACTGTTTTACACAAACGCAACTTAGTAAACACTTGTCGACTGCTTAGATCAGGGGTACCCAAACTTTTTCCACTGAGGGCCACAGACTGACAAATCTAAAGATAAGGGGCCGATTTTATTCTTTTACCTTCAAAACCAGTACAACAGACAGTATAGATTGGAAGAGAAATTGCAATTCCGGTACAAATGTCATGTGAATGCTGAAGAGCCAAAGATAGATAGCGTCAATACTATGCTAGCATGTAAACAATAGCACGTTATACAGTTAACATTAGTGAAATACCAAAATATATGACTCAGAGGTGTATACCTGCTCGATTAGCTAAAATAGCTAGTATGCTAATGTTAGCATGCTAAATTGCTAACTGTAACCTGTGTCAAGTACCAACATGTATTACTCTGAGGTGTGTTATTTGTTTAAAATGGTAGCCTGCTAACTTTAGCATCCATCAAGTACAAAAATATGACTAAGGTGTATGCTAGTTTAAAAAAGCTGCATACTAATGTTAGAATGCTAACAGGTGTCATTGGTCAAGTTACAAAATATTTGACGGTGAGGTTTATACCTGCAAAATTATTCAAAAAGCTAGCATGCTAATTGTAGAATGCTAACGACTGTGTGATGGGCTGGTAAAAAAGTTATCTACGGGCCACAAATGGCTCCTGCGCAGCACTTTGAACACTCGTGGCTGGATGGTAAGCTTCCTACATTCCTAGTGAACAAGGCAATTTAAGACAGACAGAGAGTGGTATTGAAGTGGAACTAATCAATGTGTTACAACAACCACTTTTTTTGAAAATGTTGATCTGAAATGGGAGGACAATGCCTATGCATTGTATTGTGAAGTGAAGTGAAGTGAATTACATTTATATAGCGCTTTTCTCTAGTGACTCAAAGCACTTTACATAGTGAAATAAATAAATAATAAATGGGTTGTACTTTTCTACCTTCAAGGTACTCAAAGCGCTTTAACACTACTTCCACATTTACCCATTCACACACACATTCACACACTGATGGAGGGAGCTGCCATGCAAGGCGCTAACCAGCACCCATCAGGAGCAAGGGTGAAGTGTCTTGCTCAGTACACAACGGACATGATGAGGTTGGTACTAGGTGGGGATTGAACCAGGGACCCTCGGGTCGCGCACGGCCATTCTTCCACTGCGCCACGCCGTCCCAATATCTAAGTTACATTTAAACCAGTGTGGGTGGCACTGGGAGCAGATGGGTAAAGTGTCTTGCCCAAGGACACAACGGCAGTGACTAGGATGGCGAAAGCGGGGATCGAACCTGGAACCCTCAAGTTGCTGGTACGGCCACTCTACCAACCGAGCTATAACGCCCCGTATTGTAAATTGTAAATGTATTGTATTGATACCAAGTACAAGAGCCGTCGGTACAACAATGATTAAATAGAGATTTTTTTGTATTATTGTAATTTTTTTTATTGTTTATAAACCCAGCAAAAATGTTCCTGGGCACAGAAGAACTTGAATTATTACCAATGTATGATCCTGTAACCAGTTGGTATTGGATTGATACCAAAGTTTGTAGGATCACCCAAAACTTATGTAAAGTATCCAAACAGCAGAAGTGTTTATTTGCCTTTTAGCAGAAGTGTAAATAGAACATTAAACAGAAAATAACAATATATTATTAACAGTCAACTAACAAGTAGATTAATAATACATTTTCTACTGCTTGTCCCTAATAATTTTGGCTAAATAATAGAATGGGGAATGTCACAATATGTTACTGCATATGTCAGCAAACAAAATAGGAGCCTTTGTTTGCTTACTTGCTACTAAAAGAGAAGTTGTCTCACTGTCTCAGTTGTTCACTGTCTTCTTTAATGCCAAAATTATCATTTGATTGCAATAAGAAACATATGTTTAATGCTTCATAGGATTTTCTGTTAAAATAAAGCCAATAATGACATTTTTTGTGGTCACCTTTATTTTGAAAAAAAGTATCGAAAAGTATCGAAATACATTCTGGTACCAGTACCAAAATATTGGTATCGGGACAACCCTAGTTTGTATTAATAAATATGACTGGAACATTTTAGTATTATGTTTGTGTTCAATTACAGTATGTGTGTTTATCCTAAACATTCCTGCCACTTTATTTTGCGCACTATAACATTTTTACCAAGTCTTTTTTTTATGTTTATCATAATATTGTACCGTGGCCTTAATACCGTGATATCGTAGCGTGAGATTTTTATCCTGTTAAATCCCTACCTATGGATGAACCAAAAAGAAAGCTGTGCATCAAATGAATAGACAAAGACCAAAATCAACAACAGGGGCGTTGATATGGTGAAAGACGCTTGTTGCACACCCTTGAAGCAGTTGCTTCACATTAGAAAAACTTGCTCAAGTTCAAGTTGCACTGCTGCTCTCCTGTAAGCTACAGACATTTGTTTCCCCGCAACTCTGTGTAACACATCTGAGTTCAATTCTCCGCATGCCCTCTCCTGGAAAATCAATCCCAACTTCTCTCCCGGAGCTCTCTCTCTGCAAGGGGATTACACCCTCCGTCCCTCCCCAGCTCCAACCCAGCAAATGTTTTTTTTTATCAGCTGACAGCCCCCTACTCCAATTCCTCGTCTTCTGCTGCCATCTAGGAGGAGAGACTCACGACTCCGGCGTGGATGTGATCCTGGGCTCTTTCTGCCAATAGTGGCAAGTCTTTTCACACTTCAAGTCTGAGCTATTTACGAGAGCCCTGGGAGAAAGATGGTGGGAAGAAGCGAAAGCGGAACGCTGCTGCCTTTCCACGTCTGCTTCCAATCAATCGCCAGAAATCACTGCCATGCTTTCTGGCCTTTGATCCGAGCTCCTCTTTCGCACGGCGAGCAGCATAGGGAGGACTGGGAGGGAGGGAGAAGGGTGAGACGCGAGGCCCAGGGGGAGTGGAGGTCAGGGGAGAGAGATTAAGAGGTACGGGGCCTCCTGCTCATGCTAACCTGAAAGCATGTCTTGAGTTGATCAAGTTTGTCAGAGGTTGAGACACACAAGCTTCTGGCAAAGGAGAGTGGAGCGCTACCTTGGCAGAGGTCGCAACCCCACCTTCTGATCATGCGTTTGGAGGCAGTTCATGTATGAAGGGTCCAGAACTTACCCCCACCAAGCAAACACAAAAAAAACACTGTTGGTGTGTGTCTGTCAGGAATACCCAAAACTACTTTTGGGTTGGAAAACTTTGCATTGAACTTCTCCTTCTAATGAATTTGTTTGGCAGGTGCAACCAGGTTGTAATGCACATCACTGCCATGTTCAGATCTGGAGTGAAACAAACACAACTCACACTTTCATAATGTACATTTTTTGCTAACATTTAAAACTTTTGTGAGAGTTAGAGCATGTTTACAAACTCTATTTGTAAACTGATTAGCACTCTAACCTACAGTATGTTCATTGTCTAACAAAATTAAAACGTAAAACTAACAAAAAAAAACGGAATCTGTCATATTTTGTGACCTTGGCTGCAGTCTGCACACTACAGGCTCCCAGTCAAGTTGTGTCTATTTAGCCTTTTATGAGCACGTCCAACTAAAATCCACAAATAATTTCTCAGCCAGACTAGAACCTTTAACTAATTATATGTTCTCACCACACTCACATGATGTGTGTCAAGGAAGCATTTAAAACCCAAACTGGAAAATGTTTTTGTCATCTTTGATTTTATTCTGATCAATACCAGATGTGGCGTGCAAAATCTATTATATGGTAACATCCTTTATTGCATGAATAGAAAGGCAGAGCAATGCATTGCCACCGTGACTTTAGCGAGGACCTGAGAGTAAAGGAGCACAACAGCATGCCAGGGGAAGAACACACCATAATAAATCCTCACGGCAGGTTCAGGACGCCCCTGCTTTTGTTCCTATTGGCAGTAGGGGGGCCACTGATGCCCAACAAAAAATACGAAAAACTATAAGCATAATCAAGCACAGTTTCCCCACTTTAAGGGTTTAACCCTGCCCCTCCCGGTCTTGGAGGAATGAGATGGAGTATGGGTGGAGTGGTGTTGGGTTGTAGCTTGGCTAACCTTAACCTTTGACCCATTACATCATTTTCCCAGGCCCAGTCAGAAAAAGCTCATTTTGGGGGAGGCTAATCATTGGTTTAGGGATTAGTCTCTGATCCCGGTGACCTCGTTCTTATTGGCTTGTAGAAATGACCTCTGGTTCGTCAAAAAATCTATTGTGATGTCCAACATGAATCTGAGTCGATTATAAATCGTCGGACAGAAATCTTTCTTGTCTGGCGTCGCATCACTTTTCCTCAGCGATGAGTTCTTAACTGTCAAAACTTTGACAACTTTCCATGGTATTTTGAAATCTTTACTGAAGTCCAAAGTTGCTCAACCCCCCAGGGCAAAGCAGTAAAGACATTTCTGGCCGCACCTCCCCAGTCTTCAGGCAGTTGAGGCAAGCTTGCATCTTTCAGTAGAGTCCTGGCCGGACGGAAGTCTGCCAGACAAGAAGGTCCAAGGCTGGGCCAGGCAGCTCATGTTCCCCTCCGCCCTGAGTAGCAGCGAGGCTAAGCTAATCCTGCGCCTCAGGCCCCAGTGAGGTGGCGCTGCCAAAGGCTGTCCTCCTGCTGCTGCTGCAGGAAATTGCCTTCAGTCCAGAGATCCATGAAATGACTGTGACTCACTGGTGAAATCAAAACACACCAACTGTGTGTCTTCAGGTACATCCTCAGTTATATTGTCCCTTCAAATTTTACACTTCTCATGTATTTTATTTATTATTTATGCTGCTTACAGGGGTTTATTGGGCACAAATAGCCAGCTTTGCTGTGAGAGGTTGTGTGTCAGCCTCAAAACGCCTCCCCCTTTGTGCTGTTTGACCCCTGGGGCAGGCTAAGCTCCCTTGAGGTCCCTTATCCTTCTATCAGTCCTCTCTCATTAGCCCCACAGACCCAGAACCTGGAGCGAGGCAACATGAAGGGGGCCCCTGCTTCCTCCAAATACATAAAACACAAATACAGATGGCAGGAGTGGTTCTGAAGCACAGATCACTCGGTGAACATCTCCTGTGTCCGGCCCCAGGTCAGATGTATAGTTTTTATCCCCAACCAACAAAAGAGAAGATTGTTCATCCCTTTGGCGGCAACATGATGAGAGAGGAAGAGAAGGTGGAGAAACAGTTGATTATGAGTCCCATCAAGTGATCAATGATTTCATTAACAAGACGGATCACACAGCTGTCACAGATGTGACACCGGCTGAGGGATGATCTGCTCTCGAAGCTCCATTACACCCAAAGTCTACCGTTCTCCCACCCTGACCCTCCAATATCCCTCTACTGGCAACTGGGGGGGAAAAAAATCGTAATGGTGCGTGGCGTTGACGGAAGGTGTGGTGGGGGGGCGGGGGAGTCACGAGAGGGAGAGGGAGGGAACGGTGGTGTAGGGGAGAAGGAGGGAGGAAGAAAAGTGGAAATCCATTTTGAAACCCATTTTCAATTAGGGGTCCACAAGCTGTTATCACAGGTGTCCCAGAATGGCGGTCCATAAGTGAAAATGTCTCCTATCCGTTTCTGAAATGAAACCTTATCTGGGAGGCACAAAGATGGCGGGGACAGCGTATCTGTAAATTACTTTCCATCCCCGCTGTTAACGGGAACTTTATTTCTGTCAGATGACACCCTCCTCTATTTACTGTTGATCATTTAAATGGGTGCCTAAAAAGAAGCTGGCCCCATGTGACCCTGTATCCCTCCCGCCCCCTTGCTTTGCTCTTCACCTGTCAGATTTTCTTCCCAAAGCAGTCAAGACTTCCCTTTATTCCTCTCAGCATTCCATTTGCTCTCTGACTTTTTCTTGCTCACCCCTTCGGTCGTCTTACAGCTGCTGTGAACCGCAGATAGGGTAACTCTCTTCTATTTGAATCATCAAGTTATCCTACACTAGTGAGAGTCATTTACCCAAATAGCAAAGACATCCTCCATTTTTTTAAACTCTGGGGCCAAACAAAAGAATAAGGGGACTTTGTGGTCCACCTGCCCGTTGAATGATGACTATAGGAGGGGGATGGGTCACCTCCCCTATCACCCCCTCCTACGGGGCGCTCCAATCACGGCATTGTTGAGGCACAGTCGGCTCTTTTGAGCTGTCAGGCAAGAAGAAGGGGTTGAGGGAGGGGTGGACACGCAGATGAATGGCACACAGGATGAAGCCACCTTTCAAGCAACCACGTGGGAAAACTTTGCCAAGACTCAATAACGACTTCCGTGCCCAACGCCTAGGAGAGGACAAGTGACGTCTGTAAAGTCCCTAGTCCCTAAAGTAAAGCTGAAAATCCCATCAGATCAAAGTTCTATCGGACCAGATCGACTTTTCTGTGCTTGGATTTCGGGCGACAGGGTTTCCGCCAGATCAGGAGACTGTCCACTGAGGCTCGGCAGCTGCTCACAATTACCTTTTTGTTTGGAGGGGAGGGGGGGGGGGGAAAGGGGGTTAAAGTTGAGGGTAGGGTTACACCTGATAAGAGGTTATGAGTTTTGGTGGGTGAGGGGGTGTGTCGTCTTGGGAATGTGCCGTAATTAGAACCACACAAAGAATGTGTAAGCTATCTTATGATTCCGAGAGAAGGAGGCCTTTCATCACTGAATTTGAAGGAGTACACACTTATGAGTAAAATACATACCAGGTGAGCGATTATTCCCATTAAAACCTTGATGACCGTGTGCCGAGACGCAATGCATTGCAAAAATCCACAATCAGGGAGCCAAATTATGTCCCTGATTGTTCCACATTCTTTCCTTCTGCTGCCCCCTTGATTAATTAAAAAACATGCTGGCCATCTGGCAATGACTAAGATCGCTCCTAAGATGCTCAGGGATGTAGTACTTTACCCACTTCCTGTGATAACTCCAATATGGGGGGAGAAAGTCACGGCGACGTATTTATCCTACGCTGGACTGTTTGTCTTCCATTCACACTCGGGATTATCCCATTTGACATCAACGCACTCGAGGGCACGCTGACAGAAGCCTCCTTCGGGCCGTCCACCTCAAACCCACCTCCCCCCCAAAAACATTCCAAATCCTCTCGCTGCTAATGAGCACAGCTGTCGCTTCAATGCGGCGATGATCTCAACTCTGGGTTCTGTTTGTGTTGAGAAAAATGTACCAAAACAAAAAAAGAATATCCTCCATTCCAGCATCTGAATTAAGAAGGGAAAAGTGGATGACGACAGGCGTAATGAGCACTTATAATAGCATAAGTCGAAGACATGAGGCTATGTCAACAAGCCAGCCAGTGTTGTGTATGACTCACAGGGAAGCATGGGAAAAGAGGTAATGCAAACAGTCACAAGCGAGGCTAAATCTTTAAATACAGCTTTGGGGAGTTGCTCCGGAGAAATGATATCATGGTAACCAAAACAACATCTGCACTTACATATGATGAGTGATGAGTTGATGTAGCCATAACACACATTTTGACAAAACTATACAAGCTTATATAGTAACTTTGGCCTTGTTCACCCTGCAGGTCAATTCAGATTGGTTTGCCTATATGTGACCTGTTTCAAGTTTTTCATGTCAATGTGAACTGTACAATTCCTATTTTTTCAAATCCGAACCAGGCCTCTTTCGTATGTGGCTATTAAACAGATATGCATCTGATGCAACTGCAGTATGACCGATCGGGTCGCGTTTATCCGACCGATAAGTTATTAAAAATTATTTGCAAAAATAGATGGTGGCAAAATAAATATTTGACAAATGAGCAGAAAACGAGCGAAAATAATGTTTTAAGAACTCATGTCAATGTCCACTCCTGTCTTTGACTGCTCGCCCACACGCCCTTTGAAGAAGATGTCGAAGAAAATGTCCCACAAACTGCGAGAGCCAAACTTCTTGCCCTCTTCCTTCTTAATCTTCTACGTGCAATAATTTGATTCCGAAAATGTTGACTTTGATTGATTCCTTCCTTAAACACTAGGGGTGTAACCGTATTGTAGATACCGTGGTATTGCGGTTTCAAAATCATCGCAATAATGCTGCATTCCATTTACTGGGAAGTGGGAAGTCGGAGCTGAGAATGACGTCACACCCAAGTTGGAAATCAATATGGCCACATTCACGAAAGTTATTTTTGCGCTTGCCTTGTCTGAATATAAATAACTTGTGTGAAAATATGCACTCTTTACAGCGTATACACCACATGAAACAAATGCGGTTTACACTACAGTGACGTTACTATATATAAACATACAACAATACATTGTATATGGCTGATTTACTGCGATGAAAACTTATCAGAAGCGCAAATAACGGATATTATAGAAATAGACATCATTGTTTACATCGAGAGCAGCCATCTTTGAAACTAACTCGTGGGTGGTAGGAATGCTCCGACTTTCCGAGTCGAAAATCCAACCTCGAGGGGCATTCCAGTTGAAACTTCGACTAGGAACTCGGAAATTCCGACTTCCCAGTACAAATTGAACGCACCATAATGCTGTGACGGTGTCTGACGGTATGGAACGAAAAGTGAGCATAGTTTTTTCTGATGCTTTTGCGTTGACCGGTCTAAAAATAAACTACATCTGCCATAATCCTCTGTGCAGCGCGGGACCAGGGGGCAGGACTGGAAGATAGGGGCATGGAACGCAGTAAAGGGGAGAGAAGGAGGAAGCATACGAAAGAAAAGTGATCAAAATAAATAAGAGGAATTCTTTTTTATGGACATTTCCTGAACATTTCATTAAAGTCCATTCATAAGATTTGGAGTTATGTTGCTGTCAAACAAACCCTGGCGAAAACATAACTTATTTGTTGAAGATACTTCTTTGTCTGCGATCTAAAGCGCTACCTTCGTCTCAAGCATTTCCAAGGCCACACAGCGGGTCACGGCGCACCGCCGCGCAGAGAAAGCGTCCGATCGGAGCACCGACTCTGCACACCGCGGGAAATATGAGAAGCTACTTGATAAACCATCACTCAGAAGAGATAACTGATCATACATTTTTGAGGGTATTTAAATAAAAGTTAAATTGTCAGATATTTGCTTGAAACAGTGGATGTTTCCTCACAATTCTTTGCACTTAACAATACATGTTTGTAGTACGGTTGTACGGTATACAGGTACTGGTATAGTATCGCGGTACTAATGAATCAAAAACGGTGCTATACTCTGTTTGAAAAGTACCGGTTCCCCATTTTCTTTTCTTTTCTTTTTTACGAGCATGACGGCACGTCGTTAGATCATGACATTGCTGGTTTTACGAGCAGCGGAGCATGTTCGGCAACGCACAATCACGGAGTACTTACAAGCTGACACAGTGTGTAGACAGAAAAGGGAGAACGGACGCATTTTGGCCTAAAACCTAAAGATAAAGGTGAAGCTACAAACACTGAAACACCCTCAGGAAGAGGTGCCTTAAGACATGGCTAGCTAGCTAGAAGCTAACGTCTATCCACAGTCAGCAGTGTTTTAGCTTCTTCTAAATCACTAATCCTCGCCTCCATGGTGACGAATAAAGAACGTTTCTTACAAGTATCATCGCTACAGGACGAGGAATAGCTAAACATGCTTCAATACACACCGTAGGAGGATATGATAGCTAACCGCTAACAGCAAGCTCGCACCCCTGAATGTAAACAAATGCCATTGGTGGATCTACACCTAACATCCACTGTAATGATACCAAGTACAATAACGTATCTAGTCGATACTACTATGATTACATCAATATTTTTTATCGTCACAAAATCTTTTCTTTTTTTTAAAATAATTCATATTATGTTTATAAACTCAGAAAATATGTCCCTGGACACATGAGGACTTTGAATATGACCAATATAGGATCCTGTAACGACTTGGTATCGGATCAATGCCTACATTTGTGGTATCATCCAAAACTAATGTAAAGTATCCAAACAACAGAAGAATACGTGATTATTACATTTTAACAGAAGTGTAGATAGAACATGTTGAAACAGAAAATAAACAGATATTAACAGTAAATGAACAAGTGAATTAATAATCAATTTTTACAGCTTGTCCCTCATAATTTTGACAAAATAATACAATGAGAAATGACACAATATGTTACTGCATACGTCAGCAGACAAACTAGGAGCCTTTTTTTGCTTACTTACGACTAAAAGACAAGTTGTCTTGTATGCTCACTAAAATTGTTATTCGATTGCAATAATAAACATACGTTTAATGCACCGTAAGATTTTTTATGAAAAAAAAAAAGCCAATAATGCCATTTGTTTGGGGGTCGCCTTTATTTAGAAAAGTAGCGAAAAGTAGCGAAAAGTATCAAAATACATTCATATTGGTACTAAAATATTGGGATCAGGACAACCCTAGTTTGTTGTAATAAATATGATTAGAACAGTTGAGCATTATATTTGTCTTCAATAACTGTAAGTGTGTTTATCCTAAGCATTCCTGCCACTTCATGGCATTTTCACAAAGTCTTTTTTTGGGGGGGACAATTCCACAATAATATCATACTTTGAGATTTTGATACCGTTACCTCCCTAGTAAACACTGCAGCGTGTGTGACGTCATGATGTCATGTTTTCATGTGGGTGAGTTTGCGTTCAAGTTACACATCGCATTTTTTTGTAATGTGAACTTTGTAACGTGAACGACTACCGTACATAAAAAGATCGAATTTGACCAAAAAAAATCATCATTTGACATCCTACCATACAGTATAAACGTAGTCTTTTTAAATACACTTTATGATGTCGACGCTGCTAGCTAGCTTTTTAGTCAGAAATCATGTGAAAAATGCATAGCAAACACACACACAAACACACTGACTTAAAAACATCAACAACTAAGCTGAAGGTAACATTAGGAAAATAGATTATTAAAACATAGCTTGTTAAAGTTAGCGTTAGCATCAAATGTGGCGCACAGCCCAACTATAGGGGCATAAGTATTGACAAACATCTTAATTTATCTTCTTAGCAAGACATTTTGGACGATCGTATGCTAATAGGAACACTTTGGGGAAGACCCCCGATCAGTTGTTTTTTGTGTGTGCATCTGGTTTTCACATATCCCTTAAACAAGAAGAACGGTATCCAGCCTGTGTGCAGTTATTCAGTCCAGAATTAATTTTACATGCACTGGGAGAGTCTGGCGTACCGTTAGACGTGGTGCTGGAGGCCACTGCCTTCTCGCTGATGTCATTGCGCGCCGACGAGCCCTTGGTCGCCACGATGGTCTCCACCCTCTTCTTCTTTTCAGCTGCGGAACTGGCCTGGGACTGGGTTTCCATGGCGAATGGTCATTCCTCAACACCGCATGGAGACAGGATAACTGGGGTCGAGGAGAGGAGAAGGAGAAGCTGCTAATACAACGGTTGAAAAAGCTTACAAGTTAGCTAGTTTGGGTCAGCGCCTAATCACAACCCTATTAGTCAGATCCACACATTGTTAACTAAGCAATTAAAATGTTGTATTGCGCCCAGCCCTCATTTCTACTAGAATTTGCATGCGAAAAAAGTTTCTTTGTCAATCTGTTTGTTGTTGGACACTAATCCCGATTTTAAAAAACAAAATTGGTGGCCACTTTGTTTCTGGGCTGAACTATTCATGCCAGAGTGAATGACATAAGTAGAATCAAATGGATGCCAATTTTTATCAAAAAGTAAACAAACCACTCACTAAAAAATGTCGACTGTAGGCAAGCTTTCTAGCTACGTAGCTAGCTAAATAACCAGATTACTCGTATCCTGCTTCCTGCTTCGACTAATCTTCCCTGCTACGCTATTTAGCTAGCTGTTCCGCCAACTAATAACATAACAGTGAATTATTAATGTTAGATAGCTGGCTACATACCAATAATAAAGACCTTTGTGTGCAGTAGTTCCCGTGTGTTTAAAAAAAAAAAATGAAATGTTGCCAGTCATATAAATAAAAGACACATATCTGAGCTCTCTTTTCTTTCTGTCAAAGTAGTTTTCATAAAGATGAAAAGTTGGAGACTGGCTATCTAACACTAATTTAAACTTTGTAAAAAAAAAATTTAAAAAAAAGGTGTTTATTTTTTTTATTCTGGTAAGATAAACAGTAAATACTTTTATTTAAGAAAAATATTAATTTTATTCAATTAAATTTTGTCATTTTGCACAAAAATTGATAATTGAACAATTTGTTTGCCATATAGTTGTATTATTCCAAAACGTGTGCATATGTTTAAATTCTGGTTGGAGTCTAAAAGTATAGAAACAGTATGTGTGTAATATGTCAGTGATCAGGTCATACAATCTACAAAGGTTTAATTGATGCAACTGGACAATCTGAAACATCTTCAACAAACAAGAACAATGCAGTTGCCTCCAATTAACCTTTGCGGATATTATAAAACTCCTTTCACACATCTAAAAAGGGTAAAAACAATCGTGTCGACCAGCCCTGCAAGGTGTCCCTTATTTTTTCCCCCTATATGTAACTAACAAAGACTTTTGTTCTCAGTAGTTCCCAGGCAATCTGGACACAGTTGCTACCTACTTAACTAATGAAGATCTATCTTACCTGTTATGCGATTTAGCTAGCTGTTCAGCTTACTCATAACATCATACTGAATTCTTAATGCTAGTTAGCTGGCTACATAACTACCTAATAAAGACCTTTGTTCTCAGTAGTTCCCGCTAAATCTGGCTACAGTAGCTACCTACCTGTATCAAACTTACTTAAAAAAACTACCTTCCCTGCTACATTATTTAGCTAGCTGTTCAGCTAACTCATAACGTGTCCTTGAATTATTAATGCTAGTTTAGTTAGCGGGCTATAAAACAAACTAATAAAGACCTTTTTGCTCAGTAGTCTCTACTAAATCTGGCTATAGCTACCAAGCTACCTAACTAATAAGCTATCGTCCCTGCTACACTATTTAGCTAGCTATTTAGCTAACTCATAAAATCCCACAAGATTCCTAATGATAGTTAGCGAGCTATGTAAATAACTAATAAGGCAGGACGTTTGTGCTTACTAGCTCACACTAAATCTGGCTACAGTACCTAGCTCAATAACTAATAAATTCATAAGCGCCGCTAACTTATTTACTCTAACTTCCTGAAACAAAAAACACACAAAACAAACAACAAACAGCAAACACAATAAAGCAAGATTTTGGATCTGACAAACAAAGTCAAGGTGTGTGCAGATCGTCATGCTCGTGTCAGAGAAAAGGAGAAACCTTAGGGGTATATACCAGAGAAAGAGAGAGAGGAGAGAAAAATCAGTCCGTGGAAAAACAAGGATTGTTTGAAGGGTCCAGTTGGGAATATCATGATGCCGGGCAATTTTTCTTTTAAAGAATAAAAGGTGGTTCAAGTTAATGTTGTCTGTAGGTTTAGAAGCGAGGGATGCATGAAGCGTGGCGTCTGCCGGGTTCAGCACCTCAGAGGCCGTCTACAAAGCCAACTCAATCTAGGCCAGGCAGGTCTATGATTAGGGAGACAACAGCACAACTAACCATTGACACTCAAGAACAGCACGTCCTCGTTTTGGTCCTCTACTTTAATAGACGCCGTCATTCACGGAAATATTTACTAATTAGCCAACAAAGCCGTTAAATTGCCGGCCAGTCTGTAAACAAGCGTAGATACACACGTTTTATTGCAAGCAGACTGTTTGGGGGTCTAGAGAGGAAGTAGCTCAGGCTAAACTTCAGACAAACACTGTGCGCTTTGTTTGTTTTTCACCATGTCATCTATTCTGACCCGCAGCAGCATCTGTAAGCAATTGCCAGTTTGCAGACGGAGGAGGGGGTTGAGGGTAGAAAAACACAGACAATTACTCCCCACCAATCAAAACAGAATCAAACAATGTCGTCTAATGGCTCCCACATGAGCGCACGTTTGAGAAACGGTGCTTTTGTGCGTGACAAAACTGCTTTCCAGTCAAATGGATGCTACTGTACTGCGGCGTGTCAAAATAACCCATGTTATTGTTCTGCTGTTAATAAGATATGCGCTATGAAATAATAGATTACAAGTCCTTACATGTCTTTGGAATTATGTTAGCAGCCCGCTGTGTAAACATCCACCTCAAAGCTGTTTATCTGCAGGCCTTTTCAGACGTTGAGATGTTTGTAGTATGTTCAAACAGGTGTTGATTTTTACGTGGCACTTTGCAGAGAGCTGTTTCTAGCATTTTGGTTTGCGGCCTCACAGTCAGGAAAGTTGAGGTGATGCAGTCAGGGGATCAAAGATTGAATCTCTGTTTGGGGGGTATTCCAGCTTCCTGCAGCATTCCAAAAAGATGGATTATAGGCTAATTGGAGACTGTAAATTGTTCATAGGTGCGAATATGTCTATATGTGTCCTGTGATTGGTTGGTGACCAGTCAAAGGAATACCAACAGAAGTAGAAGTTACTAACTTTGCAAAGGAGAATATTTTCTACAACCCTTCTATTAGCTCTCATTACATGTCCAAAGTGGGTTTTTTATTGGCTTTGAGCAATATTGTAATATTGTGTTACGTTACCCCTGTCAGGGCGCGGTCGCCACAGCGAGTAAATCACCAGTGGTTTTGGCTTAGTTTTTACCCCGGATGCCCTCGTTGACGCAACCATGGCCTAGGACTGAACCTAGACCTGAACCTGTGCCATGAAAGGCAGAAGCATGAACCATAACACCACCAGGGATATAACTGACGACTACAATACAAAAGCTGAGATATCAATTTTTTCTTCAAATAGATCAGCATATATCGATAGGGGTGCAGGCAAAGAACTGTCATTTGTTAATATCAAGTCTGTCCATTTTTTTTAACAAGCTGCATAACAAACACTTTTTATTTCCATTTTTAAAAAAGTCCTCCCAGCTGTTCTGCCCTGAAGAAAGACCTTTGGAAGTTTCTTTAACCAACTTTCTTCCCTATTGGAATCTGTTTTTGTGTATTTGGGATCTGCATAAGTCCCGAAAATTAGAAATCAAAGCATGGAGGCATTGCAGAGATATTGATAAAATAATCTTGCCTTCCTTCATACTTCCTCCAAACGAACCGTTTGTGTTTGTGTGTGTTTGTGTGCAGGTTGAGTGCGTTGTGTTTGTCCTCACCAGCTTTTTATTTAATATATGGTTAAATTTTTAAGTCTTTTAGTTGGATTTATGGTTGGTCGTTTTAGTCCTTTCAGTATTTTTTACAAACATTTTGCCTGGAGGAATGAGGACGCTATTTGGGTACATCTGGCATGGTACATCTGGCAGCCAGCTGGGGCCTGTCCATCCCTTGCCGACCTGTTGGGGACCACCGCTGCCTGACCCGGGAACTCTGGAGCTGACTGCCGTTGTGGTGTCCTGGATCCGAGTCGGTCCTGTGACAAGCTGTTCCTGCGTACCTGCTCTCGCCGTGTCTGCTTGGGGGCCACCGCATTGATACACCTGCCTGGACCGGGAAATAAGGAAGACACTTCGAACTTCTAGTTCTGGAAATTGTTTTTCCTGCTGTCTTGGACTTTTTTTTTAAGTGTTTTTTCGCTGTGATACTTCGACGCGCTACAATTCAGTACCTGTTTAGACGTGACGTCCTAAAACGTCATCGTCGACTTCAGAATCAAAAATAGACTCCAATATTTCCAAATTGTGATGTTAGCGGATTATCCATATATGGGGACAAGTGGGAGAAAATGGATGGATGGATGGTAAAAATGTATCAAAAGAACTTAGCGCGAGTCCGCCCTTGTAGCCTGACATTGGAGCCAATAAGTTCCTATTTTTTCTCAATCCTCTCGTGAGGCAGACTGACTCGTACATGCACATGCATCCTACGATGTTGCCATTTCTGATATACAAACTAACTTATATATGTCAGTAGACTCACTATGAAAGCGCTAAAATCTACAACATGGATAAAGGGAAGAAGATGCAGTCGAAATAGAGGCACATAAAGCAGCGTATTCTGAAGAGATGGTCAGAAAGCAGCTTGAAGATGGTCTGCTAAATATAATCTATGGAAAATTGTGACCAAAGAACCACCATAACATGTCATATAGACCACAAGGAGGTGTTTTAAATGTTAAAAAAAATCATAATGTTATGTTTTACAGATCGTCTTCAAGCCGCTTTCTGACCGTCTTTTCAGGAAGCGCCGTTTTGTGGGCGGTTTACTCCCCGCCACTTTTGTTGACGTTTTTAGTTCAAGTTCAAGTTCAAGTTAAAGTCCCAATGATTGTCACACACACACTGGGTGTGGTGAAATTTGTCCTCTGCATTTGACCCATCCCCATGTTCACACCCTGGGAAGTGAAGGGAGCAGTGAGCAGCAGCGTGCACCGCGCTCAGGAATGATTTGGTGATTTAACCCCCAATTTCAACCCTTGATGCTGAGTGCCGAGCAGGGAGGCAATGGGTCCCATTTTTGTAGTCTTTGGTATGACTCGGCTGGGGTTTTTTACCGCTTCTACAGCGAGTCTACTGACAGATTAGGTTTGAAATATATATTACTTTGTATTAGAAATGACAACAACGGATGCATGTGCCTGTTGTTGTCTGCCCCACAACAAGAGAATAGCGAAAAAGGAGTTATTGAATACAGCGTGGTACTACAATGACGGACCCGTGCAAAGCACTTTGGGTAAATGTATACCATATATGGATAATCAGCTGACTTCACCAATGGTGAAAATGTCACAAATTGGGCAAATTCCAGACGGCTCTTTTGGACAAAGTATGAAAGAAGGCAAGATTGTTTTATAAATATCTCCGCCATGTCTCCATGGTTTGATTTCACATTTCCGAGACTTATGCAGATCCCAAATACACAAAGGCAGGTACCAATATGTAGTAGAAATGTTTTTGCATAATAGGGCGCTGTCACGCCAAATTTCTTCCCCCTACTAACACCCCCCACCCCCCCCACCCCCACCCCCACCCCATTTACTTCCGGGGTCATTTCCTCTTACTTACGTAATTTCCTCTTACGTCATTGACAGCGATCGATAACACTTTGGCTTTGACACAGGACAGCAGCACACACAATATTGTAGTGAAATGGTTTCAAAAATAATGTTGATTTAAAGTACAGACATTTAACAGTATTATATATTCATTAATATTTTTTGCACGTTACCAGCGGCCCTAACACTGCGCCTGAAATTTTCCCTAACACTCCGCCTGGAATTTTTCGAAGCCTGCTGGTGTTTGACATAAGTCCCCTGGGAAAGATAAAGACAAATGTCATTCAGTGACACCGCCATTTTCAGGAGATTTGGATTCTATCGATCGCTGTCAATGACGTAAGAGGAAATGACACAAGTAAGAGGAAATGACGTAAGAGGAAATGACCCCGGAAGTAAATGGGGGGGGGGGGGGGGGGTTGTAGGGGGAAGACATTTGGTGTGACAGCCCCTTTAAAGCACATTTGTCTCTTACAGCCATTACAATTACATGCAAATGTCTCATGGCCAATTTGCGAACTAGGCAATGCTGTCATTGTGTGACCCTACCAGCACATTGTCACAAATACAATGCATTTCGGTGGGAAACACTGGTATGCATCCATAAGTGGAAAAAGTGTGGAGCCCCTGTTTTAGGCTATGTCTACACTAAGCCGGATAACCCCTTAAATTAATAATTATTTAGCCTAATCCCCGTTTCAGCCACACTAAACTATCGTTTAAGGTCCCCCTCCTCTGACAATTTATTACACGGGTAAGTGCTCCGTGTATTTCTTGAATCACTGGCTCTTAGCTTTGTATGGACTCATTGATTGTTTACGAACTGAGTTCGGACAGAAAGTGACGCCAGAAAGACCACGCCCCACACAGGAAGTGACGTCAGAAAGAACGCGCCACAGCCAGCTTTATAATAAAGCGGTTTCGTAACTCGGAGTTAACCACTGGAAATATGGAGGCGAGTCATCCAGACATGCCCGTGTTTCTCCTTCCGTCTGTACAGACGCTTGTGGAAATCACACATGAATACCTTAAGAGAAAGCGATTGCAGCTATTTCGGATACAACACTTCTCAGACGGCAAGAGAACTTTCAAATGTCCGGGTCAGCTGTGATTCTAATTACCGAAAAACTTTGTCCATTTGTCGAAGGAGAGTCAACGAGAATGCGGGCTCCCGTGGATGTGCTAAAAAAGGTAGCATGTGCTTTGTATTACCTGGTCGTCGAGGAAAGACTACGGAAAACAGCGAATGCTTTTGGACTGGCAAAGCTGACTGTATCAGTTATTGTCCGCCATGTACGTATGTCGCGGATTCAACGTCTGGGTCTAGAGTATATAAAGTCACTAAAAACGAATAGACAATGAAGGTGAAGGCAAAGGAGTGAAGAGTGTCCTTTGATTGTTGTAAAATGTTCTTTGTCACATTGTGTACTTTCACATGTTTATTAAAGATTTGATTAATTTATGATGTCTCAGGTGTGATTCACTACAATAGAGCCCCACAGCACACTGGATTCCAGTTAATTGAAATACCACAACACTGGATATTGTTCAGATAAGTCAAATTTAAGAACTTGCACACAAAGCAACACTGGAGGTGACAATGACGTGCGCATTTTCTGGGCATGCGTAATAGGTCGCGCCGCGCCGGCGGACGGAGGGGGAGGGGGTCTTAAATGGTGGCATTGTTGTGTGTGGACACGGATAAGGTTAGGTGGGATTTACCCTGGATAACCTTATCCGGGTTAGTGTAAACGGGGCCTTAGACAGTATGTGGTGTACCCAATGAAGTGTCCGGGCCTGGGTTGGAGTGAGAATGGAGGAGAGGGGGCATTCCAACAGAAGCATTCCCAAGTCCGGGTCAGCGGAGCGTGTCTGACTGGCTTTTTGTGTTTGTAGGGGCAGGTCCAACATCCCCGAAAGCAGCAATTAAAAGCAAAGACCTTTCCACCCGTAATCCCTCTGACCTGCGTGCTGCAGATGTTGCAGCCTGCTCTCTCTCTCTCTCTCTTGCCGGGTCACCGCCTCAGAAATTTGATTTCACATTATTGCTCAATTAGCGCATCTTTATTCGCAGTGTAATCCCTGCGCACGCAGTGAGAGCGAGGCCATTTAACAGGTTTAAAACGCCACAATGTGCACTGTTCGGAGAGGGGGCTGGAGGGGGGGGGGATCCTTATTTTAGAACCACATTGAGCAAATCAATTTTACATAAATTATACGCTTCGCCACAAAAGCGGCGGGTTGAAAGTCAAATGGAAGACATCAAAGCGACGCGGGAAAAGAAACTTTTGGACACATTAAAGTTACCTGCTCTCTCTCTCTCTCTCTCTCTCTTAAACACACACACATTACCAAACACAGTGGGAATTTATTTTTCTTAACTGCTGAAGTGTCTTCTTAGATTTGGCACACCTCTTCACACATGAGGTGCTGTATTTGTGTTCATTTCATTAGGGTGACTGTTCAGCGTCAAACCCCCCCCACACACACACCCCTCTAAAGGGGGTTGGAGGCTGGCGGCGGCAGCATTCATCATCATTACATCAGCGACCACCGAGATCTGTTATCTGACGCTTATCAAGAGTGCACCAAGTTGGAGGGGAGGGAAGAGATGGAGACGATTGCAAGCATAAGCGGGATAGAAAACAGGAGATGGGGGGCTGGGGGGGGTTGGATAGAGAATGAATGGGGAGAGTGTGTGTTTACTGTGCCCCTGCATGCCTGTACATGCTTTCCTGTGTGTGTTTTAGCTAATTTCACAGCTATGCCAACAGCATTAAGGTTCTACTGCACAGCTGGAACAACTAAAAAACACAGGAGGGGTGTAAAGAAGAAAAAAAAAGAAAGGGGGAGGGGTGCGTCTAAACCCTGGAGCCAGATTAGCCCGAATCTAAAACAGAGCGGCGTGCATGTGTTTGCATTGGATAAGGTTATGGCGTGAGGGATGAGGGCCCCTTCAGGAGACAAGCTGGAGGACAAGTCATGGGGTTCACGATCCCCGCTGAGGAGGTGTTTCTCAAACTCATTGACTCTCCGAGGAAAACCACAGAATTTCCACGCCGGGCTAACAGCTTCCCCTCGACCTCATAGAGGGAGGAGGGGGACGGAGGGGGTGTGGAGTGTGGTTTTGGTGGCTGACGTTCACCAGCGAGAGCAAACACGGCGCCCAGATGGCACCGGGTCTGGCCTCGCAGCTAACACGGGGACCAGCCCCTCCAGTGAGGGCCATTTAGCAGGAATTAGTCACACCCCGCCACACACACACGTATATCACATCTACTGATATGCGTATGCAAACTGGTTAACACACGGCCTTTTCACCCTTTTGTGTATTTGAACATGCTTGAGCTGGTGAGGCTGTTGCTCATTTACATGTTGCTGAAATATTCCATGAGGGAGTTCTACAGTTAGTTTGTTAACAAACAAAAAATCTGGAAAAAAAATGCAGCGACCTACTAGATCCAGTAGATGGCGCTGTGATGAAAAAAAGCTGTTCTTATTGTAGCCTTTGCTTGAATTTGAAAACTATTGAGTAGAAAACATTGCCTGGGGTAAGATAAAGACACAGAGCACATAACGTTATTATAGATAAATATAAATGAAATGTTGACTTAATAATATTTGCATCATTATTAAATAAAAAATGTATATGTATGTTTAATAATTAGTTTTTCATACATCTAAAACCTCAACAAAATGATATATATGTGTGTAATAATCTTTTTTAAAGTGTATCTTCAAACAAAAATGTATATCTGTATGTATACATATATATATATATAATTATTTTTCTTAAATCTAAATATTAATTATCAAGTAAAGTTACACTTA